>NW_024884142.1:13600519-14195432 GCF_019232065.1 Centrocercus urophasianus | reverse complement strand
TTTTTTTTTTTTTTTTTTTTTTTTTTTTTTTTTTACAACATACAGTGCAGTGCTAGTTGTAAATTAAGATCCTTACTGGAATATCAGTACTTGAAGACCTACATAAGCTCACTGGAGCACTCTTAGCCTTTTGACTGAGGCCATCATTTTGTTAAGTTTTAGTTTGCACAGATGGTAAGCTCTCTACTGGCATAGAAATCTAAATCTAAAGGTAGGGACAAAGATGGGAGATGAACAAAGATGTTAGATACACAAATAAGGTTATTTAGATATAAAGTTTAAATAAAGGAAGAGAATGGAGGACATGACCTTACAGACACACATAGGAAGCAGAGATACAGAAGGTCTTGTAAAATACAAGTCAAATGAATGATTAGACAGGCAGGAAGAAAGACACGGGTGAGATCAGTCACCGAAGCAAAGACAGAAAACGTTTCAAACAGAATAAAAGGCAGTGTAGAGGTCACAGAAGATGAAGATGTATTTGAGAAGTTTCAGATTTTGCTAAAATGTAACTAAAGATTGCAGAAAAAGCTGTTCCCTTGTAATGCAAAGAAGAAGTAAAGTAAAAATAGGTGGGAAATCCAGACTGCAGTGATAAATCCTGTGTTTAATGAGCTTGAAGTAAAAGGGAGGGACAGGATTGTGCAATAAGCGAAGTGAGGTATTTTTAAAAGTACAAGAACTGCCATGCTATTATCGTGAATTAATAGATCCAGAAAGTAGTGAGAAGTTACATGGAGAATGGAAGAGTTTACAGCAATGAGAAAGTGAGAAAAAGGCGAGGGGAATAATGATATAGAAAAGATCAGAGATTAAGGTCAAAAATACAAGAGGAAATATTGGAGAAAACTTGTAGAAAATAATAAGATCAGCAGTAAGAAAGAGGGATAATTGTATTTCAGAAGGAAAGCAGGCAAGGAAAGAAAAATGAGAAGAAATTGAAACTCATGCTACTTATCAACAATGTAATCTTAAACAGTCCATACAGGGAAGGAGGAAAGCAAAAGGGAGAGAGAGAGGGGGAGGAATAGAGAAAGAGAGGGAAGATTGGAGGGAGGAGGGGAGGCAGAAGGCAAGAGAAGAGTTTGAAGTCTGAGGCAATGGTCAGAAAATTGAATGGGACTACAGAGATTTAAACTAGGTGAGAAGATAATTATTTAGCTAGACAGCTGACAAACTGAATGGAAAGAGTAGTTTCTAGTGAAAAAAGACTAACTTCAAAAGTACGTTAGAAAATATTCTGCTTTGTGGAGGAAAAGAGTGAAAGATGCAGATTCAAAGAAGTGAGTAAATGGTAGTGGTTGAATGAAGTGGTGGAAATCCTAATAACGAACCACTGTGAGAGCAGAAGAGAAAATAAAGAGAAAAATGTTAACTTGAACATAAGCTGAAAACTCAGTAGAGTTTTTAAGAAAATGGAATTGCATAACAGAAAAAAAAAAAACAAAACAACAAAAGCATACACAGTTCCCGGTGACACTCAGAAGCCAGTGGGAGGAGTGCGTGATAACAATCTGGGTACTGGTGACATTTGAGAACAAGACTGTTACTAAAGCACTGCATCTGGAAATTTTATCCTCCTGGTAAAATGATCCTTATGCAGAAAAGTTTTCATCTTCTATATGAAACACAAAGTTCCTTTTTTAAAAAAAAAAAATTAAAAAAGCGAAAATCTCTGATTTTCTTCAAAAGTAGGTTTTGTTCTGTTGTTTTTTGTTTTGCTTGTTTTTTTTTTTTTTTTTAATTAATGCTTCAAACTTATAAAAGCTCAACATACGAGGAAGATGACTGTCTACACAGTTTCTCTCAGCTCCTCACTGCTGTAAACTCTTCCATTCTTCTATGTCATTGTTCTCATTGTTCTCTCTGTGCATACACGTGTAAATAAATTCCTCCAAGTTGTCTTGCCGTGTTTAGCTTTCCTTTCATCTATTTAGATTCCTAAGACAATTCCTATTCCTAAGAAGGGTCATGTCATAGTGCTATACTGTGCTTTATTTAACTTATTTCTGAAAAGCCTTGATAGATTTGTCCTTCTCACTTTTTGAAATAGAAAATGACAAGACTTCCTTATTCTTTGACTTCAAGCCAGACATTCCCACCATCACCAGCTGTGCAACCGTTTTTCCACTGAGAAAACACGAAGCTGAAACACTAAGAAATAGTGCCTTTTTACCTTATGTCTCACCCCAACCTCACACTGACTTCAATCACTAAAATTGAGCAGCACAAAATCACTATAAATCTAAGATCTGAACACCTGAAACAGATCAAAATTACGAGAGATCTGAATATTTAAGCCAGAATAATTCCAACATAACCTTGCATTTCAACAATGACCTTGGTCCTAATCAAGAATTTAGGGAAAAATAAAAACTAACTCTGGAGAGGTTTTTAAATGTATGCCTCATCAAGTTATCATAATTAAATCATCATTTTCATCAAGCAGCAAAATGTGACCAAATTACCATGCAAAACTATTAATCACAGCGCATATACATTTCAATTGCAAACAGTTTAGGATGCGGTTGTAAAAGTCTTCCTAAAATAATCACTAACTAAAATTATGTTAATTTTTTTTTTGCCATTGGAGGAGGAGCTAAAAGTGTTATAAGAAAATTCTTATTAAAAATACTTAAATTCCAACCCTGAAAATTGTTGATATGAATAAGGGATCCATTTCAAGATATTAACAGGATTGTTGTATCAGCCATTAGTAGACTGAAGGAGTTTGGCATCTTCCTTATTTTTACATGCTCCATTTTAAGTACATTACACTTAAAATTAGCTTCAAAGCTAGCTAAAAATCATAAAACACAAGTGTAAGCATTAGTATTTAAAATATTCACAAATTTTAAAAGGCTTGTTTGCTTATTTATAGAAATCAGAGGTGTATTAGCGCACAACATCTGAATTCCCAGGCATAAGAGCTGGGATTTCACCACTCTGATTCTTGTTTAAATCTCTGTTTCCAGTGGTGCCAAGGCAATATCACATTGAGCTGAGAGAAACAGGTGGGAAAAACATCTTATTCTCCAGATGCTGTGTGTATGACTACACTATAACTTTGCTGAGAAGTCACAGTGCTGTCTGAAGGTTAATAGAGCCCAACTTCACTCATCTTGACTGGGTTTGTGAGCAGCACAGACACCAGCTGCCTTTGCCTCAGACACTGCCAAGGCCATTTTGTCTACTCAAAATCAGCCAACAAAATGTCACCTCAAAGAATTGGCTTGGAACAGAAGACAGCAGTCCCAATGTGTTTTGCACCTTCAATATTTCAAAACATGAAGTAATACAATGAATGTAATACAAAGAACTACTAAGGCAACAAGAAAGTATCAAAGTCGAGGTGGTTTAGCACAGAAAGTATACCTGAAACTTTTCTCCCTAAGAATACAAACTCAGCATCAGCCTCAAGAGGACTGAGTGGTCTGAAAGTTTGTTTGTTCTTGGTGCAGGGGGCAGTGACAACATAAAGCCTAGCTCATAACCAAAGGAATAACTTTAAAACTGCCTTCTATGCCACTAAAGGACAAGGTGAAGACTTATTTGGTGCTACTTTAGCATACTCCTCAGCTTTTTGTTGGAAAGATAAAAAATATAGATTATTTCATGGTGGAAGTAACTGCCCAGGAGGACAGGCCAGAGCTCCATCTAGTAATTAAACAATTTCCTTGAATAAAGTGATATTTATGTAACATTCAGGTCACTTTTAACTTTATTGCCATTTAGAATAGAGACAACTAGTGAGATTTTTTTTTAATTTTGTGAAGAGTGTGAGAAGTGGGCATCAGGATTTTTTTCACAATGACAAGAATTGATTTGAACTCAATTTTTCAGATTTTAGCTGATATGCAGCTAAAAGTATGTTTTTCTAGCAGAATTAAGCTATGGAAATTGTTTCATTTGAGAGGACTAGTTTTATTTTGTTTGCTCTTTTCTTGTCCTTATTTTAACTACTGCTTCCTGCATAGGAAATACAATGAGCTTGAGGAGCAATGAAGTCTGCCGCTGAACTTGAAAAGAAGATTCTATTTCATACTGTAGGCTTTGATTAAAAAAATATTCCCATTACTGCTATTAAGTGGACAGGCAAAATACAATTTGGAGAGCTTTATCTCCGTGGTGCATGGAACAAGATATTGCTCATATTACTAAGTCTCTGCTGTGTTTGTTACTAAGCTGCTGATCCATAAAACATCATTTGTATTAAAACAGTTAAAATGGTTAATCAGAAGAACAGCCAGCTGTTGTTTCTAGCATATGGAACTTGTTTGACAGTGACAATATGGCTGAGGAACATGTCTTCGTGAATTGTAATGCAGCTTGAGTAACTGAAATTAGATTTTGGGCCTGGAGAGTTAATTAGTTATAATCTCTGGTCACTGGGGAAGGAGTCAATTAGAGAAATACATACCCAAAAGTAATCAAAGGCCTAAAAGGAAAGTCAAGAGGAACAGAGCTAAATATTCAAAATCTAATTGCAATTTTAAAAATATGCTAAGTACAATCTAGCCTTATTTTCTTCCCCGACTTTCATTACCTTATAATATAGCTTTTAATATAGTAGCAATGGGAAAGGAAGCATCACCTGAAGCAAGGCAATCTAAATAAATGCTTTCAGACAGCTCAGTATGCTCCTATTCTCACTTCTATGTTAATAAACTAATTGCACATAGGCATGGTCTTGATCACTGGTTCAGGATCATCAAAGAAATCACAGGCTGGCTGACTTTGGAAAAGCGTTATGCAGATCACCTAGTCCAACTTTTCAAAACAGAGTCAGCCAGAACAGATTGTTTTGTGCTATGTCCTACCACATTTTGAATATCTCAGAGAATTAAGGCTCCAAAATCTCTATGGGCAATCTCTTCCAGTGCTTGGTCATGCTAAAAATAAAATAAAATAAAATAAAAATAATGATGTTCAGAGGAAAACTTCAATGTTTCTGATTGCACACTCCAAGCACTAGAGAGCTAAGAGATGTCTTTGTTCTCCACAGATTTCTGAGGAGTAGAAATGAAGGGGGAAGTGCCAATCTCTTCTCCCTGGTAGCCACTGATAGGATGCATAGGAATAGCAGAAAGCAGCAATAGAGGAGGTTCAGACTAGATACTAGAAAATATGTATATATTTACTATGAGAGTTGTCAAACACTGGAATAGGTTTCCTAGCGAGGTAGTTAATGTGGGTGCATGTTAGCATTAAAGAGGTGTTTGGATAATACCCTCAGTATCATCAGTATCAGCTTTATGATACTTAAATGATGCTTTTATGATGCTTTTGGCAAGCCCTGAAGTGGTCAGGCAGTTGGACAGCATGTTCTTTGCAGGTCTCTTCTAACTCTTTTCTCCTCTCCACATGAAAGTAGAAGGCAGAAAATGCCAGTGTCAAATAAGTGGAAGATAGAAAGAGATGTGAAAAACAAATATTTTGGGACACATTCGATTTATACATCATGATACAAAGATTAGAGAGTGACAGGTCTTACATGAAGCACAAGGTGAGACTTAAAATTCAACAAGTCATATATTGAAATAATTTGAAAAAGGATGATTCTTTGTCAGTGGGCTATTTAAAAAAAAAAAAAATAAAATCTTTCTTTAAGTAGGACAGACTACAAAAAAGCAAATATGAGAGAATAAAGTAGAGGAAGGAAGACATAATGAGTACTAAAACATAGTCAGGGTAAAAATGAGCTAAATTACAGAGTAAATTTAGATTTATGTAGAACCATGAATATGGGCATACGCTCATTAATGGAGGATGATTAAAGTCCATGTACTAAAATGCAAGAAGCAGAAAAGAAATGAGGAAACCTTCGGCTATCTGCACACAGTTACATTTGTGGTATTATGAGCCTAAATGAAATTTACTAAAATACAATGATAAACTCATATTAGTATTATGGGGTACAAATTGTTTTTAGAATGAACAGTCAGTTTAATGATACTGAGATATTTAAGACAGGGGCTGAACATTATAACTGATGTATAGGCAGGTAAATGAATTTGATGATATGTGTATCTCTATGTATGCAGGCTATATTCAGAGAGCAAAGACATGAACTTTAGTTAAGGCTATCCATGTTCTAAATTTATGGGGTTCCTAAGATAAAGTGAAATTTTCTAATGTTTTTATCCCAACTGGGAGACAGCAACCTCCTTCTATGACTGGGTGACCAGACTGGTAGATGAGGGAAAGGCTTTTGATGTAATCTACCTAGACTTCAACAAAGCCTTTGACATGGTCTCTCATAATATTCTCCTGCTGAAATTGGCTGCCCATGGCCTGGGCAGATTTACCCTTCTTTGGTTAGAAGCTGGCTACAGGGCCATGCCCAGTGGGTAGTGGTTAATGGAGTTAAGTCCAGCTGATGACCCATTTCAAGTGGTGTCCCCCAGGGGTTGGTACTGGGGTCCATCCTGTTTAATAACTTTATTGATGACCTAGATGAGGGGATTGAGTGTACCCTCAGTAAATTTGCAGATGACACCAAGTTGGGAGGTGGTGTTGATCTGCCTAAGGGTAGTGAAGCCCTTCAGAGGGATTTAGATAAGCTGGATCGCTGGGCTGAGGTGAATGGGATGAGGTACAAGGCTAAGTGTCGGGTCCTGCACTTTGGCTTCAGTGTTATAACATGCAGTGTTATAGGACTGGGGATGAGTGGTTGGATGACTGTGAAGAGGAAACGGACCTGGGGGTGTTGGTTGATGCTCTGCTGAACATGAGCCAACAGTGTGCCCAGGTGGCCAAGAGGGCCAACGGCATCTTGGCTTATACAGAAATAATGTGGCCAGCAGGAGCAGGGAGGTAATCATCCCCCTGTATTCAGCACTGGTGAGGCCGTACCTCAAGTATTGTGTTCAGTTTTAGGTCCCTCACTACAAGAAGGACATTGAGGCCCTGGAACGTGTCCAGAGAAGGGCAACGAAACTGGTGAGGGCTCTGGAGCACAAGTCTTATGAGGAGTGGCTGAGGGAGCTGGGATTGTTTAGTCTGGAGAAGAGGAGGCTCAGGGGAGACCTCATTGCATTCCTGAAGGGAGGTTGTGGTGAAGAGGGATTTGGCTTCTCCCAGGCAATGAACAGTACCCAGGGATGCAAGTTGTACCAGAGGAGGTTTAGGTTGGACATGAGGAAAAACTTTTTCTCTCAGAGTGGAATGGCTGCCCAGGGAGGTGGTGGAGTCACTGTCCTTTGCAGTTTTCAAGAGGCATCTGGATGAGGAGCTGCGAGATATGGTTTAGTAGCTTGTGGTAAAAAGTGGTAATGAGAAGACAGTTGGACTAAATGATCTTACAGGTCATTTCCAACCTTGTGATTCTATGATTCTATGATAACTTCTGTTCTCTTCTTTTATATTTTCTAGTGTATGTGTAGGTCATGGGAGAATGCTATTCCAACTGAATTTTTACCTGCAGTTTAACATGCCTCTATAAAACCATATCTTCTGTCTGAAATACTGGAGTACATGAATTTACATGAGTAAATGTTTTTAAATATGATTTGTGTTAAGCCAAGAGAATAGAATCAAACAGATGTCCGTGCTTATGAGCATGACTTACAAGAAAACACAAACTGTAGTGTTCCAAAACCGTGATTGTCTTACCACTTGTATATGAAATAGCTAATATTTTAAGGAGAAATTTTTGTCTTCTTTTGGGAAATGTAAGGGAAAATAAACTATTCTCTGTGATGATTTTAAATAAAGAAGGAAAACATATAATCTATTGGGACATAGTATCAGATAAAGAAAAATGTGCTATGGTTGCACTGTTTTTTCTATAATGGAAAGATATCTTCAATCAAGTTGTTTTTTTTTTTAATTGTTTTTGTTTGTTTGTTTGTTTGTTTTAGCAAGAAATAATACATACTCTACTACCACAGTATGCTTCTGGTGGAAGATAAAAGTTTGATAGAAAGTTACAAAATGGCTGACATCATCTTGACAAAATACTTTCAGCATATTATCTGATACTGAAGATTTATACTTTTCAGAAAAATTATGCTGTCAGTCTGTGCATTCCAGTGGGAACTTGGCTAATTCCATGGTTATTTTAATACCTATGTCATAAATCAAAGATTCAGCTTCAAATTAAATGAGTAAAAAATCCCAAAGAGTGAAATAGAAAGGACTCAGAAGTTTTGTCTTTTAAACTAAGCCATATGTTATTAGGATGAATTCTAGTGTTAGATATTTTAAGAATGTGGGTTTTTTTAATTCATACAGGTTTCTTTACATTTTAATTGCTAATATATTCTTATTTTCCCCATTATCAAGCCAGACAGAAATTTCCCATTGTTTTATATCCTATGTGATAACCTGGATGAGAAAAATATTGAAAGGCACATTTTAATAACCTTTAAAATGACATTATATAAACATAAGCTTCCTACATTTAGTAAAGAAGTACTTATGTAAATGAAAACATTGTAAAATGCTTGGGGGAGTGGCATCCCACCGGGGGGAAGGAAGCAACAACTATGTGTTTTATTGCTAATGTAAAAGAAGTCTTTGATGCCACAATATAGGAAAAGACATTAAAGCAATGCAAAGGAAACTGATTCCCTGATAAAATGTTGCAGGCAGAACTCAAAGATAGAACTTCAATGAAAATTTGACTCAGATGAAAAAGTATCTGATCTAGAATGAAAGCTCTCAACTACAAGAAACAATGTCATTAAGAATTTACTGAAAACATGTAACATTTGTTGAATAGCTGAAGCTGAAAGAAAAAACAGAGGGTTTCAATTTTAAAATCGAATAATGTAGTTTCTAGCATCTTATGTATCAAACCATAAATAGTAGCATGCCAGCTATCTGTTAAAGAAGAATTTGTTGCTATCTCCTATAGGAAATACTTTACTTTTCTTCCCAGTCCACTTTGAATAAAACAAATATTTATGGCATTTAGGCTTTTGTTAAAAACAAACACAAAAAAAACCCACTGCACTCCCATTTCACTATGCTTCACGTATTATCTAATCTTTTAAACTTAATCAAAGACATATGTCTCAATTCGTTACCATCAGTGGGATGTTCCAATACAAACTGTTCTCTGTTTTGGTGATCCAAAGGTCTCCAGCTCTCAGGGACATGAAGGATGTATGCAGCATATGCTATGCCAGGCTGTTGGATACCCTTAAAACGGGCCAAGGTACTTTGCTGCCAGGACAAAGAGTGCCAGTACCAGACACATTAGAATGTTGATTTTGATATGCTGGCTTATCATGAGCAATTACTACGGTCAAACAAAAAGACCCTCTAATAAAACTGTGTTTTTTTCCTTTGGTAGAAGTGTTTACTAAACTGTTAGACACTTTGCTGAGGCTCTTGACACTAACAAATAGAATCTAACCCATGAAATATCACAAGAAATGCATGATAAAAAATATCTTTAAAATTTTCTTTTTATCAGCTCATAATATGCCACAACAAAAGACCTTCTTGTTAAGGGAAGAAGAAAGTCTAATCATAGATACAGCTGATATAAACAAATTCAGTAGTAGCAAACCAGCACTTATTGCTCTACTGCATGCAGTCTCTTTCAGAGACGTATCTCAGGGGGAAAGAAACAAAACAAAACAAAAAACAAGAAGAAAACAAGGAGAAGCAAAACTTATGGGTAAAAAATATAGCAATATGTAATACTAGGTACAATATAAAAAAGCTTCTAAGCTTCCTTAGATTCAGGGAAAATTACGTAGTATGCACATCATACAATAATTTCATAGTTAAAATATTATTATTTTGATATACATAGTGCTCGGTAATTTAAAAAAGTAATCAACATTTACTTCTTTACTCTAAGGGTAACCAGAGCTCTGGAACAGGCCACCCAGGGAGGCTATGGAGTCTGCTTCCTTCTCTAGAGCTAGTCAAGACCCACCTGTGCATTTTCTTATGTAATATACTGTAAGGAAAATTACTTTAGCAGGGGGGTTGGACTTGATGATCCCCAGAGATTTCTTCCAATCACTACGGTTCTGTGATTCTTGATTTTTTTAATAGAAACCACTTAACAGAAAAATGAATGTAAGTATATTTACATACATACAAAATATATATTTTCTTGCATGTATCAATATGTTTTATTCTATCACCTGATAAAGCAGTCAAGGTATAAGGGACTGGTTTCAAAAGGGTATTAAAACTTGAAAATAGTCTTACAGTTCATTAAAGATATTAAAAAAATGTAACCTAATCAACATTCAAATTGTATGTTCTAATTAGATGATAATCAGTAATCACCATTGTCTCTACCTATGTAAGCTAATAAAAATTTCTCCCAAGTGCACAATAATTGCCACTACTTTAACTGAATTACCTGGCAAGCAATTTTTAGCTTTAACGTTTTGTAGTAGATTGGGTTAGGTTGTTTAGAGGGTTGTGTTTATTTGTTTGTTTGTTTTCCTAATTACAGTGAGTATGTAGAAATTAGGATAGAGGAGAGATCCTTGTCAAAATTAAAAACAAAAACAAAAATCCTACTCATTCACAAATCTGACATAATGAGATTAGTTGCTATTCTTCTACAGTGTGTATCAGAACAGAATCCTGCAGTGGGATTCTGTAATATATATGGGCTATAAGTTATAAGAGGAAATTTCCACTTCTCTCTCAGACAATTTTGATAGCAAGATTTGAATTGAAATGCTGCTGAATTAGTGAAGTCCTAATCAATCAGTGATTCATTTCTTCTTCTTTTCTCCTTATTAAGTAATATAGAAATTGTTGATGAAACAGTCATATGCTACTACAGCATACTGAATATACCAGCTCAGTTTTTAATTTATGATTTTTCTCAAAAATAAAACATTTTCTAAAAATTATTTTCTGAAGGTGACAAATGTCAACATTCAGCATCTTCTGATCAATTTTAATTTCTATATGGTGTAAACACATGTTAATTTTCTGTCATTACAGCAATCTTTTAGTAATTATAATCAAAACAAATGTACAACTGCAGTTCCTCTGGAGTTGTACCTTGAGGTATTACTGCTATTTCTAGTTCAATATGTGTGAACCTAACAGTAAACATCACGAAGAAATTGAACAGCTAGTTTTTGGTGTAGCAAACAAAGACAACAAACATCAGCTGTTCTTACAGTTTGAGACTGGTACTGAATGCACTGCTGTATTTAATGAACTGAAGAGAAGTAAGACTGTTTACCAACAGTCAGTTTTAGATGTATTTTTTCAGTATTTTGTTGGAGGAATGAAAAGAGCAGATGTTTGATTTGTATTTTGGGTTTTTGTTTTGTTTTGTTTTGTTTTTGCATACTTCATGCTCTAGCACAGGACCTTGGCTGAAGGAGAGCTGCAAAGCATTGCAGAGGAGATGTAGATTCATGCCGGCATTTGCTGCAGCTTTGCAAAAGTGTTCATCAATCTTGCAGGCTGCAGCTGGACTCCCCCATAAGGACAACCTTGTATGCTCCAGGACTCTAATTCCCTGTCTGCCACAGTACTTGCCTGCTCTCTAGAACAACCCACAAAATGAAGTTTATACTGCAGGAGAGTGAAACTTGGCAATGCTCATTCTTATACTGATACCTTCTCAAGCATGACCTGGCCAATTTTAATGAGACTTTATGGAAATAAACACACTCCTATGTCTGTAGATCACGTATCAGTGCTTACTTGCTTTCCCATTTAAGATGCCAAATCCTCTCATCTTGCCACTACAAACAGCACCTGATTTCCTGCCAGAAAGGAAGACACAGAGTTAAAAAACAAACAAACAAAGTATTAAACTTCACAGGATGCCCAACAATTTCTTTTCACTGCAGGAAGTCTCCCCTTCCTACACCCACCTCATCCTGACAGTGACAAAGAGAAAGGACTCCAGGCTGCCTAATGCTCCATGCTAGCATCCAGAACCTTCCAGTGATGTGGCAGATTTAGTATCTGCTCTAAGTTTGCTGGGCAAAATAAATCTCTGTAGCAATGAAAATCCACATATGGAAGAAAAGTTGTGCTGCTAGCAAGTACCATATGCATACTAGAGTCTATTTTAACTTACAGCATCTACCTCTACTGAACACACCTAATGGCTAGTAGGCACATTTCTTTTTCCTGTGAACAAGAGGAGTTGCCAGATGCTTTTTTCTGTTCTCTGTACTGTACATTCACAGAACCCACAAGTCACAATCTAACTCTTTTTCAGCTCATTCCCAGGCCCTACCACCAATGCTGGTGCTACACAGAGAGGAAAGACTGAACACAAACCCATATAATGCTAACATGAGAGTGACCATTCTTTCTCAAGGCTCCATTGTGCCTTGTCCTAAGAGAGGATGCTCATGGCTTTGGGAAAGAGAGGATGGCAATTTTAATAATCTTCCTGCTGTTTTCAAGTCACTTGCTGGCTTTCCATCAAACAGGAGTGGAAATCAGCTAGGTGGGCTCTCTCTTCCCAAATCCCAAACACCGATACAATCAGGAGGAATTTGTGTTTACCACGTGCCACACATGTCTTTTGCAATGAGCAGCATGCACCTGCCAGTGAGCCAGCAATGACTCATGAAGACAACTCAGGAGGCTGATGCTCCTGAAAGCATTGGAAGCTTTCTGTTCTGACGTTTCTGCACAAGGAGCTGAAGTAGCCACTCTAATAGCAACCTTGCCAGCCTGGCCATGACCTCTGAGCTTAGGGCTGTGCTTGTAAAGTAAGTGTTGTCAGGGCAACACTGTCAGGCAATTTTTATGCTCTCAAATCTGCTTGAAACAAAATGGCCATATCCAGGTTACCTACTGGGGGTAGCCTCTGGCCTATGCTAACCCAAGGTATGCCCAGTTGATTGAGACAGTGTTAGTTGGGCCAGGTCAAAACTTCCAGTGAGCACTGCAATGATTCAGTAAAAGCAACTCAATTAATGTGCCCGGCAGTTTTTAGTACAATAGACATAGACAGTTCTAGGTGATGAGATTGTACTGCAGGTTCCTGGGGAAGTGTTCCTGGATTATCAGTGTTTAGGTGCACTGGAGAGGATCACTTCTCAATGAAATGGTACCCAACATCCCCTTGAATCATGCAGCAAAACTTGTTCTTCTTCCTTATCTGCACTCCCAGTTAACACACCAGAAAATTCACCCAAAGGAGGAAGTGAAGACATGGGGAGAAAAACACCAAGCTTTATAAATCCTTATGCAGCTGATAACCCTGCTCTCCTTGCAGCTGTGCTCTTTTTCAGCCCTTCCATATCCAGTCTCATTCCCTTCTGTTTCACAAATCCCTAATTTCATCCTTGGAGAGGTAAGCCTGCACTCTCATATTCCTTCAAGCAGACATTGAGAAAAAAGAAAAAATTTAACAAGAACATACCTCAGTTCTGAAAATTTTTCATTTTTCAATTTCACATAATCACAGGCTGATTGAGGTAGGTAGGCATCTCTGAGTCCATCTGGCCCAACCCCCGCTCCAGCAGGTACACCTAGAGCAGGGTGCTCAGCATTGCATCCAGGAGGCTTTTGGAGGTCCTCAGGGAAGAGTTTCCACAGCCTCTGGGCAACCTGTGCCAGTGCTCTGACACTTGTACAGAACAGAAGTTCGTCCTGGTATTCAAATGGAACGTCCTGTGTTTCAGCTTGTGCCTGCTGCCTCTTGTCTTGGCACTGGGCACAACTGAAAATAGAACAGCTCCTGTAGCTATCAGTCTATTTTATATATATATTTACTACTTATGACTTGTGATTTCTAATTTAACATTTGCTGCAACCACGCAGTAATCTTTTCTTTTTTTTTTTTTTTTTTTTTAAAAAAAAAAAAAAAAAATGTTAGAAAGCCTGTACTTTATATATGGCACATTTAAGAAGACTAGTCTGGGAATTGTCTTCTACTCACAAGTCCTTTCTTCAAAGATGATGAACCTCTGATGACACTGACTGATCTGGATCACGTTTAGGAGGCTGGAGGAAAAATCAGTAACAGTTATTTAAGAACACCTTCTATTAGTTGATGCTTTTGCTCTTTCATTCAGAAGTCAATATATTGGTTGTAGGAAAACACATGAAGGAAATGAGAAAACAATACAGTTTAATATTGTTTTGTAATTAGTACGTACTGAGAGCCTGCAAGAGATATTTGTCCTGAAAACTGAAGATGCACCAGGTTAAAGGTTTAGAGAACAAGAAAGGAGTTTCTGGATAAAATCTAATCTCCTGTTATCACAGACAATTCTATTAATATATTGAACAAAATCAACTTTTGAGGTAATTCAGATTTCCTTCACTATCTCTAGAGTATGTTTCTAAAATCTGTCCCGTGGTGACAAATTTCCTTTAAATTCCTTAGCTAAATCTATTCATAACCCTTTGGAACCTCTTTCCATTATTTTCTAAACAGAAGCACTTTTGCTCTTTTACCTTCCTATTATAAAATCTTTTTCATCTCTTTTACCATCCCAGAATCCTTGAACCATCCTTACAGAATACGCATAAACAGAACTGTCAGATTTTACCGGTGCCTTATGCTAATAATACTTCTTTACCTTTTCTAAAAAGCGCCCATGATCACATTTATATTTTTCACATCTACAGCACAGTGATTGCTTCCAGTTATCCTACTACTGATGAATGCACCTTTCACTCTCTCTGTTTTCAGTAGTCCAAAACAGATATAAGCTCCTACAGTTTAGGTCTCATCTGAGCAGAAATTGCAGCAAGAGAAAGATCACTTTGATAAGCTTATCTGAAAAAGCATTATGTAGAAACCCCAATAGCTAAGATTGCATGACTTTATGTTTCACAGTGACTTGTTTACACTTGCACTCAAATTTACCAAATTTCTAACATTCAAAATTACATTTTCTGCCTCTGCTTTTAGCCTGAGGCATTTTTGTGTTACTTTTTTGTGTTACAGTTCAGCAATTTTTTAGTACAGTAAGGAAAATGAATACTTTGTTCCCATTATTTATATGCATTAGAAAAAAATTTATTACCTGTAGCTTGCAATAAGCCCTTGATATTTCATAAAAAAATAAAGAAAAAAAGAAAAAAAAAGAAAAAATTCCTAAGACAATAAAACATCACCAATTCTCTGTAGGAAGCCTTACAGAGATATGTGTAAACCATGCAGATTTTTTGTTTTAGATCAAGATAGTCAAGATATTCTAAAATTTTCTTGTACTAGATGTGTGTCTACAAAAAAAAAATAATACTGAAAAGTGGAGAATCCATTAAAAAATCTTTGACTATATTTACAGGATATGAAAGGAACTTTACCTCATTCAACTGATCTGAGCAATCAAAGGACGACAGAGAAGCTCTGAAGTGCCTTAAGTCTGTTGTAGAGGAAAGCATTGTGAAGGCCAATAGTAAGATTCATGCACTCTTGGGAGTCCGCTGTTGTGTTTGCACTCATTGGAGCTTCCAAACAGATGTTAATTATCTATTTGTCTCCTTTTTCACTGAGTCAGAAGACTAGATGTATGCCATAATATAATGTAATAATGTAACATAATGTATAAAGACTTGATCTATAAGACATCTCACACAAATCATTCCATGATTCTATCATTCTACGGTACATATGGGATCTCAGAAATTTTCCTGATTATGACTAGTCTTTGTAGACAACAGGGGTCAACGCATAGACCACACTTACACTCTTTAGTAACAAACAAATTGTTTCAAGGAACAACTTTTAATAGAGACCAGTCTCAGCAAAACAGCTTTCATCCATTCTACTAAATTATTCTGTCCTCCTGTACTAGACAGTTGACTCCATGTTCCCTACTGAGAGCAAGTCATGGCCCACATTAACTCCTGAACCACCACATCAAGGACTCATTTGAGAAAGAGATAGCTGGTGCAAGTCAAATCCAAGCCACAAACTACTCTGGTAACCACCTGGTGAACTCTTGGCATGCATTTCCCTTTATCTCATTTGTTAGTCAATGTAAATAAAGGAGGAAGAGACGGTGTCTGACCTGTAGACACTTCTGCACAATTCAGCTTTTGTTAAAAATCTATTATTTTCTATGTAATATAAAAACAAAACAAAACAAAACCGAATTGCCTCAGAAAAGATTTAACTATAAGGTCTCATGGTTAATAACCAGTGCAGTAAGATACACGCAGAACATAGCAGTATGTTCCAGGAAAAAAAGAAAAATGTATTTTAAATTTCACTAGCATAGGTCTGAAACTCATGTAGGTCCCCTTGTCCCACTCTATCTCAGTTCTGAAGCCATGATTGCTGTTAACTATTCTTTGATTAAAATCCAGGAATCATACGAGCAGAGAAGGGAAGCCACAATACCTCATTCCAAAGAACTTTCCTGTCTTACAAAGTCATTCTTGCATATTCTTATTTTCCAACCAATTTTGTCATCATCTTTGCACAACAATGCAGAATATGCAATTCCATAGAAAGAGTGTAACGTAGTTATACACCAAAAAGGCCATTTCTTAATGGTTCAAACACTATCTGGGAAACATGGCAGGAACACCTAATAAAGGTGATCTTGATGAGGTAAATGATCTTGATGAGGGGATTGAGTGCATCCACAGTAAGTTTGCAGACAACACCAAGTTGGGAGGGAGTGTTGACCTGCCTGAGGGAAGAAGGGCACTACAGAGGGACTTGGATAGACTGGATCGATGGACCAAGGTTAACTGTATGAGTTTCAATAGGGCCAAGTGTCAGGTCCTGCATTTTGGTCACAACAACCCCAGGCAACCCTACAGGCTTAGGGAGGCGTGGCTGGAAAGTTGCCTGATGGAAAGGGATCTTGGTGTACTGATGGACAGTCAGCTGAATATGAGCCAGCAGTGTGCTCAGGCAGCCAAGAAGGCCAATGGCATCCTGGCTTGTATCATGGTGCGGTGAGCAGGAGTAGAGAAGCCATCCTGCCCTGTACTCGGCACTGAAAGATGCTTACAGTGAGAGTGGGGTTGGTCTCTTCTCGCTGGTGACAGGTGACAGGATGAGGGGAAATGGCTTCAAGTTGCACCAGGATAATTTTAGGTTGGATATCAGGAAACACTTCTTTACAGAAAGGGTTGTTAAGCACTGGAATAGGCTCCCCAGAGAGGTGGTTGAGTCACCATCCCTGAATGTGTTTAGAAACCATTTGGATGTGGTGCTCAGGGACGTGATTTAGCAGAGGGTTGTTAATTAGGGTAGTATGGTTAGGTTGTGTTTGGACTTGATGATCTTTAAGGTCTTTTCCAACCTGAGTTATTCTATGATTCTATGATTCTATGAACACGTAAGCTGAGAAGGGAATTAAATCACTATGAAACATTGTCAGAAGAAAGTGGTAATTCCATCTGCATTTTGTGAGCTTTAAGTAAAGACAAAAGACATGCTGTGAAAATTCATCTTGAATCATGTTTCTATAGGATTTAGTTTGGAAACATCGCTTATTTCTGTATCTTCATTTACAGATGGAATAGGCTACTCGGTCAGCCTAGATCTCTCTGGGATACCATGTAGCATCAAATTCCATTTCTTTAGCCCTTTCTTTTATACATTCTTTCATCACAGTTTGACACCATAACCTTTGACTGGAGAAAGAAAGGAAATAAATGAAAAGAAGTAATTCTTTTTCTTAAGTTCAGTTACTAGCCTTACATACAGATTCACTTTTTAGGTTCCTATGCTTTAAACTTCCTCTTCTTTCCCAAAACAGGTCACATATAAGAACAGAGGACAAGATGCAAATAATTTTCTCCACCTACTTTTTTTTTTTTCTTGTGCAGCTTTTATAATTTGCAGACTATTCAAGTGAAATTGTTTCTTAGATCAAACTGAGCTGAAAAAAACATTAGTGATTGCCTAAAGCAACATAAATAAAAGAACAAAGTGATGTGTTTTTTTATTCACTGTTTGACTTTTGTTCTTGTTTTCTTTTTCATTGCTGAACCAACCTTCTCAATGAAGAGGATACTGAGTTTGAAGGTCACTTGCATAATTTCACCTGTGGACTGTAAGCATTAGTTCTCAAAAATTTACTTGAAACCCAGTAGAGAACAGAAACTAAAAGATCAGCTGCTTATAAGCACTAAGGAATTTCCAATTTGAATTTTGCCATAAAAGAAATACAGATTTCAACATATAGACATCAAGTCAGCAGCCGTGTAAATGAGTCTTCAAGACAGCCACATCCTTGGAAAACCTGCTCAAGACTGCAGAAATAAGAGAGTAGCAACATGAGGAGATTCAAATGCAAGGGCAGTACTGATGAGAAGAGAGAATGATTTTTAGAGGAGACACTTCCCAGCTAAGGTCTCTACATTACCTATACACATACATCATCACTAGTGCTCATGAAAGATAGGGATTTACGGATAATTTACAGGTCACCTACTGAAAGTATGGTAGTGATTATCTGTCACCACTCCTCAAGCAATGAACCTTATAAAGTTTGATTTTCACTTTCATCATTTAATCTCAAGCATGTCTTCGATCTGTGTAAACAGACATTGTGCTAGGTATTATAATTCTCATTTAAATAAAGTGAAAAAGTGATAATTCCACATATGGCAAAGCAAAGTTAGTGATCTCGTTGTCCCATTGTGTTGAAAGCATATTTGTTTATCAGTATGAAGCAGCTTCTTATCTCTTTTTCAAGCCCAAGGCAGAGTTAACATTTAATTAGAAACCTCAGTTTCTAAACTTATTGATGTTGTTGCCACATAGTGATCTCCTTGCTCATTGACAAACACTCAAACAGGAAAATTTCCTAAACACTTGTATCCTACTGATGTAGGAAAAAATGCTAATGAGATCACTTATAGCTTTTTCTTATGCAAACTCTTTTATTTCAATGCCTTTATTTTATTTGAAGAGCCACTGATCAAACTTGGGTTGATGATTTAACCTAGTAAGCTAGCCACTAGCATTTTAGTCCTTTGAATGCACATACAAATGGTTAATTATGAGTTTAATGGAAGATTTTTCTGCATAAACATTGCCCTCTAATTGTTGGGGATGGGAGAGGAGGGTGGAGGTGGAGGAAGATCTTCACAGACTTAAATTTAGTACTGCCTGTGGGTTCATACTCTTTTTAAAGGAATGTGCCTTATTGTGTTTTTATGTACTACTTCCATTGCTCCATAGAATTTGAGGCTTCAAGGATCATCAAATCATCTAGGTTTATTTCCCAGATATCTCAGGCCATTTATTTTCTTCCAGCAAATTTTATTGGTAAAGAAAAACAAACAAACAAAAAACCACAACCATCTGCTTCGTGCAGAAGTACTTAAATCCTCAGAAGCTGGGACAGTTGGACTGTTGTGTAGCTCTAGCAAAGAAGTAGTGAAGTTCAGGGTACAGCAGAAGCACTTCAGGGCCCCAAAATAACAGAGAACTAAATAAACAGTATATGCCTTGATAACGCTAAAGGTGCTTTCTGCTTTGTGTTACCAAGGAGAAAAAAAGGAAGCCCTGTACATTTGAGAATATATTTCTTAGTGGCTCCAATATTGACAGTTGGTCAGGCTGCATTTTTCTAAAGATGAATGATTGGTTCATTCTCCAGATAAAAAATCCAGTCAACCTAAGGGCTCTGCACAACAGTGTCTTTGATACCTCTGAGGTGAGAGGCAGGAAAACAAAATCAAATAAAAAAATATTAAACAAAACACTCGCATAGTTGTGCCTAGAGGAAAATATTCCTTTGAAGCCCTGAAGAAAATATTGGAATTGTTTTTTTCCTATCCATTTTGCCCTAGTGCTGAATTGCACTTATTTGGGCAATATGAATGCTCTCAGAAAATGAATTAATTTTTTTCTTATAGCTATCCAATCTTACTTATTTTTTCTTGTAAAATGGTGAGTCCATCATTTGCTTGGTCTTAAATTACCCACAGTACAAGTCAAACTCATCTTACCTGAAGGCTGATTTTCTCTAAATTTAATATACAGTTATTTACTCCTGCTTCGATTTTTTTTCTAGGAAAGTTAGAAAGGTTCCACCCAGCAGAGTCATTTATGTGTGAAATGTTCTTTCAGCCTGCTTTTCAACAAGTTCAGTAGTTTGAGCACCTTAAGTCCCACATTTTTTTCCAATTTGTAGATAATTTTGAGTGTCCTCCTTCAAACTGCCTTTGTACATCCATTCATATTACAGAGTCAGATGCAGTTGTTTATCTTTTCTTTTTCTCAGTGATGCAGCCAGAGGCAAGCTCATGACCCTATTTCTACTCTTTACCTATACAAGAAGCACATTAGCTCTTCTTGCCCCCAGCATTACACTGTGGAGGACACGGGGAGCTGGCTGTTCCTGGCATCCTGAAGCCGTTTTCCAAGATTTACGTTCTCCTCTTAGACACAGCAATTTTTGAAGTATCTTTTGTTGGCATCTGACCACTCAGCTAAGCAATTTATATTCTTCTATGAGAATATGCAGTCCTCATTACTTGTTCTCCCATTACTTGTCATGTTATGGCTAATTTTTAAATTGCTTTGTCCTCACCGTCATCGAGAAAATTCCTATATAAATAAATACTAGACAAGTAGTCCGAAGAGACAGTTCTATAATTTGGAATAAATACTAAGTAAATTTTGACGTTTGTGGCAGACTAGACTTTAATTAGTCTGATACCTTTCCTGTTAATTCTACAGGTCAAATTTTAATTAATATGTCATTGGATATCATATCATACCACATAATTTTCAGTATAAATATACATAATCCATCCAAAAGCAGTTCTTACTGTGTAGCTATAATTATATTTTTAGACATTAAAATTCTTCAGTAAGCTCTAAATCCCAATCATTTTACTGAGGATTAATGTCCAGAAACTGGTCCACAGCTTAAATTCTTTTAACTTCAAAAATGACAGTCACAGCTATCCATTTCTTCTAAAGTTCCAGTATTGCTCAAATCAATATTTTAATTAACTACCTAAAGAAACCTCCTTAAATAGAGCCCCTAATCTTCTCAACATATAATATCTATCTCTGTTTACATCTTGAAATTGTACGGATGCTATCTTTTAGTTTTTATAAAATTCTAACATCTCTTCTACCGAAAACATTTATGAGATGCTTCTTTTTAACTCATTTTACTAGAAAACATTCTAAATTATTAAATGGACAAATATTTCTGCATTGCTAGTTACATTTTTTTGATTGCCACCAACAGAAAATATGTTTTTTAAATGTTTATTCCTAAAATGTATCTAAATCCACATAGTTAATACTCAAGGATCACCTTGCTAATGTAAAAAGGAAGCATCCTGGATGGCAAAGCAGGGACAATCAACCAAGGAAGATTATAGACATGCTATGTGATTGCACATTCTCGGTTAGGACAGGGAAGGCTCACCTGGACAAATAAAATGCAAAAAAAAATATATGCATGGGACCTGACTGTTTGCATCCACTTGCTGATGAACAAGGCTAAGGTCACTGTAAGGCCGTGCTGAATTACCTTTGAAAATTTATGGCAACCAAGAGAGGCTCCTGAAGACTGGAAGAGAGCCCAGAGAGTTTGTGGGTGCCCTTTCTGTGGAGGTGTCTAAGGTCAGGTTGCATGGAACCCTGGGCAATCTGACCTAGTACAAAATTTAGAAGCTGACAGCCCTGCCTGTGCAAGGGGGTTAGAACTTGATGATCCTTAATATTCCTTCCAACACAAGCCATTCTGTTATTCTATGATGATAACCAGCTCTGGTTGATTGTTCTTGAGCACGGGGATTGAACCAGATGAACCAGAGCTGCTTTGCAATCTCAACTATTCTGTGATTTTGTGACTCCATGAACACGTCAGACCACCTGTTCAGTGTTAGTACTCCACTGAAATTTTCATCTTTTCTTTTCAGCCACTGACAATAAGAATACATAATTCATTTGTGTTGCTAACTGCTCTAATATTTTTAGAAGCTGATACATTCGTGCATACGTACTGAATACTGACAGGAGGAGGGGCCTAACAGCAGAAGGATGCAACATCCAAGACTGAAGTGATGAAAAGAATATTTTCTTTAAAAACTAGAGGATACTGATTGTAATTAATTTTAAGGTTCCCACTGGTAATAACTATGCTGGAAAAGAAGTTAGAGGAAGGGATGTGACTAGAAAAGATGCAGTTAAAAAGATGTGTAAGTTTTAACATTTTTTTATCTGAAAAAGTTGAAGCAGTGGTTTCAACTCAGTGTGCCCACTGTATCTGAACCAGCCTCTCCAAGTTATACCTTAATTTGTGACTGTATTTATAAATTTTATTTATTTATTTATTTATTTTAGCACTGGCTCCTTCAAAAAATATTATTTCAAAAGACAGTTTTGTTCTAATTTCAGTAGATAATCGTGGGCTGTCAAATGAAGAAAACCCTAAACACGAAATCAGCTACTTATCATTTAATACTCAAGAAGTTAGAGTTTAAGGAGTGGGACTAAAGAACTTGGAGACAAAACTTTGTTTCCAACCGTGACCTTCCTTCAAACTCCATTAGCTGCAGACATTGGTAAAATTCAGAAATTCTTACTAGGGATTGTCAGTGATGCTTAAAAGTAACCTTTAGCTGAGTTCAAAAATGAGTGCACATTGAAGATTCACTAATGCTCAAGAACCTTCTAAAGAGATTATTTGAAGTACAGTCTATATGAATGGAAAAAATTACCTTGCTTTGTTTTGCAGTGCATTTACAGGGAAGCATTGTTACTACCATTCTTTACCTGTGTTTCATTGGTTTCCTGGAGTGTAATAATCATAGTCCTCAATTTTACACAATCTTCCTAAGGGACATTAATATTACTGCAAAACCAGAGAGGTCTTACAGATCCTAAGATATATTGTCTTCATGAATGTAAAGATTCCTTCTATGAAGCATCTTATGGACAACCACTGATTCAGAAACACATTCAATAAAACAGCTGGGCATCTCAATAAAGTGGCAGTAATAAATAATGAACACCCCATTAGAAATGAGAACATCTGGTCTTCTCAAGACGTGGAGTAAAATCTATAGTACATAAGGCCTATTCACATTGTCTTCTAAATATTTTATCATAAACATACAAACTGACTCAGCTCT
Source organism: Centrocercus urophasianus (assembly GCF_019232065.1). Classification (NCBI taxonomy): domain Eukaryota; kingdom Metazoa; phylum Chordata; class Aves; order Galliformes; family Phasianidae; genus Centrocercus; species Centrocercus urophasianus. Next base: position 14,172,431 of record NW_024884142.1, on the reverse strand, counting down.
TTGTGTAATTAATATCAAAGACAGTATTTCACAAGCATTTATCACAAGGCAAAAATATAATAGCAGGATAGTGCATTAAGAGTGTAATATATAACTGAAGTATAAACTAAAAGTGCTACAAATTCAAATAAATTTTATAGTCAAAGATATCCAACACTCTAAGGAATCCTAAAGGGGCAGAAGTATGTTCTTTATCTAAAAGACTCATAAAAAACGATACTACCATGAAAACAACAACACTACATTTATGATGTAGTTAAAAGCAGACAAACTGAAATGTGAGACATCTTCACATGCTTCTTATGAGTTATACAAGTCATATAAGTCTTAGGAGACACAGCTGAGGAAACTGAGGTTATTTAGTCTGGAGAAGAAGAATCTCAGGGAATACCTTATCTCTACAACTACCTGAAGGAAGGTTGCGGTGAGGTGGGGATCCTCTTCTTACATGTAACTAGTGATAGGACTAGAAGGGATGGCCCCAAATTACTCCAGGGGAGATTCAGTTTGGACGTTAGGAAAGAGTTCTTCTCTAAAGAATGGTCAGACACTGGAATGGGCTGTCCAGGGAGATGGTGGAGTCACTATCAGTAGAGGTATTCAAAAAATGTTTACAGAATCACAGAATCACAGAATTGTAGGGGTTGGAAGGGACCTCCAGAGATCATCGAGTCCAACCCCCCTGCCAAAGCAGGTTCCCTACACCAATGTTTAGATGTTGTACAGAGGGATGTGGCTTAGTGGGAAATATTGGTGATAGAAGAACGACTGGACTGGATGGTCTTAGAGGTCTTTTCCAACCTTGGTGATTCTATGATTCTATGTTATAAAGCATGTTACAGTACTATGCAGTTCTGTTGCTTCTGTGAGGTATGATGACTTGGTTTTCCTGCTTTCCTTTTCTTTTTACATAGGAGGTGTATGTTAAGTCCTAATGTAAAAAAATATATTTGTTCAACAGACACTCTGTAAAAGTAGCAAATAGCATGTATTTTCTGTATATATCATCATAGCTGTTTAGATTGAACAAATATTGAGAATTTATAAACTTTTGAACTTGCCAATCAGTATAAAAGGACATACAAGATAAGTAAAAATAATTTCTGCTGGTCCTGTCTAAGCTTGAACAAAGGATTAAGAGTAGATGAAATGTAGTAGAATGAAACTTAGATGTCATTCATAGCACATACAGCATCTGTGTACTAACATACTCCATCTCTCATTTGAGTAAATTAGCCTTCATTTAGCTATGTGGTATGCTGCCAAGTTGATTCCAAGCAGTTTGTTTTATCTCTACTTAATCCTGCAATTTAGCTGTTCCATAGAATCTAAATATGAATGAAGTCTTTAAAACCATATATTTGGGAAAGGAATTACATGAACATGCTCTTATAGCAGAAACAATCTGTTTCCACTATTTCAGCAATGAATGAACAAGCATAACTGAAGAATCAGAAAAAAAGGAGAGGAAGTGGCACTCTTATCAGTTTATGACTGCAAGAAAAGACAAATATAGGAAAGGGAATTCTGGAAGGCTCAAACTGTATGTCAGAGGTTATTTCTAGGTGTTAGATATATTAAGCAATCTGTACAGGTGGTTTATTTCTTGTGTCTGGACCAGTACATCATTTCTGCCATCAAAATTAAAGAGTAGTTGTCCTATAATCCTTATGGCAGCCCTCCTGTTTTGTGACTGTACTACAGACTGATCATTTTTTTGATGACAGACTTCCACACAGCAACCACAGTGAGTATTGGCCTCAGGCTGTAGGGTAACTGGATCATAAAACTGAAGTGCTGCGAAGATTAAATCAGAACCTGTAGAGCACAACAATGAGATTGAAGAAAGGGAAAGTTATGGAACCCATTTGGACCACAGGAAATTCAAAGGTCCTCCACAGAAAGGCTCAAGAACAACAGATTTGACCATACAGCAGCTGCTGGTACACAGAGTAAACACATTTTCTCATTGTCTTCTACACAGCTTTTGTTGTTTCTCTGCTGACACTGAACTGCCAATTCTATAGAGTAAGAATAATTATACTGTGCCACATTTGCACAGTAGCTCCTGTTTCATGCATTTCATTCCTTTATGTTACAAAATAAATATAACACAGTACATAACTGCTATTGTTTTTTTATTATATAGAACATTGCAAAGATCTTATGTAAGAAAGATTAAAAAATGCTATACATTCTATGTTTTATTGTCAACATATGGCTATATTTCCTATATACCTAGAAATCAAAACTGACACTTGATATCATTGTAATTAAATTCTGGTTTACTACTGCTTACTTTTACCATGAAACTAGGTTTATCATTCTTTGTAGCAGAATCCACCATGTATCTTAACAATTGAGATGAAACCTGGATGCTTGTAGATTTATTTTACTTCTAATTAGAGGGTAGTTTCCTCTGAGCAATAAAGATGCAGAAAACCTACCTAATCAGCTTGAAGAAATGAACTCCGGCAATTATTTGCCTAGGGCATATCAATTCAGACAACAAAAATGCACAATCCATTAAAGAGAGGAATTAGCTTTCTTTTAAGGACAAGTGTTCTGCTTCACTAAATATTTTTTTCTAAAAAAAGAGTAACTTTGTATTCATATCTGAATAGGGCCATTGGCTTCACTTTAAACATCTGTAATGAAGTGAAGAATTCAAATAATTATATTCATCCTTCAGGAATAAGGAAGTCTGAATGTAAGTTATAGTAAATTCCATTAAACTTTTAATCTTTTGAATGTGTTATTAACTATATGAATCAAAGATTGGAAAGAAAAATAAAGTGTAAAAGCCAGTTTTATTTTTACCACTTTTATGTGTGATCACCAGCTGTAACCCAAAGTTTTTCATAATATAGAGTACTCTTTTAATTGGTCCTTCAGCCAGCAAAATGTAATCAATTGTATATGCTTATTTCTATAGCTGTGGAATTTATAGCTGTGATAGAAACACATGTCATGACTTCAGTCTTTTGAACATTTCTAAATCCCTAGCAACAAAAAGATACAGAGGTGCTGATATTTTGTTCAGAATAATGTCACGCACTTGCACATTTCTAGTCACTGAATATATTATCCATACACACATAATTACACAGCATAGCTGAGACTGGAAGGAATCTCTGGAGGTCTCGTGTGCTTTCAAGGTCATCAGCAAACTAGTCTCTCCAGATCATGTCATGATGGTTTTTCAACAACTTGGAGAAGCATGAACTCCATAACTTTCCTGGACAACCTGTGCCTAGTCCAAGCGTACATACAGGCTTTTTCAATAACTTTTGATTTTACTTTTTTTTTTTTTTACTTGATTTTTATTTTTATTTTGATTACATGCTTATGTCTTATAATGTAACAAATCCATGCTCAGAAGACCACTAGGAGATGGGAGATATTAGTCAAGAGATCCCAAATTCTCCAAGGTAATGGGACACCCCATGTGGTTTCTCTTATGCCAACCCCAGACATTGACAACTATACTGTCCAGGACATGTCACCTTCCTTCTCCAGAGAAGAAGTGGTCATCAGCTCATTCCATCTGAAGACTGTAGGTTAGACATATACAGAAGAGACAGATCCTTGAAATATCTATTGTGGTCAAAGTAAATAAATCATTATGTTTTTTCTAGGGTTTGTTTTGTTTTATGTGAATGTTATTTGATTCCTTTAAAAGTGATGCGAAGAATTTATTATTAGCAAATCACAGTAAAATAATACTTATAGCATGACTACTTATTAAATCAAAAGTATCACTCCTAATTAAAAGGAGTGCATACAGCAGATTTACAAGAGTCATTTTAAACCATAAAGAAGTTTTCTTTAATTAAATTGAATCTTGGCAGTAATTTATTTTTGCTAACTTTGCTGAATGTTATCTCTACTGCTCTTAAAATATCTGTGAGAGAAATATTGGTACCACTGAGCACAAAAAAAAGCAAACAAACAACAAAAATTACAGTTTGCTTTGCTGCAGTTACTGCCAAATAGAAGTGCAAATATCTTTATTCTGCTGCCTTCCTCATCTTTCACCATTTCATGGTTCATTATCTTCTTAGTCCATTTTTGTTTTTTCTTGAAGATCACCTCTGGAGTTTCTTTCAGTATCTTTCTGCTGCATGTTATTCAATGGCTCCTTCTCCTTTACCCTCCTTCCAACTCCTGATTCAGTGCTGTCTTTGTTCCAGTCTCTAGAGTCAACAAAACAGAACAATTGCACAGTGTTTTTTATGTGTAGTACCCGATGTCCGAATTTACTTGATGGGCACCAGAAAAACAAGTGATTTGTAATAGAAGCTAGTGAGTGGAAAATGAAAAGTTATAAAAAATATGTACTTGAAAGCTAGGGGCAAACTTTCCATGATAGTAAATGGTTATAGTTCCATTCTATTCAATTTCTAATACACCACTGAGTAACTGCTTATTGTTTTCTGCTTTGGAAGTAAAAATATATTCTGGTTATTCCCTTGAGCTGGGAGCAGTTTTTTGACTGAGGAGAGAACGAACTGGATAGAGAATGACTGCTCCTTTCACTATATAAAGAGCAAGGCTACCATGCTTTGCAAATAGCATCTTGGATAACATTAGCTATGCTAGATTTGCGTGAACGTGATGACATACATCGCCCAGAGAATGAAAGGGAACATCATGAGGCAGCCTACATGACTGTGTATTTACTTCAGCAACATTCATAAATTTGTACCATCTGAGGATCTGGCTACTGAAGCTCCTTTTCATTCCAGTGCATTATCACAGAGCAACAAACTATTCCCAGTTTCACATCTCATGAAGCAAAACTCTGAATAGTTACTGATGACTATGTTTGAAAATTAACAATTCTTCTGTTAATGTACAATTTGTGAGACAGAAATCCTAGACAGTGGTTTGTGGATATGAGATTTCCCTGTTTTCATGATTCACAAAATTCCCTTTTTCAAGCAAGCAAGCAAGCAAGCCTCCTACTCAGCTAAGCATATAAATTCAAAAGAGGCACAACCTGTTCAGATTAAAGTAGTTTAACAGTACAGAAAATTTGCTTTGTCACAGATAAATATTTCTCAACCAAGAGACATGAACAAGAAAAGTAATTATATTGGATTTTCATGTATTTATCAGGAATTTATTTAATTTACAAGGTAAGGCCAGAAAATGCTTGTGGAAGTAACACTGTTCAATTACATACTGTTCAAATTATGTTGTCTATTATTTTTCATGATGAGTGGATTTCTTTAGCCTTATTTTCTGAGGACCTTTAAGCCTAGTTCATGCTACAGAGGAGACTTGGAGGCAGGTTAATTTTGTAAAGACACTATTAAACAGGGGTAACTACTCCTAGGGTAAATACTCCTACTGCTTAACAGCAGATTTGTTGCCTGTAAGAACAGCTACAGTTCTTACAGTTCTCATCAGTTCTCTCTCTTTGTAGCATGACAACCATCAGTGGGGAGCAGCAGTAAGCACTGATGTGATGTATGCCAAGGACCATATCTGAAACACAGAAATGAAGAAAGTATTGCAGCAGGAGATCCAGTGTCTGTAGCAGTCTGCAATAGCCCAGTGCTCATGACAATGGAAAATCTACGTTTGCCTGTCTCTCCTCACTTTTTAACTTATCTTTGTATAAGAATTTGCAATTGATTTCTGCAGTTACAAAGAAAACAGTCCCCTCTACATTTTTAATTTAATGTTAATTAAACTTCTCATCTTTAAAAGATAAGAAGAGAGCAAGATCTGGGAGAGTGGGCAGCTATATGCTACAGGCTGTAGGGAATTAAGACTGGCTAGTTGATTTTTTTGCAAGGCTATCTTGTAAAAGATCCAGATTCTGCATCATACCTTGAACGTATATTTTGTGAGTGCCCATTATTGTTATGTCCTCTTCACACTGGAATCATCAGCCTGGATATGCTTTCAAAAGCCATCTGTAGACTCTATATGTGGTTAGTAATCTTCCTGCATGGCCAGCACCTGTTCTTTATCAGCTGAAAATCATGGAAATAAAGTTATCAAATCACAGAATCACAGAATGGTTTGGGTTGGAAGAGACCTTTAAGATCACCTAGTTCCAACCCCCCTGCTGTAGGTAGAGACACCTCCTTCTAGACCAGATTGCTCACAGCCCCATTCAGCCTGGCCTTGAATGTCTCCAGGGAGAGAACATCCTTGCTGGGCAACCCATTCAGCCAAAATAATACACCACTGCTCATGCACAAAGCATACATTCACATAAATGATGAAAACTTTACACGTTCCTTGTTGCTATGTCATCAAAGGACAAAAATCTAGACAGAATCAATCATCTTCTATATAACACAAGTCTTAATTGGAGCAAGACTAATTAGTTGCCTACTTTCGATGAGAAATAAGTAATGAAATATTTTTTTCATTTCTTTTTAAAAGTGAAAGATTTACTGCTCAGTTTTAATGTCATATTAAACATTTCCTCCTCTTCTAATCTGTGGCACTAATTTAATTTTGATATCACTGCAGCAGAAAAGCTCTCTGCAAAGAGATTCATATACATAAGGTGAAGCAATATCATTTTTCAATCAAATGTAGGAGTCAACAGCAAGCTGAATATGATGTTCTGCTCTTGAGATCAATTAAGAAATTTGGACTATGGATTTAAAATGTCATCAGCTGATGTAAACTCTAATAAATTATATTATAATTAGTATTTCTGACTATAACATCTCCATTCCAATCTCTCTTAAAAGCAAACAAATTAATACGCCTCATGATTTAGCATGCTGACACAAGGAAACCATGCTGATTATTACACTGTAATGAATATATATATCATGAATAGATTCATTGGATTGAAACAGCTATAGTGTATGAAAAATATATATATATTAATGACAAATAATATTACTAGAAACAGTTTTAATGTAGCTAAAATTCTGTTGTTACACTTATTTTATCTGTTAATAGCATAGTTGGTTTAAGAGAATAAGTTTAATAAAAGCTTCATGGACCTGATATCTCCAGAGACTTATGCAGAATAATTATAATTTTTCATGGCATGGTTCACTAGACTACTAGTTCCATGCATTTTTGTTGCACTGTGATTTAGCTTAGAAATGAAGCATCATTATTTTAGACAACAATGTGACAGGTAGTACTTTATCAGCAAAGATTTACAAGGATCCATCTTCATCCTCAGGACCATATACTGAATGTTGATGTTCTATTGAGGAATTCATTTTCCTGTAATAATTCATTCAGAGGTCATCAGCCCTGCAGGGGAAAGGTTTTCTTCTATGTGTTCATATTTACATGCAAGAAAAATCAGAGCCTTTGTGCAATCTGTGTATTTTTAGTATGTCTCAATTTTGTATACACAGATTTTCCATTCAATTTTATTTCATTGGAAACTTTTATAATGTTATGTATGGGATGAAAGTGCTGGACCTTAAAAAAGACTTGAAATAAATATTTTTTATGCTCTACAATGGGACTCTTGAGCATATCATAAGTTATTAATGATTTACAATAAGTAATTTATGGTAGTTTTTTTCGTAATATCCATTCTGTAATTTCAGAAATACTTCACTTTGTATATATTATTACTAAGGGAAATATTACAATGCTGAACTTGCTCAGTAAGTGTGATTTCAGTGGGAGTATATTGATCTGTGTTAGCTCTGGATCTGACTCTAGAATGTTTTCAAAGGAGTGCTTGAATATCAGTTATTCATAATCAATTATCTAGCTGAACCACCTTAAAATATTTAGGAAAATCCAACAATACCCAAAACTAATAAGGGTCTGAGCTATTATCTTAAGTTATTTTAAAAGTGAATAATTGCTAAGTCTCTGTGTGCAGCCTTATGACAAAAGGTAAACAGACATAAATCTGGAAAGTGGGATTGCATTAATTCTGCTGCAGTTCCCAGCTTCGGTTGTCTTTATTCCCACTAGTAAATAACTTAATTTTCTGTGTCTGATTTCCCCATCTCCAAGCTAAAAATGATAAAATAAATCATATACACTTTGCAAGAAACTTACAGTTGGCTACTTGTATACTCTACAGCCAGGCCAATCTTACATCATTTGGAGATCACAAAACTAACAGGATCTGTGAATCTTCCATCTAGTAATGCTGAGAGAAATAACTCTCCTTCTAACCATTCTCACCTTCTCCTACAATAGGCTCCATCCACCCCCTTGGCCCCATGGTCAAAATCACCTGCCTCCATTCTTCATTAAATGCCTTTACTAGTGAGGAAAAGAAAAAAAAAAAAAAAAAAAAAAAAAGAAAAAAAAAAAAAAAAAAAAAAGCAGGCATTAAAGGGAGGTAAAGAGAAAGCCAGGGCAGAGAATCTGTCAGCAGAGTTGACGACAATCGTGCACAACATATCCTGGTTCTCCTGTCATTCCCTCTTACCTCTCTCTCTTTCCAATGCAGAAGTGGTGGGAGAACAAACCTTGTGCGAGGAAGGAAAACCAAAGGGAAAAAGACAGTTCATGAACTGCTGAGGAGAAATCATTTCATGATTATCTATTTCTCTGGAAAGAAAAAAGAAAATAAAAGCACTTTGGCATATCCCCACAACCTAGGTCTAACACAAGAAAGACATAAACTTCAACACAAACCAAGGTATTTAAAATACAGGTTACACAAGGATCTAAGAAAAAGAAGAAAAAAACAAATATATAAAAAAAGTCAATTAAGATAATTAATGGTATAGAATACAAATGTCAAGCACTTGCCATCTTGATAAAACCAAAGGAGAAAGTAAAACTGTCAAGGAATGCATCCCATGCTTTTCCTAAAACCTAAAGAAGTGCTTGGTTATATCTGTGGGTTTTTTTAACCGTGAAGAATGTATTCCCATGAAAATTTCCAACTTCACTATCACTTTCACTAGTTCTATTAATTATAATGCAAATGCATGTAAGCTTACACTTATCTCCTTGAAACTCACCATGTACTTTTGAAATTGACAACAAAATGTGTTTTGTTTGGGTGGTTTTGTTTTTTTTGTTTTTTTTTTTTTTTTGTTTGTTTGGTTTTTTTTTGCCAAGAAGGGAATTTATATACAGTTCTGTGCAATAATCCAATTAAGTAACTTGCTACAGTACTGTTGATACTGTTGGGCCTGGAGCATCTCTCCTATGAAGAAAGGCTGAGTGAACTGGGTCTGTTCAGCTTTGAGAAAAGAAGACTGAGAAGGGACCTGATCCAGGTCTATAAATATCTAAGGTGTGGGGGGCAGAACTGTTTTCAGTGGTGAGTGGATACAGGACAAGGGGAAATGGCCGGAAACTGCAGCATAGGAAGTTCTGCACAAATGTGTGCAAGAACTTCTTTACAGTGAGGTGATGGAGCACTGGCACAGGCTGCACAGGGAGGTGGTGGAGTCTCCTTCTCTGGAGATGTTCAAGACCTGCCTGGATGCCTACCTGTGCGACCTGCTGTAGGGAACCTGCTTTGGCAGGGGGGTTGGACACAATGATCCCTGGAGGTCCCTTCCAACCCCTACAATTCTGTGTGATACATTAGCCCTTCAAGCGTCTACTAAATGACAAAGATCCAGATGATTTTCATTCTTGGATTCATACTGATTCCTGACTCGACTTTTGGGAGTAAAACTGAAGCCAACTACAGACATTTAAGGTGCAGCACATGTAAAGGTGAATGAGACCCGGATTTATGGCTTAATTTATGTACAACCATTTTAAGAAGGGGTAAGCAAATTCTTCTAAGTCTGTCTCAGAGTGCATTGGGTGCTTTTTAAATGTTAGCTGGAAGACTGGAGCCAACCAGAGGTCTGTGGTCAAGCAGACAGAATATGAGAAAATATTACACCTGAGTGAGCCAGCTAATTCAGCAGAAACTTAAAGCATTAGAGATGAAAAGGAATGCAGTTTGAAAAGACCGTGATTGGTAACAGAAATCAAGCAACTTCAATTAGACTTGCCCCCAAGGAGATGTCTGAAGCTGCAATATGAGTACAAATTGCATCGTGTTAAGAAAGTATTGAAACTCTCTCTTTCAGAACCACAAAATCTACTTTGAACAGACAATAGGCCTACCAGCATATAAAGTGGAACAAATTAAAACTGTCAACATCACAGCAACTGTTTTAAATTGGTAACTTAGCGTGACCCTGAAGCGGAATAAAAATTAGATGTTCTGATAATGTTCAGAAAAGTGAAGGTAGCAATCAGCAGTCTGCCCTAGCAAATGGCAACATTGTAATATGCAGAGCCCTCTTAAAAGCTATTGGCTCACCACCAACAAAGCACAGCTTTGGAAACTTTTATAGTTTGTGTGCAATAATCTCCAACAGAATAATCATCCAAGGAAAAGAAGTCATTACCAGTGAGTAATCAGCAGATAAATGATTTATCACTAGTTGTCTGAACAATCAGTCACAGTGATTGTGAAAATTTGAGCTAATATTTTTAAAAAATAATACGGAATCAATATATAATCTCTACTCCATTGCAATACAATCAGAAAGAGTATGAAGGATCTATCAGCATCCACCACTGCTGTCTTCTTTGTGCTGTTGTTTAAGTAAATTCAAGAAAATTAAGCACCTGCTCCTGGTATACTTTTCAAATTCAACAGGTTGACAATTTGACAAATTAATTAAATAAATTCAAAAATCTAGCTCCCAAAATATGCACCCCCATACAAAACAACCACTCAGAATTAAAAAAAAAAATAAAGGAAACGTGAATTCAGGAGTCAAAATACTAAGTAGTGCAGTGGACACGCAAGGAACAACTGCTCCACACAGTGAGCAGGGTGGATTTGTACTATATATTAGTGCCCTAGCATTACCAGGCTGCATGGACATTTGGGCCTCACAAAGTTTCCAGCCTGGAAACTTCTGAGACCCTTTCTTCCACGCCCCCCCAAAAAAGAGAGAAAAAATCACCAGGCTACTGTTTTTTGTAGGAGAGGACTGCACACATTCTATTGGTCTTCAAGATCAAGGCTCACCTCTCTGCATCCCTGGCTCAGGACAAGGGTGATTCAAACAAATAAGAGAGCTCATCCCAGGGGCATCCTGAACCCTTCACAACTGCTGTGCTACTTCAAGCGCCATCAATGCTCTATACTAGGTATTTAGCAAATGTAAATGGTGAGGATTAGATAGAAGATCAGGTTGAGGATCACAGTTTTGGTGTTAGGTGTTTCCATTTAGTCTAAATCACAGATCAGACATCATGGCCTTTTACTAATTGTTGAGTGAACAGATTTAGGATGGGCTGCAGTAGCTTTCTTACACATTCAGAGTCAAGGAAAACAAAGCATGTGAGTGAAGCTCACTTAATGCTGGACAGATAAATGTAATAATGTGGTATTATGCTGAACAGATACACTTGACTTGTCGCTTGCCACCTGGCCCAGAATGTGTTGGAACTGCAGACTGTGACCTTTCAGGGGTAAAGTTGCTCCGTGGCATTGACATTTACCCAGGCTTTGGGAGTTTTCTGTCTCCTAATACCACGACTGCTTTATGACATATGGCCCCATTCTGGCATATTCCATGGGGGAAAAGAAAAGAGAGGCAAGACATGTAAAAAGGGGTTCAGCAGCCTTGGTGACTGGGATAAGGAAAGAAGGAGGCAAGAAATCCAGACCTGCTTTTTTTTTGTAGGCTGAGCATTATCTCCAGGGAGTGGCAGCTCACCAAAACCCCATTAATTTTACTGCATGGATTTTATTGCACAGAACAGTGACTGTTCCCTGCTAGGGCTGTCCTACTTTCACTTGGTTCAGCTGCTGTCTCCAAACTTCAGTTTGCTGCTGTTCCTGGCTGCAGACATTGCTCCCTGTTCTTCCACCAGATTAATTTCTGTTAGTTTGTCTGCAGAAGTCATCAGCAGGTGATAAAACTTGAAGTTAAGATCTTGAAATAAATTCAGAAAACTGCAAAATAAACCAGTCTCTGACCAAAAGCCCCTGCAATATAATAGATAATACTTATCATCAAAAAGCAGGCAGCATAGCAGGCTGGCAGCTCTAACATGCACTAATATGATCACACTGTGGCAACTGTAGAGAGGATGCTGTTGCACTGACAGAGAATGTTGTCTATAACATCATTTTTCAGTTACCATTTCTTCCATTTCTTACTCAGATTAATAGTTTTTTATACTATTAAAAGCATTTCCTTGAATCTGGGCTTTAAAATTAATGCAAAATTAATGCCCATGCTATTATGATAGAGAAAAAAGTGCAAATCAAGGGAAAGTGTATTGCCTTAAGCTCACACTCTGCATCCAAGACGATTTACAGTATTTTACTGAATTAAAAGGGCCAGCAGGAATGGAAAGATTATTCAGAGTTGGGCAATCTTTTAGTGGGACAGAAAAGAAAACACAGCAGTTCTATACTGTCAGTCCCACAGTCAGAGTGCAAAAGGGAAAGGAAGACTGGCAGGGATTCAGCGTTGACCTGGCACTGCAGAGCTGCCATAACAGCCATTCAGGAGCACCCACAGCAGCAGTTGGAATATTGTAACTTATGCCACTGATCTGTTCTCATATGCAGCTGGCTCGGGTCATGATAATGGTGTCCAAAGTAATTTACAGCATCTGTGCACCTCCTCCAAGTTACACTGTGTGCCCCACAGCTGCAGTGAAGAATCTGGATCATTAACTTTAGAGGCATTTAACTTATGCTTTCATTATGATTGCTGCCTGATCACATCCTATTACTCAATCTGCAGCTAGGTTGCCATGACAAACTAAAAATCTTGATGCAATGAGAAGACAGTAAATCAGATGTGTTCTTTGAGAATTTAGGTGATAGGAGCTCTACCTCCAGGATCTTACCAGATAATCATTTTCATGGCCACTTGACAGTGGCAGCAGTTATGACTTCTGCATACTGCCTCATTAACATTTGCAGGATTCAGCAGCCTGCAAAGATGGTGCCATTATCTGATTCATGAACACTGCAGCAGTGCACAGAGGCTACACACGGCCACATATTCATTAACCTGTGCTTGGGCAGCCATGCATGTGGTCTGCTTTTCAACATTATTGGGAACCTCAAGCATGTGTCTTAGGGCATCTACTCATACTCTTAAAAGAAATCAGCTCCTGTTTCTCATCTTTGTCTTCACTCTTAATCTAAATGGACATTTATTTCATGACATGTAGGTAATCATCATAGAATCTCTAAACATCTTAGGTTGGAAGGGACTCTAAAGATTGTCAGTTTCAAACACTTGCTGTGGGCAAGGTTGTCACCCACCAGACCTGGCTGTCAGAGGCCCCATCCAACCTGGCCTTGAGAACCTCCAGAGGTGGAGCACCCACATCTTCTTCGAGCAACATGTGCCAGTGCCTCATCATCCTGAGTACACAGTTTATTCCTAACATCTTGCCTAGATTTCCTCTCTTTTAGATTACAGCCATCCCCCCTGGTCCTATTACTATCATACTGTTTAAAATGTTGCTCCACTTTCTACTTACAAGATCCCTTCAAGTATTGAAAGGCCGCAGTGAAGTCTCCCTGAAGCCTTCGCTTCTCCAAGCTAAATAAGCCCAACTCCCTTAACATTTCTTCATTTTAAATATTAGTAAGCTGTTTTTTTTACCAGTGAATGTGAGCTTAAGTTGTTGAAATAAGCTTCATCTTTATGAGCCCACCAGATATTAGGTACTTCCAAACCTCAGTTTTCTCCTTTAAACTAAATACTCAAGTCAATAACTCCTGTTTTAATGTGAGATGGGTTCAGACTAACCTTTTTGCTAAAGGAGACGTAGATTTTTTTTTGTTGTTTAAAAAATTAAAAAAAAAAAAAGGCTTTTGTTTCTGTAATAAGGAGCAGAGATATTATGTGCAGTTATGTTAATAAGCATATAAAATTTTGCTTTAGAGTAGCACAGTAAAATGCTGTAACAATGAAAAGGACAGAAAATTTCCTTGGGTAAAGAAGCTTTATTTACAAGCTCATGGCTAAAGATAACAGACTGTCATAAAAGCTGCACGTTATATTATTGCATGTTGCAGTAAGGAGAGTGCAATGTGAATATGATCAAGAAGCCCTCTTGCACAGATAAGCACACTGTTTTCCCTGGAAATCAAACCTGTCTACGAGTAAAGCTCAGAATTTAAGTTTTAAGCAGGTTCTTTTTTGACAAGTCTTGATCCTCACATGGTTTTAATTACAGTGAAGGTAATCTCAGAGTGCATATATCATTAGCTATCAGCCAAATACCTTCAAAGTTGTGATGATGTTGTAGCTCAGGAATGCTCACTCCACAGCCCATGAAGTTACTTGTGGCCAACCAGAACACATAATTCAGAGTATAGCTGCTTTCAGCATCCATCTCACTGCAAGCAGTTCAATAACATCCTGGGAGAGGGAGTTCAGTTAATAAATTAATTATCTTGCTGACATGTCAGGAGGGAAGGATCTCAAGTAACAACAGTGAAGAGGAGCAGTTTGCAGTTGTAACAAAGACAGTCCTTGCAGCCTGAGGAAAGCTGTCCCCACTCCATGTAGCTTCCAAGAAAGAAACTCCAACTGGTTCTCCAGCTGCCTCCAGTGGCACCAGACCACTCACTTCTTTTGTTGTACCTGGGGAAGCCATGCTTGTGGATGATGTGGTTAGAATGAACAGATTAATTTTAGCTCTCTTGGAGAGTGTTAAATATACTTTTCCTTTTTAGAGGGTACATACTTCCCTATTTGCTACCTTCTCATTTTTCTGACATTTTCTAGTTTGTGCTCTCAAGCTTTTACACACCATCACAAGGTTAGAAATACATTCTTCTATCTTAAATTAAAACCCAGCTTATTACTGCAGCCTAGGATCTGGAGTATAAGTTGTGAGACATTACAGTACAAATTGCAGCCATTGGCAAAATTATATCTCACTCACAGAGATGGTTTATATTTGTACAACTTCTGGCACATTCAGATGTGATCTTTACCAGAAATTGTAACATTATTATAATAAAAATAGTAAACTTACATTTTTAATGAGTTTTGAACAATTTTTTAACCTGTCCTGTATCATAAACACTATTCGAAAGGTAAACCATCCAACTACTGCAATACAATGGGACAGACTATTGTAAAATCTCTCTTACTCTCATAAGCTTTTTTCATTATCAGGGGAGTGCAATATCAAATTGGTTTAACTTCTTGACTCCCAAGAGAGAACAAGGAGCTCACAAATTAAGTTTCTACTACAATAATGTTTTATTGCCAGGATTAAATGTGAATGACCAGTTGAATGATTAGCTGAATTAGCATGGTAAGTAAAATCCTTGGTGGCCAAACCTTCCCTATGCTCAAGAACATGTCACTTTGTATGACCTCATTTATTTTAATAATATGGCAAGCCCATGACTCAGAATTTCAGGCTGAAGATATATGAAGAGTTGCACACTACTCATGATTGTTAATGAACCCCATCTCTTGATGGAAATGAAGTTGTATCTCATTACGTATCTTTGTCAAAGAAATGCTTCCCTTCTCCTCCCTTGTAAGGGAAACCCTCTCAGGAACCTCTTGTCAAATTTCCCCTCTCATTTACTTGTTGAAGTGAATGACCTTCACGATGACAGAGTCACTTATTCTTTTGCTCAGGACCTTGTTCCTAAACCTGTGAGCTTAAGAAAGAATTAGGGCTTCACTTTAATACCTTAAGATCATCAGGACTATTGAAAATGTTCTGTAGATTTTTAAGGCGGGAAGATAGTAAATAACCTGAATAAGAAGAAAAAAAGAAAACACACTAAGCTAAGCTGTTAGCAATTCTTAAAGATCTTGTAAGTTAAGGAATCTGTAACTATTCAGAAAGACCTACTGTCTTAATTACTGTTGAAAGGTAAGCCCCATATGTTAATTGATTTTCAGTGTTGAAGATGAGCAACCTGCTTCCAATTTGAATTCTGATATCCTGAAGGCTTATTTCCTCCTAATACCTGGTTTTGAATGTTTATTCATGTATGAAGCAATGGAATAAGAGCTGGACTGCAGTACTAGTGATATTTTCAGTGTTTTCTTTTCTTTTGCGTGCTCTCATGAAGCATTCTGCATCATAAAAGACACCCAGTCATCTCTTTGTTTCTAGAAGCATGTTCAATCACCTCTAGGCTATCATATCCTTGGAGAGAAATTGAGATCTAACGGAGGCTCAATCATCATGCAGAAGTGTTCAATTCTGCCTGTTCACTCCAGAGGAATTGAACAGTTATCATTACTAATGTAGTCCACTATGTTAAGACACTGGAAGAGGAGGAATATTTTTCTCATAATTTCCTCTTTATTTTGTAACAGGTAGGAGAATTTATAAAATATCTGTTTATATCAGGTGCTTACACTTTTATTGACAGACTATTCGGTATTCCCACTTCTTAATCTTACTGTAGCTCACAACTTTTCAAGAAAGTCTGACTTAACCAATTTGATGACTTCTTTTATACTTCAAGTGCATTAACTACCTTTTCTCTGCTATTCTGTCCTTGTGATTCTGATTTTCACTGAAAAACCTCTGCTAAAGCTTTTCACTCTAAAATATTGTGCTAGTAAATGATAGCAAAAAGCTGCCATTCTGTCTCAAATAGAAATATTGGGGCAGTTTTTACCAAATGTGTTCCTTCCTGTCTGTCTGTTTGTTTGTTTGTTTGTTTGCTTAAAAAATATATAAATATCTTATCTGTAATTAGCCACCAAAATAAAAAATAAAAAATAAAAAATAAAATAAGTTTCTGGATTACCTTCCCATTTCTTTTCCAAATTAGGTTCAGCTTCATTTTTGAGGCAGTTTATTATTTTTCAGGAAAAGAATCTAACAATGCAAAACTTAAAAATCAAAAAGTGGTAATTAAACAAAGTCTGTAATTCGTGTAATTCTCCTAAGTGTAATGCTGCACCTATCCCTTGAAAACAAAGTGCTTCTACCACTGAGAAAAATATATGCTATATTCTTGGCTGTTGTTTTGTACCGTGCCAGAAGAGCAAGAGAAACATCGCGACAAGAGAGTCATAACATTAAGATTATGGAATGTTGTGGCTCTGGAGTTGAGTACAGAGAACCTGGAACACGTCTGTGAAACTCGCAGCCACAGTATCACTTATTATTTTTTCTATTAAAGATAATGGCTTTATAAAACTAAAGCAAAAGCTGCATGCAGCTTGACAGATGAAATCACTGCAGAGAGAATACTGATAGCTGTGCAATTCCTCCTCAGCCCTATTTGAGATCCATCGTACTGCCAGCCAAACAGAAAAAAAACATTTAAGCAAGTTGTGTAGTTCAGAGATGGACTTTTTTTTGGTTGGTAGTTTGTGTTCAGTCTGAGGTTAACGTCAAGAAATTCCTCAAAATAAAGAAATCCCTATCAGTATCCCCTCAGGAAGAAAGAGAGAATCCCACTTCTCATGATGAACAGTGCATTCAGAAAACTCTGTGTGTAAACTTTACAGGGTCCTGTGCTGTACAGAGAACCTGAGAAGGTTGTGCTATAGAGATTTAGCTTGAGATTTCGAAAGTTCATCTTGAAGATCTGGTAACAGATTTTCAATGATTTATTTAGAGTTCGGTATCTGAGTCCTTAGTGAGCTTTGGCAGTCTTCAAATGTAGAGGGTCAGAGGTTTGCAGGGATGTATCTGCCATAACTAAAAGAACAACTGTTGCATTCATCTGACTAGTGAGAACCTTGTGCAGCTCAATCACACATCTCTGCTTCTGATGCCACCTAAGATTTTCATCAAAGAAAAAATGCACCTAAGATTTTCATCAAAGAAAACTGAAAATCCAACATTCCCACTGAAAATGCTCTCAGATGACATGAATACACCTACTGCGAATTTCCTCAGTTTGCAAGCTTGTTTGAATGTTTCACTTCTCCCTTCACTGCACGCTGGTTGGGATTACTGCAAGTCTTGCTTTAGTACCTCATTTGCTTCTGTTCCTTGTCATCTGGCTTTTGCTCAGATGTAGTCTTATCCAGTTATGGCAGCATCAGGTTCTCAACAGTCTCTTTCTTCCTGCGAGACTGTCTTACTGCTCATAATTCTCCATTCTCCTACTGTGCTTTGCTCCCTAGAAACCACTACCAGTAATAATATAGGAGAATCAACAGCAGGTTTCATTAAATGTACAAATTTTAGATACCAGGAGATCTCCATGATCTCTGGCTCTGCAGAGATGTCATCCAGCCCATATTTCTGTGTTTCATGAACTCCATGAACTGTGCTTTTTTACTTCTCTATCCAGATGCCTTCTGTTTCACTATTGCCTCTTCCACACACGTATCAAGCCTCTCATCTCAGCCTCAGTTCCCCTCACTGAAGCCTGCATTCTCTCTAGCCAGTTCCTGCATTCTCTCTAGCCAGTATAACTGCTTCAAGGCTCTCCTCCTTCCCTACTCTCACCTGTTTCTGCAGCCAGGGTCTCCATTTCCCAGAGCTGTTCCGTTTCCCACTCTGCCTCCCAATGGTCTCTCTTTCCCTCTCCTCCCTGGACTCACTGCAGCTTCAGACTTCCCACAACCACTTTGCCTGAATCCCAGGGACAGCAGAAGGACAAGAAGAGATGCTCTTTGCTGTAGCATCCAGTTAGGAGGAGGCAGGCATTGCCTCCAGCATCCCAACAGAGTCATTTCAGGAAAAGGGCAAGCTGCCTGTGAGCTGGAGCTTGACCTCTGCACACAAGAACCATTGCAGGTTTTTACCTCTGGAAAATCTCCACTGATGCATAAGCTGCAGTTTAGTAACTTGATCATATTTAGACATGTTTATAGAAGGACAGCAAGAGGCAACTTTCTTCTGCAAACCCCTTTTCCCACTCCTCTTCATTTGGTGACCTCAAAGTCATGTCCCAAAATTCTAGGAGGTAGGAAAGAAAAAGTTTTTGAAAGGGCTTCACTTTTCATAACATGGATAATAAGCTCATTTTGCAGATGCATTTCATGTTATATATAACACACATGCGTGTACGTATACTTGAAATAAACTTTACGTAATTCTTCTTGCATTCAAGCACAGCTATATTTACCAAAAAATCCCATTTTCCTCCCCAAATAAAATAATTGTAAAAGAAAAACAACCTGAGGCAGAGACTTCAGTTTAAATGTATATATAGTGAGTCAAACATAAAAGCAACAGAAGCAACAGCAAACAAGATTTTTAAAAAGGAATTGCTGGCAAGATTTCATGTGTGCCATCTTTAGTCAGTGGGAAGGCTGATTTCAAAGAGAAATTTCATGCACTTCAGTTTATTCATGTAAGTAGACCAGGGAAACAGAAATTTTCTCTTGCACAGTGTTGCTACCTAAAGCCACTTCAAAAAGTGTTAGAATTGTTAATGTTTGCTTTTAGAGCTTTTTTTTTTTTTTTTTTTTTGCACTGCAGATTGGATTGGGCTGGCAATATTGAAACAATGGGAAACAAAGCTATTATCAGCTAGTACAAAGTCTGCACAAACTGCATGTTGCATCTTTCTACATGTGTTTTTTTTTAATCTAGCTCTGCTTACTAAGATATCATTTAGTGAAAATAAAAACTAAAAATTACCTGAAAGTGTTTTAAGAAGGAATGCATTTTAAATTAATACAGCTGAAGAACAAATGACAATAAAACTACCAATAGTTTATGGATTTTTTTTCTTTTTATGGTGCTATTGTCATAACACATTGATTACTTACATTGTTCATGAAGTATTTAAAAAACAATTTTGTCATTTGTACTGCTTTCTTTTCCTTTCTCTTCATTCAGACAATGAATATAGACCAGTCAATTGGTATTCTGATTCTGTGGTTTTAGTCAATTCTAGTTGCCTTGGCACAAACAGTTTTGCATTATTTCAGCTGAAAAGACTGCAGAGATATGTTTATCCGTTAATCCAAAATACCTGAATGAACTGGAAACATTCATATAATGAGAGTTCTACCAGTAGGCTTAGGTTTTGCATATTTATTTAAAAAAAAAAACAGTATAACAGTCATATTTCAAACAAATTTTATATGAATAGAATCAGAATTTCTTCAGTGTTGTTTTAGACTTAGTTTTCAATTCCAGTATTTCTTTGATCAGGAATTTGGAATTAAAATATTCTGTATTTGAATTTCCTATTGACAACTGTTTATACAGAATAGCATGCCTTGAATGTTAATGGCACAGAGATGTTTCAGGTATGAATGCTACCACTTTCTCTGCTACTGCATCTTTCCATCTCCTTAAATGATCATGGAGAAGGGCATGAATCCTGTGTAATAAATCTGAACAGTTACATGTAGGGGATGAACTGGGCCTGAAATAGTTCATGGGAAAAAAAATATAATAAAAAGTTAGTCCTCAGTCCACAGCAGATCAATAATTTTGTTTTCCTAGTTTGCAGTAAGTTAATTGAATAGGAAGTCTTGGGAATGTACTGCAAACATTTCAAAGCCTAGATCTTGCTAGCACGATGTAAGCAAGTTCAAGTTAAACATGCAGTAAGATTCAGATCCCTTCTATCAGTAACCTCCTTCTTTTTCTTTTTTTTTTTTTTTTTAATTGGCAATGAGGCCCCAAATACCTGCTACAAAATGGAAATAAACTGAAAGAAACACTCATGTGCTGGACTTTTTGCTATCTGCAATCATTTTTATGTATTATGAAGAGGAAAAAAAATGGTTCCTAGTATAATGTTAAAATAATTCCCCAAAAGATGTCAGCACTTACCTACTCCTCTGCATCTATGAATAGATCCTGAAGGACTGAGAGCCTTCAAGGAAATGTCTAGCAGGTGTTGATAGAAGCTTTTCTACATTTAGCATATTCATATCAGACATTTGCAAAGCTTAGGACTAGATAAGAAACTAGACAACAAGCAGAACATTAGGCTACAAGATCATCTGAAACAACAGAGGTGAATACAAGTAAGCTGCCAATCCTGTAATGCCTGTGAAGCATCTGTAATTACAGCCTGAGGCCTCAGGAGGAGATCTGGGAGCACAGTTGCTGCGAAGTCACTGGCCTATTGCATTTTCAATTAAAACCTGCCAGGCCCAAAGGGACTATGCTCAGATGGAAGAGGAATTACTAGCTGTGTTCTTCCAAATGGAACTGTTCTATCAGTTCACCTTTTGGCACACAATGGACATGAGTTCCAACAACATCCCACCAGGAAGCAACATGGAAGAGACACTACTGAACTCTGAATGTGATCCAAATTGTGTTTCAGAGACTTTGGTCCTGTGAGGTAAGGAGATGGTAGTGACAATAGAAATCATGGCTAATTAAATGGAATACAATGTAGGTGACTTGATGATACAGGACAGAGGTCTACAAGACAAACTCTCTGATGAGCATTGGGATGCTTTAGTCACAACAGGATGGAACATACACTTCAGATGAGTAAGCCTGAAAGGAGCAAGATGTACTCACCTGAAACAAGTAGAAGGGGAGCCATGCATTTAAAACAAGATTGTGTTTCAAGTGAGCACAAAAGTGGATTTAAGGATTGATGACAGTATAAAACAGTTCTGCATGTCACGCTTAGAGAATGGAGGCATGTCTGAGGTAACCTTTTTGAGATTATTGGCCAGCCATAATTGCCAGCCAGACTGGAGCAGCAGAGAGTAAGATCAAGACAAGGGGAAATATCACCTTAGAGGCTCAACCTGATACTGAATGGTCAGAAGATACCTTTAATAAAAAAAGCTTCCACAGGTGTTCACTGAATGTAAGTTGTAGGACTATCTATGTGATAGGAAATCTGGCAGTAGAGGCTGAACCTTTCTGACAAGATTCCACTAAATTTTATTGCTGTGCAACAGATGTCAGCAGAGATGACAGAATGGCGTCTGACATGGAAGTGCATACAAAAGATGTGGAACTGAACTCCATTATGCTGAAAATATTGCACCCATTGACATTCATTAATGCTTGCTGTACATTTATGGAGACCAAGCAGTGGATGTGAGCACTGTGAAGTAGTGGATAGAGTGCTTCAGCAGTGGCGACAGTGAGTCACCTCCACTGGTGCAGATTTTTATGAGTGCAACGTTCAGGCTCTTGCTCATTGCTGGTGAAAAGCATAGCTAATGGTGGTGATTATGCTGAGAAATAGTGTTTTTTTTAGCTGAGAATTCACCTTATCAAATGTTGCTATTTTGTTCTTGTATCTGTTGTAGGTTCTAGAAAAATAAATAGGATAAATAGGATAAATAGGATAGAAAATTACTTACAGAACACTCTACATAAAAAGTTAATCGAGTCCAGGTAGATCTTTCATCCACTGATATCGTCACTCCATCATAGAAGGCCACCAGATTGGTCAGGTAATATCTGCCCTTGATGAAGATATGCTAGCTGTCTCTGATCACCTTCTCATCTTGCATGTGTCTTAAAATTTCTTCCAAGAAGATCTGCTCCATGATCTTCCCAGGCACTGACATGAGGCTCACATGTGTGTAGTTCCCCTGGTCTTCCTCCCTCCTTTTTTAAAAATGGGAGTGACCAGTCACTGGGGACTTCACGTGACAGCCATGATTTTTCAAATATGATGAAGACCAGCTTGGCAACAACATCAGGCAGCTCCTTCAGGATCCTGGGATTAATGTCCTCCTGCCCCATAGACCTGTATGTGTTAAGTTTCATCAGGTGGTCTTAAACTATCTCCTTGCATACAGGGGGAGGGATTTTATTCACCAATCCCAGCATAGAAGTTCAGGAATGTGGGAAATGTGGGAAGCCTGACTGCTAGAGAAGATTTGAGGCAAAGAATTCATTGAGTAACTCGGCCTTCTCCATGTCTGTTGAACTCAGTTCTCCCTTCTCATTTACCAGACAGAGTACACTCTCCTTTGCCTCTTCTAACCAGTGTACCTGCAGAAACCTTGCCTGTTATTTCTTATCCCTTGCCAGGTTCACATCCAGCTGTACCCCATCTTTCCTGATTCCATCGCTGCATGTCAGAATGGCATCTCTATATTCTTCCTAGGCCCCACGTCCCTACTTTCACTGCCTGTACATTTCCCTCTCACACCTCTGTTTGACCAGAAAGTCCTTGCTCAGCCATTCTGGTTTTCTGCCTTCTCTGATTTCTTACATATGTTAGAGGATGCAAGAAGATTATAATGGCTACAGGAGGTTGGCCTAAACACTAGATAATCAAACTTGGCACTGCTTTATTTACTAATAAAAATTCTGCCATTAAAGCTGCCATTGAAACTGAATTACAGATAAATGCAGATCATATCAAGTAAACAGGAAGTCCAGAGAGTAACAGAGTTGAAGAGACAGATAACTGAGAACTAATTAGAGACAACTAGAAGACAAGAGCAGACCAGGTCAAAGCCAGGTCCTGGAGGATTCAGAGCTTTGGTCAGTTGCTTAGCTGCTTTAGGTACAGTGGCAGAAGTTTGGCTTATGAGACTCACAGAATCATGCTTTTCCAGCCAGAGGATGCGCCTGGTCAGAATGACAGAGAAACTGCACAAGGCAAGTCTTACGAGCTTAGCAGAAGGGCACTAATTGACTATGAAATGCTTACAGCCTATACTGGTTGATGTGTTGCCACAGAGCAACGGCACTGAGAGGAGCAAAGGCAGAAACAAGTCCCAGACTAACAGTACTCAATAGTACAGCCACTCAAAAGCTGCATATTTAATAGAATAGAAAGCCTAGCACGTGATCTTGATACAGACCAAATCATGAGAGTTGGCAATGAATTGGGGTGAAGTGGCAGCTGGATGTCAGCAAATGCTCGCACAGAGATTTCAAAATAACAGCAATATCAAGTAAAGGAGCAAAGACTGCAAGACACAGCAGTCTGGTGGAGGAATCCAGCCTGTAAGAACAACTGCTATGAAGCATCTCTTTAAATAGATTTTTCAAATAAAGAGCCAATTAAATTAGAGAAACATGGTGCAGAATTTATCACACCTAAATTCAAACATCAAATTTGTAGATATCTCCCATCAAAGCTGGTTACACTAATCTGCATTTGCAATTAGTAGAAATAATAGACATGATTCATCTCAATTATTTGAGACACCTACTTTAGAATGACATGACTTGTGCCCTACTAGTACTTGTTTTCTCTCCATTTTCTAAGAAGGGGGTTTCAGTGATTAGCTCAGATGGAGACATCTGCATGTGGCCTCATAACTACCAGCCAGGGTGTCGTACTGTGTTTTACCTCCCATTAAGCACCATGCAGGAGGCTGATTGCCATTTTCATATGTGGAAGGCATTTTTTTTCCAGGCAGCAAAAGTGGCACACAACTACGTGGGGTACTTTTCCACACATTATCTTGCAATCAGGACTGTCTTTGGGTTGATTTACAATTGTTGGATTGGCTTTTTGTGCACTTCATTCAAAATGGTCCCGTGGAGGTCACTAAGTCAGCAGACTAAAACTTTGATCACCATTTTTTCCATGACCTAACATGTGAAAAATCTGCATTAGCTCTGTGTTAAATACTAGTTGTAGCTCTTTCCATCTGCCTCTGTTCCACATGCTGTGTGCACCACCATCATCAAATGGATAACGGCTTCCAACAGAAGCTCTTTGCAGAGAAGAGGTCAAATTTCCTCTTGGAGACACATGTGCCAGGTGAAATCATGGGATAATCCTGCTAGATGGTTTAGGACGCTATGGGAAAGGCCTCCACTGCAGCCATTAACCATAACACAACTAACTGCGGTGGGTTGTATTTTTGCAATCAGGCTTTCAGCTGTACAACATTAATGTAAGATAGGAGTAACAATAATAGAAAATGAAGTTACATTAACTTAAAAAATTAGAGAAGTTTATTACAATTTAACAGTTCTTTAATACTACCACACAAAGTTCAAATGTTCATAATGGAAATGATGTGAGGTCAAGTGAGCTATTTTTAAAATAAACCTTGAGCTAATATCCAAGGACAAAGCTAGTACTGACTTACTGCACATTACAATGAGGAATGGAATATCAGTATAGAAGGCTACTGATAATTTCTTACAGGCCTTGGCATCACTGGGTCTTGCAGAGGTGGTGCTGAGAGCTGGATCCTGAGCTCTTTTTCTCCTAAACCTTCTGCTAATTTCAAATGGAATCATCCCTCTAAAAGGACTGAACAAAAATTGTAGGGCAAGGATCTAACAATATTAGGAAAAGTGGAGGTTGTTAAGTCCGAGAGTTTTACCTCTAGAGCCTGAATCTCCCCTTGTAAATATAGTCGATGTGCTGAGGTTAGAATTATCACATCCTAAGGAGAAACTTGCTGTAATATGAGTCTTGCAATATTTTACAGAGGCATACTTAACCTCTTAATGTGCATCATGCAAAGATTAAGAGGCAGCATTATTGCTTGCAAAATCACCTGCTATTTCCGGGAAACAGTCATTTGTTGGACCTGTCCTTGTCACTAGCATAAGTGTAATGCTTTTAATAATCTCCCATTCCCTAAGTGATGTGTTTGCATCAAAAAGATGGATATGCTATAGCTGGCAGAATTTTTTAAAGACTGTTCATTTCTATCTTGTTCTTCTGGTGCCATCTAGAGGTTTGATTTTTAGTTCTACAAAACAATATAAAGTGCTTTATTATATTTCAAAAGTTTCTTTTAAAAACTGTTTTAAAAACTATTTCTTTTTAAAACTTAACACCACGTAGGGTACTATTATCACTGAACTTCTGTTTCCATGAAAGAGTAGATTAATGTAGTATACACAGCTTTTTAAGGTGTGGAATGCAAGTGAACTTCATGGGCTGGACAAAGGTATACACTGGAGGCAAACACTGTCACATAAAAAATAACTTTTTCTCATAAAAAGTACCTGTAAATTGGCCTTAGGAAAAATTTTCATAGAACTTGTTTTCCTCGAATAAAGGGTAATTTATCAAAGCTAATTCAAAAGAAATGGGTGCTCGGAAGAAATGCAGCCTTGCCAGCCTTGTTGCAGACAGCCAACATGACAGTCACAGCCGTGGTGTTTGTCCTGTTAGCACAAGTGGGTGACATTTTATCTGCCTCCTCTGACAAAGCAGCTTTGTTTCATGCCAGCACTGCCTAGAAAAGCACAGCATGAAACTCAGGCTACACAAAATTTACCTGTGTGACAGAAAATCATCCTCAAAGACTTTTTTCTTTACAGTAAGAGAAATAGCTAATCCATTGTAATGAGGCCCTGAAATTCTAAAAATCGTAGAATCATAGAATAGTCCATGTTAGAAGGAACCAATGAAGGTCATCAAGTCTAACTCCTTGCTCCACACAATACCACCAAAAAACATACTATGGCTGACAGATTTGTCCAGATGCTCCTTGAACTTGGGCAGTTTGGGGCCATGACCACTGCCCTGGAGAGCCTGGGGCAGTGTCTGGCCATCCTCTGGTGAAGAACCTTTTGCTTATAGTCCACCTGATCCTCCATATCACAGCTTCATGCTATTCCCTTGGGTTCTATCTCTGGTCATCAAAGAGAGATCAGTGCTGCCTCCCTGTTCCCCCTTGTGAGGAAGCCATAGACAAGATTCATGTGCACTATGAATGAGATCTCTGTTGACCTCCATGGGGTCAACAGGCTCATTGACATCAGACCTTTTGAAGCAATTCTTACTTTCTCCCCTTCCTCCTTCAAAATGTTTATTAACTAAATTAAGCCTGTGAATAATGTGCTCAAATGCTAATGTGCCTCATCATGAATTCCGTCTGACAATCACCAGAGCATCTTATTTGTTCCTCTAATAGCCACAGGCTTGTATAGCCCCTCTGGGCAACTAGATGCACATTCTCTCTGAAAATATTATCCTTTTTTAACAGAGTTAACCTGATTCATTTCCTAGCACTGGTAATGAGATTTTTAAATATATACAGGAGAATCAAAGCTGTACTGAACACTGAAAAATGTGAAACAGTTTATTGGAAGTCCTTAGCCTTCTGAATGCCGTGTTCCTGCAAATGATAATTTCTGTACTTCAGCGGAGGATTAACTGTCATAATAAATTATTTCTTTTTGCCTGAAAGGAAATAAGTGAAGCTTGCTTAACTAAGAAGGCCAGCTAAAAGTATAACTGAGATGAGGCTAACCTTGTCTCCTGTGCCCAAGGATACCTCTGAAAAGCTGCCATAACATGCAATAATTTGATAGTCTCAGCTAAAATTAACCTGTGTACTGTAGAAGGAGATAAGAAAAATATTAAATTCTTGCTGATACTCACTTTGTGCGCTACAGAGACTGGCTCTGCTGCTTTGTGAGACTGCCTTAGCAAGATTTTGAAAACCTTAAAGGCCTTAAAGACTAAATTAGAATAGAAAGGAAGAAAAATTGAGTTATGTAATTGAAGGATTTGATTAAATTCTTGTGGTAGCAGATCAATAGAAATAATATTTTCTTACCTTGTTATGTACTTGAAGCGTTACTTTGCTTTGTGCTAAAACCTCCTATTTAAACTATTTCATGGTAATGTCGTGTTCTTGAGTGCTGAACCTTGTCAATTACTTTCATTCATTGACTGGACATGTTGGTTCCACATTAATTTTTCACCCGCAAAAAAAAGCATTTTTGATCAATGTGTAATGTAACTCTTGACTCTTTGTTTTGTATTTATACATAAGCTCACCTTTCATAGAGTCTTTAAAAAACTTATTATTTAAAAGCAGATTAACCTCTAATAAAGTGTGACTATTTCCTTTACAGAGCTAGGCTGTTGTTTTCTTCATGAATTCTCACAGATGATGGTGAACTGCAAAACAGGCTTGCATTTGAGCAATTTGAAATCACAATGAATCTATCACCAAAAAATTCATGTTCAAACAATTGGGTTCTTATGCAGTTTGCAGTCAGCAAACTCTCATATCCTTGTTCAGTGCTGGGAACTAAGATGAACTAACAGAAATGGAGGAACCCTCACTAATTTTGCATTTAACATGCTCATTTGAGAGGTAGGACTTATAGGTCTAGTCTTTTTTTCAGTGTCTATTTAGTAGTCACACAAAGGGAAAAACATGAAAAACTGGGAGAAGCAGCACTTCATATACAAATGCAAAATACAGAGAAGATGGGGGATTAGTGCACTACCTCTGATGGTCAGAGATTTAGGCTCAAAATCCCCATGGATTTAGAAGAGGCAGAAGGGGAACGACTGAATGTTGTGATGTTGTTCTCCTGTCTCCTGGATGACTGTTCTAACCTACGATATTTGACAGTTTGTAAATTGTCTTCTCACGTCCTCTATCTCTCAAATAAAATATTTTTGAATCAAGTTATTTCTTTTCCAGACAAAAAAAAAAAAAAAAAAAATAAAGGAATTCTATATCACCTAGATGACAGATAAAAAATCCAACAGTAAGTCTATATATATAATATTATTTAAATATATTATATGTATTTATTTATATAATATATGTATATTTATTTATATAAAAATATATATATTTACTGTTGGATTTTTTTTCAACTTGTCTACTGGGTAAAACAAACAGAAACAAAACAAAGCAACGATAAATATTTCTTCCATATTTTCAGATCTGAGCTATGACTTTCAGCCATGACCCTCAAACACAGTTACTTTCCTGACACTTGTATCAAACACCTTCACATCCAGCTTCCCTGGTGAAGATTCTGCAGTGCTTTTTGTATAGACTCAGGTCGTGCAACCACCCTTGCCTCCCACAAGGTTCCTTTATCCTAGAGACTGGGAGAAGTCAAAAGAGAGGAGGGCTGTATCTGGGATGTTTGTATCACTATCACCACTATTTCTCACTGTTAAACTCTTAGCTGAAAGCTGCTTAGCAAATAACAAGGGCTTGTCTAAGTAGGTAAATTAAATTTTACTGAAATAGAGAACCTGATCTAAAAAAAAAAGCAACCATCAAAAACAAAAATCACAGTGCTGCAGTCATATATTTCATGAAAGATATGAACAGTCTTTTGAAGACATTCATACATATAAATATATCATATTTAAATCTTAGCTTAGCAGAACGTTACACCATCTATGGGAGAGCTTTTCTGTTCATTTTGGATAGAGGAGAATCAGAGGGGTAATTATCTTAAATGACTGAGTTATATACATGTCTTTTGATACCAGTTTGATCTTGCATCTTGGTCTATATTGCAAAGAGTGAAATTAATATCATAAGTGCCACCCATTGACTGTGATTAACCATAATTTGCATTTATTGAAAGTTGATTGTCTGCATGCTACCAGCTGTGAAATTGTGCAATAAGCAATAATTAAACAACGAAAGAGAGTAAACAAAACTAGTTAGGTGTGATTTGGAGCAGTGAGTAGCAAAGGTGACTTTCAAAGTTTTATTAGCACAATGCAAGAAAAACAAAATACAACCATGTAACCTATGCTTCAATGAGCAGACAGTAAACATCTGTAAAACTACTGAGCTCTACTAAAGAAAAAATCACACTACAAAATAACAATATAATTACTAAATAGAGACTATCCACTAAAGTTATGCAATCAGAGGCTTCAAAGCCAAAGGGACTGTGTGTGTAACAGAGCGGGAATCATTTCTGAGCATGTAACTACAGTTCACTACCTTCATTGATGAAACATTTGTTCTCAGTTTTCTCAAGAGGGTGCTCAATGGGTTTTGTTGAAGGTGTAGAAATGGAGGTTTACTGTAGGCTTATGCAATCTGCCATTGCCCACAAGGAACTTCGGGAAGGCATTTGGCTTTTTCTATTTTGAAGTACTACACTATTACACATAGTCATAATGATTTCAGTGCATATGTGTACAGAGCTGTAGCACAGCTACCACCCTAAAGCAAACCTCTAAAAGCTCAGTTTCCATTTGGAGAGTACCAATTAGTTATCTGTGGGAATACCTCAGCTACAGCTCACATATACTACTTTGTTCATCAAACATAGTTACAGGCTTTACTTATTGGCATTTTGTCTTGCCCCTGGGTTCTAGGTAGAACTAGCTCCTGATGGTGGTATTACTCTAGGTTTTGCAAGCTGGCCTTGATTAACTTCAGGTATTTTTTCACCATGTCTGTATACACTTACAGTGACATCTACTGTTTCCCCGCCATATTTGTTCTTGACATAAATGCTATATTTGCCCGAATCTTCTGAGGTCACTCCCTTGATTGTCAAACTGGCATATTTTCCTTGTTCCAGTGAAACCAAATAATGCTCATTAAGCTCGAGAGTCTTGTCATTCTTGAACCAAACCACTTCTGGGTCAGGGTTTCCAAACACAGTACAGGTCAGATTCAGAGTCTAAGGAAGTTAAAAAAGAAATATTTTTAAGGATTGGCCAGGTTCGTTTAAACAGAATATTCTCAGTATTACTTTCAGACACTTCTTACTCCTAGTAAATTAAAGTAAGACAGGTAGCATGTCTTGAGGACTGAAAAGTAGAGTTTCTATATTTTTCTCTTCCACTGAGATTTTCCACCATCTTACCAGTGACTGTGATGCAGTAATAGCCTTGAGGTAAGATTCTGAATACTAAGTAGGACTGCCAATGCAGTCCTGCCTGCAGGAGACTCCTGGCAACCCGTTAGTCTGACATGATATTCAGGCAATGATAGGTTTAAAAACAACCTTGAAGATTCCCTGAACACAGCAGGGAAGAGAACTGAGCAAATCTTTTCCAACCTAGGCCTCTGGAGGTTATTGCTCAAGATGACATTTAAAAAAAAAAATCACTTAAAAAATAGTACATAACATGAATCATCAGACGTTGATTACAAATGCTGCTGACTCGTAAAATGGAAATATTTTATGAAGACTAAATAATTCATAAAGGTTGTGAAAGTGTTGCGTGCATACTCAGTGTGTTAAGAGAATAGCAAAAATGACTTTGTCTGCGATCCTGACAGTCCAGGTATTTTCTCAGAACTGAACTAGGACTAAAGAGGCTCACAAAATTTTGATGGTTATTCTTCCAAATCTATATAGATTGCTTTCTGAATCCCATTTTGACCATTGTGTATATGCACAGATTTTATGCATTTATGTAATGATGACAGAATACATTAAGTAATCATTTCTGAAGTTGCACTGATTACTGCCTACTTTGTCCATCTTTTACTGAATTCCATTTCCACAAAATTCTTGCCTATGTAACTTATCTCAGTATGAAAATTTTATCACTGTGTTAAAAAAATAATTAAATAACTTGTACCAGAATGACCATCCCCTCACAATTAGTCTTTAAGATTCACAGATTCCTGACCAAGAGGAAGCAGAGAAAATCCATCCTTGTGCACATGTGCATGTTTTTTGCACTATTTTTTCTTGAATTCTGATGAATAAATAGATATGATACTACACAGTGAGAAAAAAAAAAAACCTGACAAATTTTAAGTGATTGGAAGTGCTATGCATACACAAATAGAAGCAGTTCTGCATATGGTGTTCCTCCAAAATCAGAGGGGACTGTTGAAGGAAGATTTATGTGCTCTGGGTACAACCTGATGGCTACCTAAGTGTGCAAGCATGATATCATGTAGTGATAAGTGATATCATGTAGGATGTAAAGTTAGCTAATGACCTATAGGAACTAATGTTTCTATAAAATATTTAAAGGAGTAATTTAAACATGAAAATAAAATGTTGGGAAATCAAACTAATTCTGATAGCAAATTGCAAGTTTAAATCTCATTGTCCTTTCTGTAACTTGAGCAACATTTCATGGCTATTACCCTCAAAAATGACCTCATTTAAGAGCAATTAATAATTCAATCATAATAATTAATCAAGTCTTAATATGTTAATATTAAAAGCTTGCCAGAGAGCAGATATATTCCACAGTCATTTTAGATCATTTGGGCCTGTTCTAATTTATTAAATTATAAATGTGGCCTAAAATCATTTATACCTTCTTAACAAAAGTTAGTAAAGCTTTGTTTTGTATTCGTATATTTGCATAGATATACCATTCCATTGCATGAGGATACCTCTCTTTTCTTTTTCTTGTTTTTGTAAAGCAACATCTCATATGTACTTACATGAATTCTGCATGGTACCTGTTCATATATAATTTACAGGTAAATTAAAAATTTCAGTTCTTCCTGGTATGTTTTGTTTTCCCTGATTTTAGGAATCAGAGGTATTCCCTTGGGATATTCAGTTATTTAATCCTCATATGGTTACTCCTCTTCAAACTCCTCTAACTTCTGGAAACTTTTTATGTAGTATTTTCTTAATTTAAGTTCATAGGCTTTAGGGCATAATTTTTTTATGAGGAAACTTCAGCTATTGTGTGCATGCAGTCAGGTTGACTTCTCCTGGCTGTTTCCTAACAAACACTAAGATGTTGGTCATCAAGTGTATTATACCTAACTTCCCAAGAGACTGGCTCTCATGCCATGAAGTGCCTTAGTCTATTACAACTGGAAGCCACCACAAAGGAAGGAATGGGCCAAGAATAAAATCGTCTTGATTTGGTCTAGAGCTGAGCAGCTTTCAGCATCCACTACAAGGCCTCCTTGATTCAGCACTTCTAAGGAGAGACTATATCTGGATATCTAGAAATGGCTGTGTACAATAAAATCTGGAAGAGCTATGCGTTACCCTTTCTCTGGCCAAGAGGACAGTTTTCACACAGGGTAATGCAGCTGTAGTTTCTCAAGATGTACATCACACAGTACACTTAAACTCCCCATTCAACACGATCTTAAGAAACTGCAGATAGTAAGAGTCACACTGGCTCACAAGCTGATTTGCTATAGTATGTTGGAGTAAAGTCCTAGATCTTTTAGAAGTCAAAAACAACTGCATAAAGAAGTGTACAAAATGAGAATAAACACTGTGATCCTACTTCCAGTGCATATTCCTTCTTTCCACAATTTGTGGATTATAAACTGATTATAAGTATGAGCTATATTGAGAAGACTGTGTTTAACAGCCATGCTAGATTTCTCTTCATAACAGTACTTTTTTCCTTTTTTGGATGCAAATCTATTTTGATCTAAGGTATTAAGGCACAAATAAATTATGAACCTCTTGAAAAAACACTTCCTTTTCATTGCAGTGACTATTTACTACGCACTCCTTAGTTCTCATACTGTGTGAACAATCATTTCCAAGTACCTCCCCTTGTGTTACATTGGGTGACAGAGTGGCTGTCTCCTCCCGCCTCTTTAGATTCTCGTAGAGGGCAAGAGAAGTTTCTCCCCTTGAACTGCTCTGGTCAGTATGCAGAGCTGAGACTCAACACAGATTTGAGTCTGCAGTTAATTCAGTCTCCATGTAATCAGGACAAAAGACCAGCACCTCTCGAGGATGACCTTGACTGCCTGAGATAGGAATTAGGCTGTGCTTCCCCTAACTGCATAGCCAGCTTATGGAACCTATGCACAATTAAATGACTACTTCTTTTTTCTCTCAACTTGCAAAATCATCTGTATTACTTCCCTCTCCCCACTGAAGAAAACATTTCATTAGTGTGAAATTTCAGCTGAGTGATTCATTGATAAAAACTTACCTTCCCATCCATTATAGTAACTACATCAGGCAAACCACCAATGACTTTACCACGATCTAGGAGTTTAAAAAAAAAAAAAAAAAAAAAAAAGAGTGAGGTTTAGTGCTCAATGTTACTCATTTCTTAATTATTTTACTAACATGGTGTCACACTAGTCATGATTTCTGTTTGGACTTCTCGTAGAATAAACACACACTGGAATTTTTGGCCAATTAAATATGAAATAATACAATTTTTACAATATTTTGTGTTATTTCTTATTAACATATTTTATGGTTCCCTCACGTTTTTAGCAGAGGTTGTGCTATGGAGTTCTAAGCTGATAGACACAACAGCCTTGAAGTTGCTACCAAGCTTGACAGCTTGAGTTTTGGGAAAAGAGCAAAGCAAAGTACTTTCAGCATTGCAGTGATATCTAAGATCAGAGGAAAACCTGTTCTGCCATCCTTTTTGTGGGCAGAAGCATCTTTCAAGGTACATTGCATCTTGTACCAGAATTCCAGTAGTAAAAAGCTTCCATACTATCTCTCTTTCAACATGTTATGTATTCAACAGTCATTAGCAGGTTATTTTCTACTTAATATGTAGATCCCAATATTCAGTCTCATTCTTAGCTTTCCTGTCAACACCTCCTTGTGTGACACTCAGATACTAACACCTAACAAAAACTCTGCAGATCATGGAAGACATAGTGGATCACTACAAAATGTGTAAAATGTGCAGTCAGAGGGTTTCCATTTGAATTAAAGAGAAATGAACTCTCAAATTACTATTATTATTGCAGTATTCTGCAGTAATATGTGATTTCTGCCATTACAGATCTTGGACAGGTATGGCAACATACCACAATAGATGTCTTAAAGAAAACACTAAACTAGAATGTAGAACATGTAAAACAAAATATAAAATCAACTTACTCTTCTCAGCGAAAGCAGCTGCCCTAAAATTGTTGAAGAGAGGAAAAAAATATGTAATGTTATTAATAAATTATTAATGAAATAATTTTCCTGTGATTAGATTATTGTAGCATTAAAATGAAAAAAAATGTAGCACTTACTTGAGTCGCTGGAATTCCGCAACGGCATCATCAAAAGCTGTAAGAAAACAGTTGAGAGAGTTGTTGTCTGTGAACATCATTTGCATTTTGGTCTAAGTATTTAAATACATGTCTTTACTAAAGCTTTTTTAAAAACAACAGCATTAAACAGTAGCAGAAGGGAAAACCAAACCCTGAATTCAGTGTCACTACTGGTAAAAACAGTTATGCAACTAAATTGCATATCATTTTGACAACAGAATGTCTATTTTTACTGCATTCCTCTTCTCATTCCTGATTAATTCTGTTTAATCTGTGAGAAGTCACCATATAAGTACGATCTTAAAAATATACCTTGCCCAGACAGATCAAGTGTGCGTTTGAAGGATTCCTTGTCACCAAAGATTTCAAAGGTGTAGTTCCCCTTATCCTTTTCAGTGGGTTCAGTTATCTGCAGCCAGGCAACATCCTCTCCACCCCCAATCTTCATCTTTTCACCAGAAGAAATCTTAGATTCCCTTGAAAAATGAATAGAAATGTGTTCAAACATTCTTTTCACATATAATCTCCATAGGAGACCATCTATAAAAAGTAAGACAATGTACTGTTTCCATATTAGAAATAAATTGCAACTAGTAAATGCAATACTTTTCTTTCCAATGTGAGTATGAAATACTTCGGAATCATTAGCTTGAGCTTTCCTTCTGATGGTTTACACCTTCATTCTCTCCTCATTTTTTTTCTCCCCACAAAGACATTTGTGTTTGTGTTGAACTGTCCATATACATCTGAATGTGAATATGCTGTATGACTTCAGAGTTCTAAACTCTTCATGCGCAATGAATAACAGAGTAACTGTGGAATGAATTAAAATAGTTCACTGAAGGAAAGAAAAAACTGTTGTTTTTTTTTTTACAAGAGGAAGAAAATGTTTACCTTTCATTAACTTCCAAAAAATATTAATAAAATAATGAAAGACTTACATAGAATGTATTATTCTCACATCAAGACAAAATACACCTTTGCTTGCTCATTTGTTTTTGAGATCAAGACAAGAAGCAAATTTTCTAATTGCTGATAATTAGTAAATATGTACTTTGAAAAAAAACAACAAAGTGTAGCATTCTATTGACTAAACATCACTTCCCAAGTATAAGAAATGCTATGTTAATTTAGATTGGTGGTTCTTCTGCTCCGTGATCTGTCCTGAAGAGTGGAAATAGAAGAAGCTGTCTAGGAAGAGTACAGAAACCAAGCTATTTTCAATGACTTGTGAAGTTTGCTTTCTCTCATTAACTAGAGAAAAGATTTTTTACTTCCCTTTGCCCAAAGCATACTTAACTGGATTTTTTTAGCAGATAAAGTCAACATTAGCTTCTCTTTGATCAGTTAATTTATTTGCACAGACATGGTTGATTTGGCTTCATAGCCAGTTTGATGAGAAAAAGGAATTTTTGTTATTTCTCTGTCTGTAAGAGGACTACATTGAGTTCAGTATATTAAAATACATACCTGGATAGAAATAACTATTTATTACAAAATACTGTATTCCCTACTGTGCCATGAGTGGATAATGCATTCTGGTTTCAGGTCTTATATTATTATATTTCCTGCTATTCATTATAATGGATAATTCAAAGCTAGCTGGAAATCTGTTTACTATGTTTCATGATATGTCGGCAGCTGTCTAAAAAACAGGAAATGTTCAGTCTTCTTGTCCAGGAATAATGTAATAGAACTCCATTTGAAAAAGGAACAAGTTTGGGGGAGTGTAGAGGATGCTGGTTATTTATGGTTGGTTGGTTTTAGTATTTGTTTTAGCTCTTCATAATAACTCCAGCTCCTAATCATAATATTTATGAAATGATTGAAATGTTATTTGTTAAAAATATGTTTAATAACACAACATGGAACATCAGTATGTGGGGGATATCAGCTATCAAATATAAATTTGCATGCTGATATTTCAATATTCTCTGTTTTTATGTTTCTTTGAAGCATATGGTGGAATGGAATAAGTCTTTGAAACTGAAGCTGATTGAGTAAAAGATAAAGGAAAAAAAAAAAGTTTCTTCTCCTTTTCATCACGAAAACATCAAATTTACCGAAAGAAGGAGAAGAACTTACTGAATACAAAGCTTGAGTTATGAGTTCAACTGAGCACCCTCATAGAAGTCTGTTTGCACTCCGTGAACCTAATGATCACTGACACTTTTCTCACATTCCTAACTGAATAAGACAATGTGCAGCCACACCATCCTCTTCCTGTCCAGGTCAGAACACTTCACTGTGTGTCATCTTTGGAGATCATCAAGGAATGTGAAAATTGAAAATACCTGAAGAGGTTTAAAATCCTTCAACATCCTCCATGCAGTTTCCAAAATAATAGAGGCCTAACATACCAAAGCACCTGGACACACATCTAACTCTAAATACACAGATGAATAAAAAGTACCACCAAAGTCTAAAATTAAAATAACATGAGGGTGAAAAAAAGTATTTGAAATTTTACAGCTGAATTCCAGTTATACTCTCAGCTCTGACAGATATTCTTAAAACATTTTGCACTTCTTTCCCTTCCTCTTCTGTCATTTTGAAGAAGAGGAATAGAATTAAAATATTTAGTGTGAAAAAGTTTGAATGTTGTGGTTAATTGCCTTCTTAGTACAAGCTTTTATTAAATGGTGAGAGAATGCGATTCATCTACTTCTGGAGGAGGATTTCATCTATTCATAGAAAAGAGCAACATTGGACAGAAAACTGTGCTCCAATTTTTAACTGTCTTTGAACCAAGTAGATAATACAGTGGAGGACAAAAAATCCGGCACCGAGTAAGAGACTGAAATACTGCATGTACTTTTTTTCTACTGTTACTTCTAGGTACTGGACAAGTCTGTCAATATTTCTTTTAATGTATCCACTACCTATGCGAACTGAGAATATAAAACGCTGTTAAGAGAAATTCACTCATGCTCCAGTTACTACAGGAAACACCAAATACAAAATAACAAATGTTCAAGACTATATTTTTCTCAAATAAATTTCAATGTAGGAAGGAACTTGAAAATATATTCTCATCTACCTGTGAGACCAAGTGACTTTCATTTCTTCATTGTAGTACTTCAAGAAACACTGGAGCCTTATTCCTTCTTCTGTGCAGAGTATCTTCAGAGGAGAAGCAGTCTTACCTATGGTGAAATGGAATATATGCAAATCAAGACATATAATGAAATGAACAGGAAACCGTCAAATGGAGAACCAAAAAATGTTCAAGATCTGAAGTTCTCAAGTACCATAAAGAGACAATGATTCATGCTTCTCAAAGGAGATCTGCTGATTTTTATCAGATGAAATTTTAGTGGAAGTTTATGGTTTTATGATCATATACAAATATTATGACTAGCAAGATCCTTTGTGAAGTAATCAGCTAGTCATATAATTGCCATAAAATAATGGCGCTATGATTTTAATAGCATGCAAAATTTATTTGAGTGCAATTCCTCTTCTTTTACTGGAATGGCTCTGAATTTCTTATTGGCATTAGGATCAGAATCTAGTTCTATCTGTATCATAAAGCTCATTTACTAATGGGAAGTATAAAACAAATAATTGCTGTAACATTGTCACAGTATCTAAACCAAACAAGCCAGGTGGAATAATACTTTGTTCCCGCTTAATAGTGTCAATTAGCAAGGTCAACTGCCTATTCAAAAACTTAATAACATGCCCATAAAAATGTAAGCATCATGACTGCCATAGATTTCCCACTTACAATAAAAATTGTCTGCCTTAGGCTCAGATGACTTTAGTATAAAAAAACTACATGAAAATCCAAGACAGCATTTACTTACCACTGACTCTGCTTAGTGCCAAAATTATATCATCATACACTGTGGAGAAAAAAAAAAAGAAAGAAAGAAAATGTAGCATCAAAATTTAATCAAAATATAGCTTTGTAATGCTTAGTTTAATTAAAGTGATATGGGAAATCTTCATATCCTCAGGCAAAGAAAACCATTAAAATTGTAACAGGTGTACAAGACAAATTGGAGACTACCTGTGTACAATATATGAATTCTGTGCTGTGCCAATGAATGTACCCACTGCATGCAGTGTCTGCCATGTGCTGGCAAATCTTTGGCTTCGTATCCTTCATGCCAGAAACAATAAAAGGTCATTAATTTGACAGTTCACATTCAGAGGAGAGTGCAAGGGAAATAAAAAATTACCAAATTCTTGGAGAAAACCATACCCATCTGCTGCTGGTAGCAGAGAATTTGGCAAATATAAACTTCTTGAGAGCAAATAGAATAATTCAGGTATCATAACAAACTTTTAAAAAATCACAGTACTGATGGGATGCTGGATGGGGAGAACATTATACAAAGTAATAGAAAACTGGAGTACTTTCTTGTAAGATGGAGAACCACAGTATCTTCTGTTCATTCCAGTGGTCAGCATAAACTTTACTTGAAAATCCTACTCTGCTGAACGGCGGTAATTCATTTAAGAGCGTGAACATGTTTTTCTCTACAACTCGGTCTGCTTTTTCACAGTTTCTGAATTATAGCTTTATGACTTTACAGTTAGAATAACAGTCAGTCCCCCCTGAGACTCCCACTTCAATATATTTGAAAGACTTGATGCTACGTCTTTAGTAGACATTAAAACTTACTGAACTTGACAAAGAGCTCTTTACAAAAGATCCCATATAAAATATGGTGCCTGCTTGATTAAAATTTACTTCACTTCTTGCCTGTGAGGGTGCTAGAAAGTAATCATTATAAGCAAAGTGTCCCCCCCTCTAAACTTGCCATCTGCAGTTGAGGCCTCAGTGCCATAAGGAAGGCACTGAAATACGAAGAACCCCAAACACACTTGCTAGCTTGCAATTTGCAAAGGTAGCTTTTGAACATCTCTTGAGAGAATGTAGAGATCATTACTTTGATACAGTGAACTGAATATTACCTTTTCCTGATAATTCAAGAGTAGAGACATCATGACCTCTATCATCTGACAGTGTTGCCTTATAAACTCCTTCATCCTTGCGAGACAGCTACAAGAAAAGCGCAAGATGTTTACTGACCGACTTGATATGAATATATTTGCTTAACCTCTTCACGCTTTTCTAAATCAAACAACAGACACTGTACTGCAATCGACTTACTGTTGAATAATCTTGCCAGAGATAAGATGGGAAAATATAAAAATATAAATGGCTTGTACATGTGTTTTTTTTTTTTAAGCAGCTATATCTAGGTTCCTAAGCCTAAACCATAATTCAAGTTCCAGTCAAATGCCTTAATAAATGTGGGTTTTCTTTCCTTCTTCCTCTTGTTCCATAAAGACAAACAGGATTGATCCTTATCAGCAGAAACTAGAAGTAGCTTAATAAGATGCGAAAGAGGGTAACTGCAACTAACATAAACTTCAGAAATGCCATTTTTATTCACTCAAATCTATTGTCTTTTTTGGAGTCATTATGTGCAGAGCAAGACAATGCATCTATTCCTTTTAACTTCTCAAGAATCAACTAAGTGAATTTCTTCAAGCAGCAGCTATAGTTAAATTACATGCTACTACAACAGTGCAATTTATTTTAATTTATTTAAAAACTTAAAGGAAAATATATACTTACTTATATTCAGGTTGGAGGCTGATTAACTGAATCTTACATTTATACAAGCCCACAAGAAAGTGACAATAGGAAAAGTATTATATAGTTAAATGACAATTAAAGACAGCAATTCAAGACAAGCTGAAACCACCCTCTCTCCAAAAAGTCTACACAGGAAAAATAAAGCCACTGGAAAGCCAGTATCCTATTGCAAGTGAAATGAAGGGAATAAATTATAAAAGCATGAAGACAATTAAAAAAAAAAACATTAAATAAAAAATTAAACTGAATGCACATTATGCTGAAAACTCAAAGACTTGATCCAGGGGATACTTCAGCAGCTTATTTTCCTCGCAAGAAGATAAATCTTAAAAAGCCTTATACCTTAGGAAATAAAACGAAGACAACTGTAAAGTGCTGGAACAAACTAAAAAATTAAGGAATAAGGAAAAAAAAGGAAAAAGAAAAAAAAAAAAGTTCACCAAAGGATTTTTAAGTAACTTAAGCAAGACATGTCTGAATCTGTAACAAAAATGTATACTCTTTTACTAGCAGTAACTACTCACTATCTAATTGAAGGGTACAAAATATGCCTTTTCTTAAAATTTTTCAAAAAAATCATAATAGCTGGAGGAGTGATCTGCCTGGCAAATCTATAGCATGTCAAGCAGAAGCTGTCATTTCTGATCAGTAGGTGATACTGTACCTTGGGAATAGTGAGGTGACATTCTCCCCTCTGCAGATCAGGCACCTCATCAACGTCAATCCCAGAACCATTCCTATACCACTTGAAAACAGTCTCCTTCTTTGTGTTTGCAACCTGCACAACAGAAAAAGGCACATAGTCATGGCTATATCCTGATGAAAGATACTGTACTATACATGGTCACAAAAGTACTTGCAGCATAAGAAGCCAATTTTTTATAACACATGTCAAATCAAGTTAAGTAAAAAAAATAAATCCAAACCAAGTCCTGTTCAGCAGAATGTTATTCCTACAACATTTATTTGCAGCACAGAACTGGTTGGAAGTAGGCAGTTTAGGCCTTCAGAGCACTGTCAAACCCTTAAAGACAATTCTGTCAGTCTGTTCCCTTAAGGAAGAGACTTGTCATCTGGTTGCAGTTTGTCTAGAGCTATCTGTAAAAAAATTAGAAATTAGAGCTGCTGAAATTTCCTCTGACCTCTGCATTTGCCACATGTCTCCAGAGACCTGTAACACAGAATCTAGACTCTACCTGGGAGAATATTCAGTCAATTTGTACAATTATCCTGGCTACATAAGCAACGCCTTTCAGGGCAGCACCACAAAGAGCCATTGAAATTACTATTCCATAAGCATTTGAGACTTCAAAATTGTAAGCTGCACTAAAAATCCTTTTTTCCACAACGTGTCCTATGCGGGATACAAAGACTTGAGGAATCCTACAAATCAGGACTGTCTCTTGATACAAAAGAATTTAACAAAGTGCTGTAAATGCAGAAAAGGTTCTTGAAAGCCAAAATTTTGCTGTAATAGTAGCAGCTGATCTGAGCAATACATAAATAGAGTACAGGTATACCTCATCTACTGTTATAATTTGGAAATATAAATTGTGCATTAGAAACACTTAAAATATTGCTGGATGAATGGCATAGAAGTACTAATTCAAAGAAGCCAAAAGCTCAGCTGTGACTAGAAACCTTGGCAATATATTTTACTTTTCTCCTTTTCAGAAGTACTAGAGTTTATTTAATGTTTCTATACTCTTTTCATTCCAAAAACCACATAAATGCAATGGTATTTGTGTGCCTAGCCTGAATCCCCAGTCACAGAATCATAGAATCCTAGAATCAGCAAGGTTGGAAAAGACCTACAAGATCATCTCTCAGAGAGGAAGTATTTCTCAATGTCCAGCATGAATATCCCCTGGCACAACTTGAGGCCATTCTCTCTAGTCCTGTTGCTAGTTACATGGGAGAAGAGACCAACCCCTACCTCACAACAAACTCCCTTCAGGTAGTTGTACAGGACAATAATACTGTGAGAATACTATGGGAAACAGTGTTGAAGGTTTTGCTATAGTCTTGGTAGACTATGTCAACAGCCTTTCCCTCATCCACCAGCTGGGTCATTCGATCATTGAAGGAGATCAGGTTCTTCAAGCAGGACCTGCTTTTCATGACCCCATGCTGGCTGGGCCTGATCCCTTGGTTGTCCTGCACACACTGTGTGATCTCCCTCAAGACGATCTGCTCCATAACTTTTCCCTGGCACACCGGTCATGCTGACAGGCCTGTAGTTTCCCAAATCCTCTTTATCACCCTTCTTGTAGATGGGAATCACACTGGCAAGCCTCCAGTCCTCTGAGTCATCTGGTTGACCAGGAACACTGACAGATGACAGAAAGTGGCTTGACTATCACCTCTACCAGTCCCCTCAGCACTCTCAGGTAGATCCCATCTGGCTGTATGGATTTGTGGCAGTCCAGGTGGTGTAACAAGCCTCTAACAGTTTCCACCTGAATCATGAGATGGTTTATTCTTCTCCCCATCCAAGACTTCCAGGTCATGGGAAGAGTTAACAAGGTTTTGGTAGATGGACATAGCTGGCAAGATATTTCTTAGTCCCCAGGAAGTCACTTAAGAATATCTTGAAAAATAACTAAACAAATGGATACTGGGCAGCCTAGAAGTTAATTCTTTTCTATATACATACATATATCAAGTGGCTTGCTTAGAGGAAAATACATACACCAATTTTTGAACCTTTTACATTAGAGGAATCTTACTCTTGATAAAGAGCTCTACAAAAACTCACTATAGAGATCACCAGATATAGACCAGATACAAGGAGGTTTTTTTTGCTCTCTCCCAAAAGCTCTTTTTTTTCGCTCTCACAAAAAAGATCTACTTTCTGGTAGGTCTTCAAAATTTGCTCACTATAATCACGTATCCTGCTGTTTAATAATCAGTGTGGTTGCTGTATGCATCTGACAGTGTATGGGCTCACAATCTGGCCCAGAGCAACGTCTTGCCTGAAAAAAATGAGAAGCATTTTACATTTACCAGTAACTATAAGGTGGCTATTCCGGTAGCCATATGACATATGTGGCAATTTTATTTGAACAAAGCCTGAAGGAAGAAACCTTTAACACTTTTCAACAGTTTTTCATCAAAGACTGTTAGCACTCAATCTGACAATAAATACACAGAGATTCAGACACAAGCAGTTTGCAGCGCTGAAGTTATTTGATGTTGTCATTGACTAAGAAAAGTTATCTTTTTTTTACTGTTTAGTCAGACACCAAAAGTCTTGCTTTCAATAGATGCAGTATAAATAATAGTCAAAGATATGCAAGAGTAGGTAGCTTCCAAACATTCTGAAATTTAGAATTTCTTGAAGAAAAATGACAGTAGACACTGGCATGTATAGAAAAATAAGCACACAATAAAGAGAAAATACATCAAATTGTCATTCAGATGGATAAATATATCTTTCTGTCATTCAGAGTCTACAATACCAATAATAAGATAATTAGAATTAAATTTTAAGTAAAAGTTCAATCAGGTCCAATCTCACAAAAAGGAAGTGGTACCAGAGGTAATGTATACTTCTTTAGATGTGTTATTATATAACACAATCCATATTTGTTTATTATTACTGTTATGAACCTGGATCATACTATCAGTTCTCTGCCCTAAACAAGCATCCAGTTCCCAAAGACCCCAT
Source organism: Centrocercus urophasianus (assembly GCF_019232065.1). Classification (NCBI taxonomy): domain Eukaryota; kingdom Metazoa; phylum Chordata; class Aves; order Galliformes; family Phasianidae; genus Centrocercus; species Centrocercus urophasianus. The sequence goes on along the minus strand of NW_024884142.1, from coordinate 14,128,687 downwards.
TTCATGCCACAGACTTTGATAACATCCTGGCCAAAAGCCCTCTCTTGCAGATCACGTTATCCCTTCACATTATCCCAGGCTCTTTCAAGAGGTGAAAACACCCGTGCAAACTATTTTGCACACAGGCAGAAGGCAGAATCTAGAAGAGACCTGTGCCAAGTGCTAAGCAGCCTGTGTGTGCTCAGTCTTCTCTACAGGGAGCCAACTGAGCAGTGTGAATATAAGCCACCCTGAAGGATATGGTCTGAAGAGGCAGAGATTGCTCCTTGAGCATTTCATTACTGCACATACAGGTTGAGGCAGCCACACTTCTTCTACTTTAAACATCTGGTACCTCATGTGAGATAAATACAGACTTAATTGTTCAGCTTCCTCCTATGTATAAAAATTAATTGGAGTCACAATCAACAATGGCCTGAACCTAATGTCCAGTCACACACTAACAGTAATAAATATTACAAGGTTAACAGCATAGTTAAAATGATGAGTTTGCAGGCAGCCCACATCCTAGATTGCATTTAAATAAAATTTTCTGACCCTATGAAGAAAAGACACACCAATGAAAAGCATATCGGCCTTTCACAGTGGAATAAACAGGCTCTACAGGCAAAAAATGAAGGATAATTTCAGATTAATTTGTAGAGAGCTAACAATAGTATAATTGTTTCAAAAATACAATTCCACATGTGAACAAAGGGATAAGCAGAGTTCATGCCTGATGCATGTTGAGATTATGAAGTGCTGCAGCTATGTATTTCAGTATCAGCAAAGGTACCACATTAGCTAATGAGCTATGGTGGTAAAATCGGGGCTCACCAAGTGGCAGTTTCACCACCCAGGTCAGTTCTGCTGGGAATAAGTTGAGGTTAAAGTCCTCCTAATTAGTGAGCAGAGAGAAGAAATAAAAAGATGCATATGAATTACTCATAGTGAGTGATTCAAGTTGGTCTAATTAAAAGTCAAAAATTTATTCAAAAGAAATGGAGAAAATTAATACAATAGAATATGTGCTACAGGAAAAGACAGTGAAGAACAGTTTGACGCTTACTGAATTTAATTAACTTAGTTTGAGACCTTAATTGAGGTCTTAATTGAGGCCTCTAATTAGTCTTTCTAGAGAAGAGCAACAAAAGTGTAAACACATCAATTTAGAATGGCATATAAGACCTTAACAGCAGAAGTTATTCTAAATTCTGTGCACACCAGCTTTCAAAAGAATCAAATGTCGTTAGCCAAATATAATAAAAATCCTGTTTTATAATACTGATTCTAAAACTTTTGTTACATGTTTGGCTACATTTGATTAAATTATATATGTATATATTAGTAGAAGAACATCCAAATCAGAAAACAGTGAGGAAAGAGTTTGAACTGAGACTACTTTTGTGGAAAGAGGAAGAACCTGTTAAGGCTGGTTATTGCACTTAAATAATTTTATGGCTCACAGTTATTATAAGATTGGATTATCCATTCACAAATACAGACTGGGTGGAGAATGACTTGAGAGCAGCCCTGAGGAGAAAGATCTGGGGGAAAAGAAAGACTCAACATGATCCAGCAGTGTGCGCTTGCAGCCCAGAAGGCCAACTGGAAGAGAGTAGATTTTGACTCATTTTACTGCTGGAAATGTCAGAAAGTGTAGTTTTAAACGTGTCTAAGAAGATTTAATTTCAAAAACATCAAAATCTTTCATTGCATTTTTCTCCTCAACTATTAAGCAACACATTCTAAAAAATATTTCAAGAGTATTTCCTCACCTTACAAACAAGCAGAACTTCACATTCTTCTGTAACTTCCCAATATAGAAACTTTGAGAAGTGGGGACCTAAGAAACAAAATAGTCTTAAATCTTATGTTGTAGAAGGAAGGAAAGGATATCTGACAGTTCTAGTAAAAGAACCAAAAATAATAATAATTACATTCTAGCATCCCTATATCAGAATGATTCAGGGCACTCCTGAATGCACAAAGGGAAAAGTCCTGCAATAAGTATTCACTGTATTAGCCCATGTGTCTAACGTACCAATTTAATCCTGAGTAAATGTAAAAAGGTGAGTGACACAAACAAGCTTGCTAAATATGTTCATGCTCAATTTCCAAGTAAGCATGGGAAAGAAACAAAATAGTTGCAATTAAGATGCTTCATTGAATCAGGTGGAACTTGATAACGGACAAATGCAAGTCTGATACTCTGACACTCAACCAATTGAGTATTTGAAGCCAAAATACCATGCCAGACAATTTTTGTCTAAATTATTTGAAGTCTGAAAACATTCCTGTTCCCCATTGTTGTTCCAAATCCAAATATATATGCCCTAAGAAAATTTATTGATATGTTTAGTCCTTTTGAAGTTGTGGTTACTCATATCAGTAAATTCATGAATATGTTTTCCTTTCTGTAGGATCAGAGCCTGTAATTGCTATACTCACATCTGAAATATGGCAAATTTCTAGACTTTTGCTTAGATCATTGAGAACTGAAACTCATGTGAGTTTATGCAGTAAACAGAATAATTAATTTTTTTAAGATAGAATATAACAATTACAGTACTTACTCAGAGAACTTTACCTAAGCTGTATAGAATAAATTATTTGTAATTATTGTCATTACATCCATTCTAAAAGTCATGTTATTGCCAAGTAAAAATTACAAACTAGAGCTCAAACTCAATTCCTTCAGCATTTCACAGTGATAGAATTCTGAATTAGCTATCTAGTAGTAATTCTTACTTATAGCTCAAAAAAAATTACAAAACGTACCTAACAAACTGTAAACATCTAACAACTATATAACAAATACACATACATTTGGTTCCTGAAATTTGCCTGGATAGAATCCACAGGATTAGGCTTTTAATCTTCCTTGTCTGACTCTGTGCTGGCAGCTCTTCTGTCAATTATAATGAAGTGACAACTTGTGTGCTTATATCAAAACATGCTGAAGTGTTTTGCTTTTTCAGAGCCTACAATAAACACTCTTCTTATGAATATTCAGCAAATATAACCTCTTATACAGATTTCCACTACTTAATGAAAATAATGTCACAATTTGCAAGTTTTAAATGACAATGTTGGAAAATAAGATCTATATCCAGCAAGAGTTCAATATCCTCTCCAACTGTGCAGCATACTCATCTTCTAATGATGTTGTATGAAAGTTAAAAGCACCTGTTATTCACCAGGAATGCATCATTAGGTGCAAAATGGGCCTAAAGTCACCGATCTACTCTCTTACCTTGCTTCCTGAGGAATTCCTTTCTCTGGAGCTCAGACTCAGCCAATACCGTCTTAAATGCTGAATTTTAGAAGAGGTGAATGAATAATCAGTTAGTCATAAAGGTACTCAAGGAACAATTGAAGTTTATTTCTTCACATGAGTCAAAGTTTTAATTTTTCACTGAACTTACCATCTCCAATGAGAACTAATGAAGACTGATTTTTGGCCTTTCCATCTTGAATCTGTACTGTGTAGGTACCTTCATTGTCAATTGTGAATTTGTCCATCACCATTTCTATAATGCCATTTGAAAGGTCACAACTTATCTTGTGCCTCTGAAATAAACAAGTAATAACTTTACTGTATTGTTAAGTACTTATGATTTCCTACCAAACAAGACGTGTTTGGTAACTCCACTTTCACACTTCATTATTTTTATTTCCTTTTAATTGTGTACTATGAGAACAGGATCATGATTGAGTTCACTGTTGTCGAACAAGGTCCCAGTGATGGTGGAAACCTCTGTGTGCTGCTGCATTTGGAACCCTCAAATCATAATAATATGGATGTTTTACATTTAAAAATAATAGTTTATTGCACTATAAATGTTTAGAGATATGCCTCCACAGCCAGCTACATTACAGCTTCCAGTTCAACAAAGGGTTTTCCTAGTTTGAAGCAATATTCCTAGCAAATTCCACAGGTAGCTGGAATATTTTATTTATAGGTACAGATGCAGAACTTCATGTACCCTGTAAATGAATCTTCAGAACAAATTCAGGCCATTATAACCACTAAGCACTTTCTGAGGTATATGTGGCAGCTTTATACTGGATCTTTTCTTACTTAAAAATATACATTTAGGGAGAGTATAATAATTTGCTCATCTTATGCTATGAATTCTTTCCAGAGAAGCCCAAAGACTAAGACCATGACTGAGAACTTGTAACTTGTGTTTTCCTTGTTCAGATGTAACTGAACTGCCAGGAACTAAAATGATCAGCAAAGTTCAGCAAAGGAGAATTAGATTTCTGTCAAAACATCTAGCTACCCCCTATAGTCATTGGAGAACACTGAAAATACCAAATAACAACTTAAATTTTAAATGATTAAAATGATTTCACTGTTAATGTCTTTTTAATGGGTGCTTTCTATTAAACATTCTAGAAAGATAACATTCTAGAAAGATTTCTTAGCAGGAATCTTGAAGAAAACAGAAACTACAAACTACAAGCAAAACTTGACAATAATCGAAAAATGTTTATTGAATTTACAGGTAATATTTTAGATATAAACATGATTTCCTAAGTAATATCCTCTTTCACTCAGTGAGTAATAAATATGAGGACTGTGCATACTACTAACAGTGATACTGCTTGAATCTCAATTACAAAATTCCAAAAGGAAAACAACAATAATTCACAGAATTTATTTGGTGAATATTTTGGGGTGACAAATGTGGTCAAGGATACTACACACTAACTCTTCGATTCATGAGGGGACAGAAGAGTATCACACACTCAGAGTTCTGTGCAATAAATTACTATACGCTCTGTAGCTGCTGTAAGAGACAAGAGACCTTATGAATATTTTGATTAACCTTCTTCTTGGAATCCAAAACCAGAAATAGTTAAAGGCCAGAAGCAGGCAAAGTTTAATAAATGGGAAGGAAGAAGGAAGAAAATGAAATCTAATCGAAATACCACTTGTTATCCTATCTGGGAACAATTCCTTAAGTGGAAGAAACTTCAAATACTGATCTAGAATAAGAAAGATTGACTCCACAGATGTCTTCAGCTTTAAGGAATGCCTCCTGAACAGATGCAGGACTTAATGCGATGTTGCAAAGTATGCCCACTCACTTACTGCTTGCTTGGTACACTAAATTACCAACTGGGAACAACCTGTCAAAGCAGTCATCTGAAGAACAGTGGTAAGGCTGAGAGAATCTGCCACTGTTGCAGCTACTGAAGATACGTATGTATAGCTTAGGCAGAGCAAGATGGCTACCATTTATTACTTATTTATAATTATTTATTATTATTATTTATTCAAACATACCAGTCGCACAAAAAAAAATTATATCAATTTCAATTATATCAATATATTAATTTCAACTTGTAAAATGGTGTCAAGTTTGTAACTTAAAAAAAAAAAAAGAAAATCTAATAAATAGTAATTATAAACGGTAAGGTATTACAGAACACCTGAAAAAGGGTGAGTCAAAAGTACATAGAGGACTGAAATGAAAACAAGACAAACTCTGTAAATTCTGTAAAGGAAATAAAATAGAAAGCCATTTTTCAATATAATAGAAAAAATATACAGCCACTAAAAATACGGCATAAATCCATTCATGTCTTTTCACTCCCCTTATTCTTAAAACAGAAAAATCAGGAAAAGAACAAATGTGATCATGAAATAACAAAATAATCTTAAAATAGATTAAGAAAGTAGGACTAGATGACCTCGGTCCAGGTTTGTACTGAACAGTGCTGATGCCTGCTCTCTTCTAAAAAATTCTCAATAAGGAATACTGAGATTTGGAAATGAAAGGAACTGAGCAGAGTTCATAAGGTAATTATGGGCTCCTGAAAATATGAAAAGCGTTAGGAAGAGATGGTAATCAATTAGAAAGGAAGGGAATGTGTAAACGTGAGAGATTTATTTCTCTTATCTAGGGCTCTGTGCAAAGCGAATTGTTCCCAAACAATTATGATGTAGCATAACCAAAAATTAGAGCTAGGACTGTTTGTAAAATATTTAACAGGATGGTGCCAGGAAACATTCTTTAAAAATGTATTATCATTGATGGAAATACAGATAGACTAATCTAGTTTAAATCTTTGTTAGGTAACTGAGGAATGAAGAAAAAAATATCAGAATTAAACAAAGCAGTAGCCAACAGATCAATTTGAATAACTAATGATTAGAGGGAAGAGACTGAGGTATGCCATTTGCCTAAAATAACAAGGGTAAAGGCTTTTATAATTGGACATGCATTTTCAAATATATATTAAAAGATATCATATGAAAAGATAAGACAATAAGAAAAGTAAGTAGAAAAATTACTTATTTAAGTACTGATATATAAGACTGGACTCTATTGGCCAGTAGAGACAGCTGAAAAAAGAGAGCTAATAACAGCAGCAACCTCTCAAGAAATGCAAATTCAAACTCTCTCTTATACTCTCTTGCCCACAGAAGTCAAGGACAACACTCGCATTCATTTAATGAGTTTCCAGGGAGAATGTTAAATTGAGGTTTTCCAGAAGCAGAACAAAAAAAAAAAAAACAAGGTGAATATTTTAATCTGATCCTTTATCACATCCCCCCAAAATATTTTCACACTTTGGGTAAAGAAAAAGTTTTTAAAAGATTTAAACGATAGTTGATTGATTAATTGAGACCTAGTCTGTTCCATTTTCACATTATTTCAAAATCTTACAGAAACTGTTCTCTGGGTAGGACCTAAAGGAAAAAAATTATCATTTTATTCAGTGTCAAGAATCAGACTACAATTCACCAGCACAACGGTCTGTTGAACATGTTCAGTGACTATAGCCCAGTCTCCAGGCAGGTTTTAAAGTGTAATTAGGCTTCTAACTATTGCCATTATGCAGCAAGATGAAGTTCAATGATTTTATGGGCACCATAAATACGGGGCTTTTATGTGACTTTCCGCAAAAATATCATCAATCTCCAAAAGTAAATGTCACCTATGGGTTACTAATTAAAAAGGTGAAATAAAGCAGCTCCACTTCTACACTCTCCTTCTGATGTCAATGCTTTCAAAACATATGTGATCTAAAAATAGCTTATTCTGATCCACTGAGACTGCCAAAACATAATATTGCCATTTCAATGCATTCTCATCACTAAATTCAGGTTTTCAGTGCTAGAGTTTATTATTTCTTGAAGTAAGAAATACAGAGGAGCATTCTGCTTAGAAAGCAAGTCTATCATTAAAGGAAATGCTTCTTGTTTTTCAGTGGTATAAAAATGCTGATAAGTTCCTCTGGCCAAAAACAGGATTTGTAACCTCAAGAATAAACTGAATTTTTCAACTAGATGTACTGTACATGTATTTCTTACAGGAAAAGATATTTCCAGTGCTGAACATTATGGCCAGTAGATGAACCATATTACAGGCCCACAAGGACATGACCTTGCTTTCTTCACAGCCCAATCTTTTTAGAGTCCCTTAGCATGAAAGGACTTCCTAGAGCTAACAAGCTTGTGGTTTGCTCTTTCATCTCCATGTAGCCAATCAGTAACAATTCAACGTCTAGGCCAAAATTAAAAATAATAACAGTAATTAAAGAAAATGAAAGTGATACTGTCTAAAGCTTTTATGTCTATGACTATTCTTGCATGGTCAAGTGCCTCTCACATTATATATAAAACTGCCAGCGTTGGCTTCAGAGAGTCTCAGGGAGCAGTGTTTCTTGACGGTTTGCAGTCAAAAATGGTACTTTGAAGCAGCTTTCTATGTCTTCAGCAATTTTCCTAAAATATTTGTGCTCTGCTTTTAATCAGATGTGTTTAATTAAGGGCCTATGTTCTCCTATTCTTTTCCTGCTGCTCATCTGGCTCTGAAAAATGAGCATGGACTTCTGAGGGTTACGTTTTTCTCTCTTTTTTTTTTCTTCAAATATTATCACATTGATATTAATAAATTGGCTTTAAACTATTAATATAAATGCATTATTAATGTCTAAAGTTACATTAAGCAGATTCACAAATGTATAGTAGTACTCAATGTGCACTTACATCTCCATTTTCAACTTCTTTATCATTAATAACAAATCTATAGGTAGAATTTGGTGATAAGCTTTCAGCTTGAATCCAGAAACGGACTTCTCCTTTTTCAAGGACCTCATAAGCTAATTCTGATTTGAGAGGTATTGCTGCAGGGAAGAAAAAAAAAAAAAGAAAAAAGAAAAAAAAAGAAATCAAAAGTCAACAATGTGCGAATTCTTTTAAGAAAAGGGACTAGTGTAGTAAAGCGTTAATATCTTCCCATTATTTATGGAACACTGAATATAGAATTAATTTCATGCAGTGAAAAGACATCTAATGCAGTCTTTGACTCATTTTTAAATTACTTTTTCAAAAAAGAGAGAAAGCTGAGTTTACAATTTACAGTTTGTACAGTATTTAAGGAATAGGCTAGAAAGAACTTATACTCTATTATCAAGTTGATCAGTGAAGCTGCCATTGTATCAGGAAGATCCTTTTGAGAATTTCATTCACTAGTATTTAATTATATTTATTGTAGAAGCAAAAAATAGATTCAGGTCTTCAACTTACTTGGATTCTTTATTTCATTGCTTATTGTCATCAAACGTTCAAACTCTGAAATTCAGAAAAGCATATTTTAATTTATTCTGAAAAACATGGCCAGAATACAATTGTCAAAGAAGTTACATATGAGCATCAGCAAATAATCTCCTAAAGTTTTATATGTGAAATACCCAATTTTCTTTAGAAAATTATACCCTAAATATAAGCTTTAATAAATTTAAAATTGTAATGCATGGATTTATTGTGAGTTCATTTTTTATGAGTTCATTTTTCCTATTTCCTATGCCCCATCACTGGAGGTGTTCGAGGCCAGGTTTGTAGGGATCTTGAGCAGCTGGTCAAGTGGATGACAATCATGTCCACAGCAGAAGGGTTGGAACTGAATAATCCTTAACGTCCTTTCCAATCCAAGTCATTCTATAATTCTATGATTTCTTGCATACCCTCTATTTTAAATTTCTATTTTATCTATTCCTATGGGATTTAAACTAAGGATGGGAGACAACAGCTCAAACAGTGCATAAGGCTTTTTTATCTACTGACATCCTTTCTGACAAAAGTGCCTGAAAATCTTGCTTACTATGGCAGGAAACAAGTGCAGCTTAGTCTGAAAGAGGTAAAGAAAATTCTGTCTAATGCACTACATTCTCATAAGGGCTGTGTGTCTATAAATCAAATTATTAGGCTTTCAGACTAACCCTATTTTTCATATTCATTGCGAATAAAAATTTGGAATATGAACATCATTGTCAATTCCAGTATTATTGAAGTGGGCAGTGAAATAATGGTTTTTGGTGCTGAGATAAAAACAGACATTTGTGCAGGGATCCAGTACAAATACAGGTATAATTTTGAACGAAGACAAAAGCTAAATGTATGTTGGGAATCACTTTGTCTTGTATAGAAAAACATTAGAAGATAGGACTTAGGGTAACAAGACCTATAAAGCATTTTCAGAGATATGCTTTAAAACTAAACCAAAAGGAAATTACCATTACCAAATGCTGGCCTGCCTTTTCCAATAGTATTCAACAGAAATTTTAAAATACTGAAAATTTATCTTCACTAGAAGAAGAGGATATTGACAATTGACTAAGAATCTACATACATGGTCTGTGTCCTGGATAATTTTTTTTGTTTGTTTTTTTTTGGTAAAAAAAACCAATTTCTTGACATCTACTTTGAATGGAAGGTGAATGGAAGGAATGAAGCTGATTGCACTATGACAGAAATCCTGCCTACAACTCAACTCTCACTCAGTCTCATTGGTTCTCCTTAAAAGTCTTAAAAAGAAGGTAGCTGGAGGGAAAATCATGCTTAATTTAAGAACTCAACAATTGCAGACTGTGGAGTGGAAAAGCTCCAAAAATATTTTTGTGAAAGAATAGCCAAGTTCTCTTTCTGCTTTTCACCTCCATAACCCTGCATGGTATACCAAAGTCAGACTGAAGCAAATTCACTAAAATTCTGATGAAATAAAATGGCTACAACAAAGTAAAACAAAATTGATATAAGTATATGCCAAAGGACAATTGAACCCAATAAATTCACATTTTGTGAAAGGAACATTCTTTTTCTCAGATTCTTCTCTCTAATTCTATGCACCTCACTGGTATTAAATTATATATATACAAAACTTCATTATTGTGATAATAAGAAAAATAATTGACAACATGAAACCTACTGTGATGTTTGTCTTTGTTTGCCCTTTATGCACAGGAAAGACTGGGAGGTTTGTTCGTTTCTTTTTCTTTGAAGTTTTTTATTGTAGTTGGGGTCACAAAATGAAGACAGACCTGAGATGGTAAGAACCTTACCTTCCTCATCCAAGATGAAGCTGGATGAAACACCATCCGTGTCACTAACTGAAATACAGTAAGTTCCCAAGTCCGATTTATCAGGATTCTTGAAGAATAGCTTGGAACTAAAATAATCAATAATGAAGGATATAATTAGTGGGTTTTACCATGCTATTGGTATTTATTAACAGTATAAACTCCTAGGGCTTTGATACAGATTGCATGACTTACTGATCTCCTTCTGTCTGAATCTTAAATTTATCAGAATCCTCAATCTCCTCATATGATTTTCCCCACAGAAAATGAGATGCATCTGTAGCTTCTTTGCATTCAAAACCCAGGTAAATATTACCTTCCTCATCCACACCTGAAAAGATTTCTTTTGTTCCTGCAAAATGAGAATCAAATGTCAAAGCTGCATTTCTCTTTAGCATTGCTATACAGAAATGATAAAAACCTATGCAGATTCTAATCATCTCCACTAATAAATATTGGTTTACTCGTATATATTGAAATGTTTGTGTCATATTTTGATTCAACATCACATTCTAGACACTTTCTTTCTTTAAACAAATAAGGAATACTAAAAATAATACATGCTTATTGAGAAACAAGGAGATAAAATGAAACTGAATATGAGAAGATAAGAGCAATTGAAGTAAATTAATTTTATCATCAGTCCTGAAGCTTAAGTAAATGTGTCATGTTATACTTTTCACTTACTGCAGAAGCACTTCTGATTATGAGAAAAAAAACTAAAATAATCAATTATCAAAATATTTCCTGCAGTAAGTAAAGCAACAATGCTTGGCAGTACCTCTGAATTCATAACGAGTTTTTCTTTCAGTTTTAAGGCTAAGAGCTTTTAAACTCTTGATATACTTATTTGTACTACGATATCTGGTCAGATTGATTAAATCTACTTTCAGATATTTCAGAAGCAGAGGAGGTAAAACAGTTCATTACCAGGGCTTGCTTCAACAAACACTGGTTCAGATATCTCAGACGACTTGCCAACCCCAGCATCATTCACTGCACGAACTTTGAAAACATAGGTATGACCCTGATGTAAATCGGTAACCTTGAAAAAAATGAAGAGCAAAGTCAATAAAAAAAAAAAAAAAAAAAAAAAACAGTCTAAGCTCTTTCATTTAGCTATATGATGATGTTAGCAGAAGACTAAGTTCAAATCTGTATCTTTGCTGCGCTCAATCAGATGTTCTTAAAATTCAGTTTTGAATTAACACAAACCGTAATATTTATATGTTACCTTAAAATAGTGATGTGAAGTGGGTTTTTCATTAGCAGTGATCCAGTCCTCTGCATCTACTTCCTTATAGTCCACTAAGTACCCCGTAATGGGGCTTTTGCCTTCATAGACAGGAGCTTTCCATAGAAGAACCAGTGATGTATTTCTAACTTCACAAACTGTGAGATCATATGCAGGACCTAAAACATTTCAAATATGTATGGAAGTTCACTTCATTGTAATAAAGTTTTAAAAACTGTGGCTGAAGACATGGAAATATATAATTTTAATTTTGTTTTGACTGTATTTCTTTCCAGATATCTCCTCCTATGTAATAAACTTGTTATTCATGATATTCAAGTAAACAGATCTGCTTTATGTGGTGAGTGACATGAATATTCCAAAGAAGGCATTCTTATCTGGATGCCAGTATCTCCATTATAAGAGAAAGTTATTCACCTGGACAATCCACGCAGTTCAAAATTTCCCAGCAAGAAGCAGAGGTTTTTTTATGTAATATTTAATTCTCCAGCCCCAAAACAAAGTTAATTCAGTGAGCTTACATTCAGGTTTACAACTTAACACCAAGATATTTATTTTTTCTTGGTGTACATTCTCCAGACTGGTTCAAAACCAGCTGTTACCAATGGACTTTAGATCAGGCTTCACGTTCTCTGGCAGAAGAGCATTTTTCATTTTGAAGTGGATAACGGTAGCCAAGAATAATTTTTACATAGGATATCTGCTAAGAATACTATTTCCACCAAAAACATTCTAATTTATTCTAGGAACTTCACTTAACGGTTCCAGAACCATTCAGTTTGATTTATAGTATTTAATTTTTACTACACTCTTGGTATTTATTTCTATCTATAGACTATCAAGGCATAATCATATCCATTTACTAGCAAGGTGACAACATCTATAGCAGAACACTGCCTTTCAGACAAGTAATGTATCTGGAAGTTTGCTTCTTGTGATTTAAATTTAAATTAAGGAAACCTGAGATGGATTTTCCAGTGCTGTTAGTCTGGCCTACATCAGAAATATTTTTTCCAACTACGTCTCATCATGTAAAACAACAAAAAGCAGGAAAACCTTAAAAATTAATCTGATTGCCATTCCAGCTTACATGATGGCAACCTGTGAGAAATTTCTCAGGGCTGAGATTCAGCGCATAACAGAAAGACTTTTTCTCGGTAGTAGATAAGTACATTTCAGAAAAGTAACATTTGAGTATATGTGGCAGATCTTAAGAAGTTAAATACTAGATTTCTCAAGGAAAATTCACAATTTTCAAGAAAGATAAAGCCTTCTCTTAGGGCTTGATTAAGATTCCAACCTAAATGTCTATATATCCAAAGATAATTAAATTTCCACTGGCAGATGCACCTATTTGAAATCTAGACAATAGAAGAAAATGTGTAATGAAGCATGTTCTATTCTGAGGAGTCTGAGATCACAGATGCTTCTTTTTTTTTTTTTAAAGTCATGTAAAATAATTCATTAGCTATCACTGCTAACTCACAGAGGCTCACAGATATAGGACTAGAGTTCTGCAGAACAATGAAATAATAATGGGCTCTGAGCTCTGGAATACATCACTCACACTAGCAGTCTTGCAATTCTATATCAAACGTGGGAGAATATTTTGGTGACACTGGGAGTACATTGCAGTCACATCACATTAGTCATCGATGTCTTCAGTCAGTCAGGGAAAAGGACCAGTCTCCCACAGTCCTCAAGTTTTTATCTTTGCTATTGCTAAGCTATTGCTTAAAAATTTATCTTAGGAAAGACTTGAGAAATGTTTTAACAAGTTTGAAGATTTGGGGAGTACACAGTTTTTTATGTTATTGCTTAAGCAAGTAGAATGCAATACTCCATTCAGCTGTATTCATAATTTGAGCAATGTAATCAGCTGACGAACAGTGTATAAATCACAGATACGTTCTTTAAGGAAAATAACTGTCCCCAATACATTTATACTAAGTATTACAAAATGGTAAGAAAATGAAATTAACACACTGGGAGTCTGTTAGAAGATTAAACATTTTGTAATTGACAGCTTTGCCATGTCATGGAACCCAGAAGTCAACATTTATGAAATCAGAGAAGAATTTAGATAGAAACTGTGCTGAAGAATTCTCTGACAGTGGTTTTGCAGAAAAGAATCTTGGCATTAAAAAGAAGTAAGCCCTAAACTTAGTATAATAACATAATGATTTTTTAAATGGCAAATAGGAAGGGATTTGTAAGGGGGCAAATAATTGCAGGATGTGTGGAACTACCACTTCTCTGCTTAGTACTGACAAATCTTTATTTGAAATAATATTTACAGTTTGCGTGCTGCCATTCAAGACAGACATGAGCCACTTAGGAAAAGTTCAAAAGAGAGAAAAAATACATCTATTTAGAGGTAGCAGATAAATGATCCATGACTCATTTTTCTTGCTAAGAAGAAAGCTGGAAGTCTGAAAAAGTCTTTAAAAACAAAGAAAATCCATTGAGGAGAGGAAAGGAGCAATGTCTTCTTCACATCCTCTGTAGACAGGACAAGGTGTAAGGATTAAATTACAAGAAAGATTCAGGAATATTAGAAAAACTTCTGGATTTTAAGCATAGCAAAGTTTGGAATAGATAGCCTGGGCATCCTTCGTGGGTGGAAGTCTTTACGGATGTATTAAACAAGCCTCTGCCAACAACACAGGTATTTCTTATCTCATTGAAGTCTTTCTTGTTCTAGGCAAGAGCTACATTTTACATAGAAAGCAAAAATGAAAAATTCCAGCCTTCTTAAGCAAATTATGTCTTTTTGATACCACTGGAGTTTTCAACAGTTTTATAAAAATAATTTCAGTGTTTGGATTTACCAACAAAAAGACTGCATGACCACTTAAGAATAAAACAGATGTGTGTAGGTGTCAGGTAGATCTTGATTACTTAAACAGATACTAAAGTGGATCCTTAACAGTATTACAAAACTCAGTGTCGTAAATAGAATTCAATTTAACAACATAGAAGTATTTTACAGCATTTAGGGGAAAATAAGATAGAAACAAAAAAGTGGTAGGTACCTGTGTTTTCATTAGGGGCTGTGCTGTGACACCCTTTGTTTAGGCAAATCAGTAACAGACATCAGGAACAGCTTCAGAAAAATTGATGCTCAGTGTGAAGGAGTGTTATAAAAAGAGCACACTGGCCTTCAAAAATCCTTTCATAGGTTATTTACAGAACTGAAGCATTACTGACAGAAAACAATTCCCTTGGTATCTGACATTCAAGCACAAATATACGTGCTCACAGGGTAGCTAAAAGTTAACTTCCTGCTACTGCCTGCCCTAAATTCACAGTGCTTCTTTAACATCTTTAAGGAGTTAGCATCATAATTAAAAGTCTTTAGCTATGTCTACACTGGTGAACTATAGACAACCTAAACACCAGTTTCCTACTGTGCGGTTGTTAGCAAATTTGTTCTAACACCTGGTTAATAACAATCTGTCAGGTAACACCTGGGTACAATCTGCATAATCACATAAATAAAGAAGGGGGCACAGTAATTGAGACTGTGAGAGTTTAGCTATAAGTTGTGAGGAATGCTGTGCTACTTTCCTTTAGGCCAAGAAACAGGTCCCTGCTGATTCTTATTTATGATCAGTATCCCAGTCTGAGAGTCTGAAACTCCAGAAATAGTTATAATAGATTCCAATTATTGTGCTAGGATGACTGTACGTTGCCCTAAAGGAGAGAGTGAGATAGAGCTCATAGCCCAGAGCTAAAAAGATGATGGTAATAAAAACATACAATAACGGCTGAGATTTTTTTTTTGTTCTAACACAGACAGTAAATGAAAGTGATATTTAGCAAGCTAAGTAAAGATCATTCACTTCTTAGAGAGCATCTGCTGTCATCAGTGGAAATCCAGAGACAGCTTTTAATAGAAGATTTTGGTAGTTTGGCACAAATGAAAGAAAAGACATCAAATAGTTTTACTAGAGCATTACGTGGGTTGTATAAGGAGCTTATTGTAAACTTAATCCGTAAGAAACTAATAGACTTACCAGGTTCTGGCATAGTCCAGGCTTTACACTTAAAGTGCTCACTGGGATCTGAAGGATGACCTATTCCAACCACATTTGCAGCAGCAATTTTGAACTCATAGAAAGCATCTTCTGTCAAATTCTCTACCTTTATGGAGAAAACAAATCAAAAGCTATGACTTATTGTGTTTAAATGTGAAATAAGCATTCTGCCATTGGTTAATTCATTATCAGGATTAACTGCTGTGCCTAGAGTACTGGCAGGCTCTAACCTAGGGATTTTACTCTTAACCCAAAAATGCTATGGTATGATAGGCTGTACTTCCATGCTTTCAAACACATCACCCTAGAAGTATCAACATTTTGACATGAGAAGCTGCAAAAGGTTAGAGCAAAAAGGTCCAGAGAATCCAAGTAATGAATGGCCACCAACAGATACTTAGGGAGAAGTGTTTGAAGATAGTTTCTTGTAATATTTATATATCATTCGCTTAAGAGCTCAAACGTTTCTTTGGTCTAGAGAGGTCATATTTGATTGACCAGAGAAGAGAGGGAAACAATGAGAAACTAATACCTGTAGTGTGTGGTTATAACTTTGGGAAAGACTGTCTCCAGGCAATTTTTCTTCTTGCTCTCATGTGTGTTTTTCTCAACATTACTTATCATTAAATAGTGAGGAAGTAAGCACTGGAAATGGGATAAGCAGAATCCATGCTACCTCTCTGCCTGGTAAGTGAAACCAGACATTCAGTGGTGTGTCTTCATATCATTATCTCAGATTTTGAGATCAGTGTATGCAATCTGTAAGGTAATTTTGACACCCTGAGTACCTCCTTCCTTTACCAGTAATTCTGGTACAGACACTGAACAGTTTTGAATTTTCATGATTAAACAAACTATACTGCATTCTCTGGGAAAACGAGATTAAAAAAAAAAAAAAAAAGATTTTAGTGTGATATTCTTTAGGGGAACAAATATACGATGGGATGATAATCTGAGCATTAGACGCAAGATCAAAGCAAACAGATAAAGCTAAGTAAAGCTGTGCACTGATACAGTTTAGACAGGATTGTTTGACAATAAAGAGCAATATACTGTAATTTACAACAATAATTCAGCCAGTAAATATGACTTTGAAATCCCAGGTTATTAAGGAAAGAATATTTGTGGGCTCGCATAGAATTATTTAATCGGAGGCAGTTACACTTCAGTGATTTCCTGGTGCTACACTGTGTATCTGAGGGTTTTGTCTGATTGCAGTGTCATAAAATATTCTGGACTACTAAAAGCTGTCTTGCTTTTATTTCCCTTAAGTATTTCAGATTCCAGTCCACAAAAATAATGTATGAAGATACACCTTCAGGTACAAACCCAGCTACTAGCATGATGGAGGCTTAAATATCAGATTAAGCTCTGAATGGTTTCCCTTAATAACTCATATGTTTACAAATGAGTTAAAAATTGAAAATATCAGAAAAGCATTGTTTAGCTCTGCCATTTCTAGTCTATCCTATCTATCCTGTTTTATTTCTCACTACCCATTCTCTGTCTGCTGTGTCAGAGACGCCAGTTACAAACTCAATCACAAACATATGTGTACTTGAGCACTGCTGACTGCCTTCTATGCATGAAACATTCTTTCCGAATTCACCAGCAGTATATTTTACTTTAGTGTCAAATTTTTCCTAAAGACTAATTTATTCCTTGGCAGACAATTTGCCGGCTTGCAGAGATAATTTCAAGAATTTCTTTAAGAAAAAAAATCTGATTGTTTAATAAGCATCATATTGATTAATTACTTGCTATATCCTATCTTCCTAATCTTTCCTCATTCAAGTTAACTAGGAATTTCTTCTGTTAACCAACTGAATAAATTATAGGAGCTACCAGATACAATTTATCTCAAAAATAAATTACTGATCTGGTATACTGGAAAGGAAGGCATTAGACATAACGGTAGGTTTATTATATACTCCTATTTCCAGGTGCAGGCAAAAGTTGAGAGAAAGAACAGGAGCTCATTAGATTTGTTTTCAGCCCATCTCCATTTCAAGTTCCCAGTTCTACAGACAGCATGATTATCTGTCCTACTAAATACTGCTATCCTTTCTCTGGATGTTACTGCAGTGGTGATAAACATGCTACTCATTAATGAAAACCGTATTCATTTTATGAAGTGTTCTATAACTCATTCTGGAATTCACTTTGCAAATTTTTCTTCAAAATTTCCTCATCTAAATGGCCATATCAGTCTTTCCATTTCATAGTAACGATGATGCTGATTTACTGTGTCTCTACTCCACCTTTCACACTTTCTACATCCCAAAATACACAGTGGAATGGCCTGCTAGCATTGTAGTAAGTAAATTTAAATAATTTATCTACATAAAAGTAGAACTCTGCCAAGAGCAAAGAATTAGTACAAACCAAGTCCAGAAAGTTAAGGATTAAAAAGTACCAACCGTATAAATTGTCTGGCTAATAAGGGAAGAATTGACTTCATGCCAGTTTTTATGGTTAGCTTCCCGTTTATCCATATAATAACCAAGGACTGGGGAGCCTCCACTATACTTTGGTGCTTTCCAGCCAAGGGTCATTGAATGACCATCGCAGTTCAGAAGTGTGATGCCATGAGGATATGATGGGCAAGCTATAAAAAAAAAAAAAAATCAAAATTAATTTCATCTCCAAACATAATTATGGAAGCTCCTGTATGGAACATTTGCCCATTGTCCTGGCTTCTCTGGAGGTTTTAAGAAGAAATAGATGAAGGTTGACATTCATCGACACTTGCTGAACGTTTCTGGAGACATAACATTGGATGTGAGCACAGTGCAGCAGTGGGTGGTGCATTTCAGCAGTGGTGACAGCAACAGTGCATCACCTCTGCTGGTCCAAATCTTTACAAGCGTGACATTCAGGCTCTTCTTCAACACTAGTGAAAATGCATAGCCAATGGTGGTGAACATGCTGAAAATCAGTGTTTTGTAGCTGAGAATTTGATCTATCAAATATTGTTGTTGTGCCCTTTGTATTCAATGAATTTTCCACGGAAATAAATGAGACATTACTTTTGTAGTGAACTATGTAAGTCCCTTACAAATAGTTGAGCTAAATTTCTTTTAAGACAACTAAAATGGATTAAAGCCATTCACATCCTGTATGTTCTAATCAGGTCTGTTTGCTCTGTGTTTGGTGACATACTACATGCAACTCTCATTTCAAAACATACAGTGACAAAGTAAAAGGAGTGCATTTATGACATATGAGTGACAAATATAAATGAGCTTGTGCCCCACCTACCCATATGAGACAGACTTCGCCCTAAAAAAAATTCAAGAGTAGATTTGTCAGTAAAATCTCATGCAAAGTTAGGAAGGCATCCTTTAATATTTGTTCTGAATTGTAAAACTTCTAGAGTATTTTTGACAAGGCTATTTGTCGGTCTTCCCTAAGAAGTGCAGGCCATTTGGCGGGGGAGAAGTTGTTCCATTTTAAGTATTTCAGTAAGAAACTGAAACAGTGAAGAAATGAAAATTGCCCAAATCTGTATACTTTATGTTCTAAATATTTTTTCAGCCATGTACTCTCCATGTGTCGTTCTTACTGGAAGTAGAACCATGGGTTCTCACACAGGAATTTTGCTTGCAGGGTGCAAGAGGAGGCAGATTGCTTTCTGACCTTGAACAGCCCAAGGCAATTTTCTGTTTAGTCCAGCCACATAGTGATGAAGTTTTCCAAAGCTCTCAAATTTGAGCAGATTCCATTCTAAACTAATTTACACCACTCCACGTCACCCAAAAGCTACTGCCTAACATCACCAAGATTTACTATTTCTTACAGATGAGGAACTGCAGGAATCCTGGGCATTATAATGAATCTGACCCAATATTTCTAAGTCTGTATGAACAACTTTTGCTTTTAATATCATCTTTTCTTTGTGCAGCAGCCACATCCTAAAATATAAACTTCAGTGAGGAAATGTGTTCAATGGCTACGAAATATACTGTTATAGTAAATGAGCTGGTTGTTTCTTTAATGAGTTACATTCAACAAGAAGTTTAGTTGCACCAATTTGTACTTACTAAGGGCTGCTTGTACTTTTATAGCCTCTGACTCCTGTGAGTTTTCACTGAATCCTACAGCATTCACAGCTTTCACACGGAAGATGTACTGTTCACCAGTTTCCAAACCATGAACAACAAATCTGTGTTTAAAAAACAAAAATAGCATTACATTTTTTCAATATATCCTATAAAACCATTCTTTGCTGTAACATGAAATCTTGGCAATCATAAATTCAACATGAATACTTCACAAAGGAAAATACTTCCAGGAGGGAAACTGAAATATAATTTTATGATTGAATACAATGTATTTGGATGTAACACTGGAAAAACAGCCAGAGGATTCATATTGAATTGCTAGTGCTGATCAACTGGATGGAATCATGCCAACTGTAGTATCTTTCATGTGAATATTGGCTTGCCAAATTCTAATCTATTCTTGGAAGACACTATAGTTTTCACTTCATTTTCGTAGTAACCATCCAAAGAAGCTTTCAGTTATGTTATAAGGTTCTGGGCAATTACTGTAGCATGAGAATAGTCACAAATATCTCAGCGCAGGACAGATTCACTATTTTCTTACTTTTGTTCTGTCTCTACCCCTTTGACCAACAGTTAGTCATCTACTTTTTCTCAACAAATTACTTTATCAAAGGATTCAGCAGAACACAAAGTCACTCAAAATTAATTAGTAACTGACAAAATATACTAAAGAATATGATGTGCTTGTTATAAACCCATAAGAAAATATACCTTACACATTTAAACTTAAGAAACACGTGGACGTACTGGAAAGGGCCCAGAGTAGGGTTATCAAGATTGTCAGAGGATTAGAGCATCTCTCCTATGAGAAGAGGCTGAGAGACTTGGGATTGTTCAGGCTGGAGAAGAAAAGACTCAGGGGATCTCATCAATATTTATAAATTTCTGAAAGCGAGGTGCAGAGTGGACAAAGACAGCCTCTTTTCAGTGGTGCCCAGTGACAGAACAAATGGCAATCAACACAAACTGGAACATAGGAGGTTCCTGCTGAACACCATGATGCATTCTGTGCTGCACTGGTGATAGAGCACTGGCACAGGTTTTTCTGGAGGGGTTGCAGAGCGTCCACCCTGGAGATCTCGGAGATCTGTGTCCAAAGAAGGGCAGTGAAGCCACTGAAAGGACTGGAGAACAAGCCTTAGGAGGATCAGCTTTAGGGAACTGTGATTGTTTAGTCTGAAGAAGAGTGGAGACGTTATCACACTCTACAACTACCTCAAAAGAGGTTCTGGTGAAGCAGGGGCTAATCTCTTCTTCCAAGTAACTAATGATAGAATGAAAAGGAACAGCCTCAAGTTGCACCAGAGGAGGTTCAGGTTGGATAATTAAGAAAAGCTTCTTCTCTGAAAGAGTGATGAGGCTTTGGCACAGGATGCCCATTATAGCAGATACAGCTTGCCCTTTTGCCCTGATGTCCATGTACTCTGAGCTCCTAAGAGAACTCATCTGTGAAGTTTATGAGTCCCTTCTTCTCCTCATACTTTCTCTCAGGTGCATCAGGTCTGTCCGTTTTATAACATAACTGAGACTTTAAGACTTACGCTTTCTCATGCTCAAGACATTCAGAATCATGCCTGCAGAACCTTATTTCATGATTAATCAAATAGATAAAAATGCCTCCCGTTTAGATGGAATAGAAAGGTGGACAAGGGAAGGAAGAGTCTGCCCAGCACAGCTTAGCTCAGAATCTGCAGACTATTTTTCCTCACACTCATCATTCACAACTATGAGAACACCATTGCTTAGCAGTTAAACTGAATTAAAACTAACTACAGTTTTTAAATCTCCCCAAAATACAGAAGCATTGTCAGTACCTGCTATAGTTAATAGGTTTGTGGTTAGCAGGTTCCCAATGATTTGATCCCACCACAGAATAGTCAATGTAGTAGCCGTACAAATTCTCTTCGTGTTTTGGTTTGTCCCATTGGACTACAACTGATGTTCTTGTATTCCTTGTGGCGACTACCCGACCAGGTGCTGATGGGACAACTAAGAAAAAGAGAAAAATATGTATTATTATGAAACACATTAAAATAAAAATAAGTGAAAGTAGACTCAATGCTGTACATTTATACCATATTCAATTACTTTGGCTATGGTTTTTCCTGCTATGTTATTTTTGTTATATGATTTATATTTTAGTATGAGAGGAGAGAAATCCAGAGCACCTATATAGATGGCTACATAAATCTACTTAAATTTAGACGTAAGTCTCAAATTCAATTCCCTTCTACCACTCAATTCAGTTATGTCATTTTCGATGGCCTAGCATACTTCTTTTTCCCTCTAGTTTTCACTCAAGAGAAAAAGCCATCCCATAATCTGTACATAATGTTTAGCAGTCCCATTAAGTTGTCTCAGCTACCCTTAGGAATGCTGTTCCAGAAACTGAACGAAATCATGTGTATCTGATACATTTGAGCTCAGGTGGTTAACTCCATCTCTGCAAGTACTCCTGCAGTTTCTATTTAAAATAAAATCATCTGCTTTCTGCTTTCAACTGTAATGATGATTTATTCAGAACTTCTTGTGTTAACTTCTAAGGGGTAGTCTATTTTCTGTACTAAGTTAAATAAATACAGTGTTATTATTTCCTACTTTGTTTTCCATTATTTTCCTACTCCTATTATTTCATACTATTATTTTCCTACTATCATTTTGTATAGTAAGAGATCGAGAAAAAAGAGAGTGGTTTTAAAAATTATGGTAAATGTTAAGAAGGCTACATCTGTCAACATTTATTGCACGTGGTATATCAGATGTAATAACTTTCTCAACTTCTAGCAAGTGTACTAACAAGTTACGTTCTTTGAAGGTAACAGCTGTCAATACATGAGGCTGTCACATTTAAGCTTTGCTAAACCTCAAGAGTAGACCAGATATTTAAGCAACAAGAGGAATAACCACTCCCTAAATTTTCACTTGCGTCACTGAATGTGGCCCCAAAATACAAACTTCATTTTCATGTGGAATGTTACCATTGACCAAGAAGATGCATCTTTCCCCATCACTGAAATCTAATCATCTGCATGCCACAGGAATTCTGCACCAGATGTAATTTGCAACTTAGAATACTAGGAAAGAAAGGAAAGGCTACTTTATCAAGCTGAAAATGTAGGAAATTAAGTAGTATATAACTTCCTGAGCTAGACAAAGTAATTATCCAAGTTAGTGATAACCCATGTTATCTTTCGACAAGTCACATGTCGAGAGCACTATGAGGAATGACTAACTAAAATTCACTTAACTTTTTAGGAACTGTTGTTCTCATCAGTATCAAAGATTTTGTAATGCTTTCAAAATTTAACAACTTGGTCTTTTTAAAATTCTGCAATATTGGACACAAATTAATTTGATCACTATTATTGTAATCAGACTAATTTAATTACAGTGGTAGTTGTCTCATTATATTTTGTACAATACAATATCAATTGTATTTAATATTAATGCCTTACAATTAATGCCTTACCAACAGTATCTTGTGGTTGAATAGGTTCTGTGATTTCAGATGGATCACTGATGCCGTGCTTGTTTGCTGACAAGACTCGGAAGACATACGGTTTTCCTTCTGCAAGGTCAAACACTGCATAGCGAGGAGATTTTACAGCAACCTGTGCATTGACTCTTTGCCAGCTTCCACTGCCAACCATAGACTGGAAAAAAAGAAAACAGAAAAAAAAAAGAAAAAAGAAATAAAACTCTGCAAATCACTTCTGGGAACTGTCAAAAACAAGCATATTGCTATATTGCACCCTGCCATGAATTTGTTCATGAACTAATGGATGATGATTATTCTCAAATGCCCTACTTTAGCATATGCAAATTCTCATAACTTATGCATTCAATTACTCTACAAGAAAGGTCTGAGTACTTCATTGTCTCCCTATCTGTCTAGACTTCAATATATGGGCTCTTGTACATACAGCTAACCTTCATTTAGGGCCATGACTGTGAGCTATGATTAGTCCCAAAAGATTGGTCCCGAAGGTCTTATGCTCTGTAAAATTTATTTGAACACCCAAAGGTTCAGTATAACCCAGATTAAGCAGAAAAGTATGTTGTGGTGTGAGGTTACTTTACAGTCTGCCATGTATTTATGTACTCTGTTTAGAAAGGTCACATCCCTAGAATCATTCATCAAATTAAATAATTGCTTTTGAATACTCTCTGTTGTACTGCTTTTGGTATAGTTGCTGAGCTAGCTAGTATTATAACTACACATAGAAGAGAGCCAGCAAACTGAGAGCCACTCTCAGAAAGTTCTGCCATTAAATTCCCCAGGTAATTTCTTGACCCAAAATATTAATCATATTGTAGTTCAATATGTTTTGTAAAATGCAAGTGCCCAGTAAATAGCATAAATAAATTGCCTTCCAACACAGAAACATGCATAAAAATTAAATTTTCATAAATTATCAAGCAAAGAGTCCAAAAACAAAATTTAATAGACTGCAGACTTCTCACAGAAGAGATCATGTTTCATGGGTCCTTGGAAACTATCCTGCACATTACGAGGCTTACTATAGGTAAATAATAAAAAAGTAAACATCTGGAGCCCATGTATCAAAATCTTCCATTATATATACTAAATTCATCTATTGTTGTCTACAGCAAAAAAAAAAAAGTAACATTTTCTTCTTTAATAAGATGGAAAATCTCAACTTTATTTTATTTTAGTTTTTGGAATGAAAAACATAAATTTTTGCATTTCGGTTTCATAGAGGCAAGAATCAATATCATATTTAACCCTGCATTTTGATCCAATATATGTGTTGGAAAGGCTTTAAGGGAACACTGCTACGCTGAATTCACTTTCAATTTGTGTTTCCTGAGGCCTTTAAAAACTCCTTTTATTACTCAGGGCAGAGATTTCTTTATTTGAAATTAATTAGAAAATGTGCTTTCCTAAATTATCAAGCTTTCCTAAATTATCAAATGACTGTGCAAAGCAAAAACCAAACATACACTTACGTACTGATTGGGATATTCACTTACACAAGTTATCTGTATGCCAAAGAATTTTGCAGTCAAGTATTAATTAGTATAATGAACTCTCTTTTTTTCTTAATAATAATAGCCTTTTAGTATTCATTCTCAGTTTCTCTTAGTAAGTTTGGCATTTAATTAAGACTCATTTGTTCCTTTCTGCCACTGCCATACAGTGTTTCTGAAGCTATATAAAGCGTTTCCTTTAAAATATGCAGATATCTGTATTTTCAAATTCACAATTATACTGAAATTCAATTAAATTTTAATGTCCACTCACTAGAAACTTTCATCCCAGCTTTTCATCTTGAAGAGTTCTGCATATTCTGGAAACAAGTAGGTATTTTTGGGTCTCACCTCATCCAAGTCATTATCTAATACAAACAAAGTTTTGGTTTCTCTTTCACTGCTACAGAAAAGTGAAGGTAAATTACTCAAATTATAGGCAGCTAAACTTAAGATAAATCCTATACTTTCTGTCAGACTGTGATTGAAAGCATGCTTTGGTGTTAGGTTTTTTGGTTTTTGGGTTTTTTTTGTTTGTTTGTTTGTTTGGTCAGTTGTTTTTTTCGTGGAAACCATAGTTGGAGATCAAAAAATACTTTCAGTTGATTTACCAATACAGAAGAAAGAATTCAAAATTCTTAGTTTAAATTGCATTATATTTATACATAAGAGCAGATATTTACATCCAGGCATAAGTACAAATAAGAAATAACATGAGATTTTGTTGCATAGAGGGAAAACTAAACATTTATTTCTATGGAATTTGTCATTAGTTTTCCTGAATTTGAAAAGCAGAAAGGGAGAAATCGTAAACATAATTTCTGGTAAATCTTGTGAGTGATCTTCATGTTATAGCACCCTGACAGCAATATATACTGATAAAGTAGAGCTGAAGGGCTCTGGAAGTGGAGATTTCAAAGTGACTTAGAAGGGAAAGGCAGAATGGTAGGCTGCAAAAAGTGCCAAAATACTCACAGAATGATTAGCTAAGAAATGAACTTCAAAGGAATGTGCTGAGCAGTTTCGAAAAGAAAAAGCTTGCACAGTAAGGTCCTAAGAAAATGTTGTCACAATATTTAAGATGGAAACTGAGCATGCGGTAGTTTTATGGATGGTTTCACTGTTTGTGAATCATTAAGAGGAGGCATATGCTAGAGACATCATTAATAAAAACTAAACATAGCTTCGCATGTAGGAGTTTTAGAGGTCAGGTGTGAGGTCCAATTAACTTACAGAAGTGATGGCAAAACATTGCAAGGAAGAAAGACTACAACGTCTGGCTGTATTTCAACATAATTTAGATACCTGACTTGGGGGCAGCTGTATCTAAATCTCTGTAGGCTACAGGGGAGAACAAACATCTACTGTGATCAACCAAATTCCCTATCAAGTTCAAGGGAGGAGGAAGGCAACAAAAAAGACTGATGGGCAATAGTGAATCTGAGAGACAAAGCTACTGGCCTTATAGGGAATAAACTGGAAATATTTGGTTATAGCAGAGGGTGAAGTAAGCATACAAAAAGAAAAGTGGGTATCAAGTTATGAGTCACTGCTTTTTCTTTGCTTCTTTGCAAGACTAGCATAACATTTCCTTTAATACAGGCAAGGTGAAAACCGGCAGTCTTGTCTATAGGGATATGAAATATAAGATGGCTTTTTTTCCATTAAACTGCTGCCTTACACATGTAGTTTGTTTTCACTTCAGACAGCAGTAATCAAATTGCAGAGTGGTAACCTTTTCCCCAAACCTTGAATTTCAATATTCATTAAATCATTTGATTGTCCAGGCCTCTCTAACATCCCATCACTAAATCCTGCGAGACTTCAGAAAGTGCTAGTTTAATCATTCTGCAGCTCTAAAAATGAGTTGATGTGGCAATTAAACCCTTCATCATCAAATGCCTCTGTACAGTACACTACCTTCTCAATGAAATACGTCAGTGGCTCCCTGCCACGAGGAACAGGTGGATCCCAGCTGAGCACAACATATGTTTTGCTGATTTCTGAAGCATGTACATTGGTGGGAGGGCCTGGAATCTGAATATCGCCTGGAAGAGTAATAAGCATAGCAAGTGTAAAACAGTGGATTAACCTCAGAGTCAGCTCATGCTACAGCTCATCTTTCTGACCTCCCACCCTGCAGCACAATCTCAGCTATGATATCATACTTGCAGTGCACTTGCTCGCTTCAATTCCATTTTGAGGAATTGAGTTGCTTATTTACTTTTTCAGTAAAAGTTAAATATGTCCCTGACAAGCTGTGCATTTGTCACATATTTTTTCTCTTTCATCACATCTGAATTATTTTTATCTGCTGGGCAGAATGCCTTAGAAAAATCTGCTCATATATGCAAATAAGATATTTTTTGATCAAAGACAGAAGCCCAATGTGTTAATACAAGAACTTCAACTAGAGGATATCTGCAAAATAGAACAGGAAGGAGAGACACGGCTTAAAACAAAGTGGAAAGCAGGAAAGGAAAGAGAGCTCATTACAATATAATGCAATGGTAGTACCGGCCAGCCTAAAGCATTTCTAAAAACTGTAGAGCCCTTTGGTGACTCTACCAGTTGGAATGGCCTAACCATAACCCTCTCCCTTCTTGCTCTGCAGGGCTACCAGGAAGGTGAGGCAAAACCAGCATGCCCAGTTCCAGGCTGAAGGAATTCAGCATGGCTCTTCCACTGTCACCCTCCACAGCATGAGAAGAAGCCAGTTTCCATGCCAGTAGGATTACAGTGCTGTAAAGCCCAGACCTATGCAGGAACGCTTCAGACATAGCTACACATCTCTGAATGAATCTTTCTCTTGATAACAGTTCAGAAACTGTTCAGAAACATGTTCAACTGCAAATATTTTATTCTTTTATGGCTTACAACTGAGGAAAAATTTTTGTTGTTTTAAGGTCAGTTTACCCATTTCTCGTACTAACAGGGAGCATATGTACCCTAAATTTCCAGATTTCAACAACTAAAAAAGAGAAACGTGTTTTAATAGTAATCTTTAAATTGCAGAAACAACGTTGTGACATACCCCAAGAGAACGGATTTTTTCTTAGTGTTTTCTAGTATTTGATTGCCTGCAGATACTTTTTCTTCAAGAAAGGCACATGAATGAGTCTAAGACAAAATTGCTGACTTGCAGTCAAGAAAACAATTTTAAACATTAAAAATAACAATTTGCAAAACAGTGTGTAGTCAAAAGGCTTCCAATTGGTTTTATGTAACTCAATATATTTTTTTACGTTCTTGAAAAAACAAAGCTGGCAGTTTCTAATGGTATAACATGATGATGCAGCCCTCTCTCAGAACAAGAGGTCATCAGGCACTAAAAAAGAAATCTGTTTGTGGTCTATGAGATCCATTTTTCAGTAGTGTTCTCCAGTTTCACAAATGAAACTAGTGATCTATCTGAATCATATTCGTTTACTAAATTTGAAAAAATAGTGATACAGGAATCCAAATATCATTATTCCTATCTATACCAGACTGGCTGCTTAACTCCCATGACCATTCTCAAGTAATCCTGAAAGGAGGAATATGTATTTTGAAGTAAAAGAAAAAAAAATTAGACAAACATATTCTGATTCTATAATGTAATTTTGATTCTATAATATCCATAAAAATTCATTTAGGGTACCGTGGCCAAAATAGAATAATTTCATCTGTCCTACCTGTGCACTGGAGAAAAACTTCAAATTCGCCATTCGATTGCACCTATTCTCAGGTGGATTTTCTTTTATTAGTTTCTTATTGGAATTACAACTTCATGAGCTTACTTTGGTAAAGACAGTAGATAAATTTTTTTATATATCTAGAGCTATTATAGTTAACATTTTTGACAGTTTAAGTAAAAAGAAGATCATTATCCAAGCAAAATAAATAAATAAATAAATAAACCATGGCATATAGAAACTACCAAAGATGGAAGAAATTTGGGCTTTATCTCAAAAGCTGGCAGTGATCTCTTCAGTTCTCCTGACAAAAACAATGTCTAGTCCATAACCTTAGCCTTAATAACAGCATCTCCATTCAGAGAAAGATATATTAATTACATTAACTATGTAATCACTATGGATTATGTATGTGGTTGGTGGGCTTTTTTCTTTTCTTTCTTTCTTTCTTTTTTTTTTTTTTTTAAGAAAGCAGAAACAATTTGCTCAGGTCACCAAATGCAGTAAAAAAAACTATATTTAGCTCCTAGCAGCATGCATGGAAGGGAAATGTGAGTGATTAAATGCAATATTAAGTTGTTTAAATGCAGCCTAGCACTAGCCAAAGCAAAAGGTGAGGAGATACTGTCAGCACTTAATGCAATTAGCGCAGTCAAGAGTGTAGTGCTGTCTGTCCTTGTGTTTGCTCAGGCTTGCAAGCCAAAATATCTGACTATATTTATTTATTATAAAGCATTTATTCACTAGGAGGATTTCTTTTCAAGCTGTTTCAAATTACAATGCTAAATTCCTGGGATTAAAACAGACAGAATAATAAAACAGAAACATAACATACCTTCGAGGTCATCTTTTCTGATAACAATCTTTCTCCCTTCATCCACATGAACAGCTGTTAAGCAAAATATTCTGTTTAACATATTTATAAATGTTGCGAATTACTGTGCATCATCTATTAAAAAGCCTGTGTACTTCTATTTCCATAATTTTGTTATCAACTGAAAGTCATACGCTGCTTCATTCACTTTCATAGGTAAACTGAGCAAGACACTACTATTTATGATGTGATAAACTGTAAGAACCATAGTCACAATAGTTTTATTGTATTCTGTCACAGATTGGTAAACAATTGTATTGTGATTTGGAATTTTGCTATAGGAATTAGTCATTAAGCCAATGGAAAGAGTATATTCAGCTCAGTTTTACAGACTATACTGGGACAGTGCTCTGCCATCTTCATAATCAGTTTAATTCCTTTCTACATAAAAGGAGCACACAAAACTGAAGGTGCACAAATAGATGATATATGGAATAAAAGTAGTCCCCAGAGCAAAACACTCTTCTCACTTTTCTCATGGAGAAGCTCTCATAAGGCTTCTCTGCAGACTTTAGAGGCCTTTAGCACAAGACCAGCATTCAGAAGGGCTTTTGTTGTTATTTTTTTTCAATTAGATTGACTTTTTCCATCTGCCAGAAAAGTGATAATATCAGATAGCTCAACCAGTAGCAGGGGAGCTTTGTGCCAGTACTGGCACTTCTCTGAGGTGAAAAAAAAGTTGTGGATAAATACAGCAGTCCATGGATTGATGAATTTATATCATAATTCCATTTTTATTTTTTTCTAAAGCAGGCATATTCAACTACTTTTCCAAATGTTGCTGCTAGCAAACATAGAAGATTATGAGACCTCTGGGCCCATTTCACATTGCAAATGATACAAGCTGCCAGGGCATACTGTCTCTTCTGAAAACACTGTTCTTTGTAGTAATTCATCTTGTTTATACTTAGTGCTTATCAACAATAACTGAGATAGAATCCCCAGGGATTGTCCATGCTGATCTTGGCATTCCATTTATATCCCCCCAACCTTGAAACTAGTGAGATATTCATTCAAAGGAAGAAGCAAATGCTGCTCCTGAGTTTACTTAAACGAGCAGAATCTGAAAAAAATTTAGATCAAATATTCAATATGTGTTCCAGCCTTGTACAACCTACTTTGTGTTCTTTCCAGGTCAACGGGGTCAAGAGCTGCAACTGGTTCAGAGACTCGAGAAGGCCTGCTAATGCCAGCACTGTTCACTGCTCTCACACGGAAGATGTAAGACCGTCCTTCACAAAGACCAGTCACTGGATACTTGCAGATTTTTACAGGTGCATCATTGCACTGGACCCAGTTCTCCAAACCTACTTCACATCTTGAAGTAGCAGAAGACAGCATTTATCAGTGTTATTCCACAATAGAAATACAGCATCCCGCACACACCAAGTCAGATTCACAAAAGCCACTGAACTATCACTTATTAATGAAAGCTACACACTTCATATGATTTCTTCACATCAGATAACCAGTGTTCACCTTGTTCATATTTATTCATAATGCAATTGTGAATGCCATTTTTCTTGCATGGTTGTGGGTTGTTTTTGTCCTTGTCAACTCTCTGTGCTTCCATTTAGCTCTTTCTCTACCTTGCCATATAAGGCATAAGTTATTCCGCTTTTATTTTTATACGTATCTCTACAGAACATGCTGAAATTGCAACTTTCACCTAATCTTTTCTGTCTCATTCTTGTCATATTTTAATCAAACAGGCTTTTCTCTCTGACAGTGGTTTGGTTACTGCAGATGACTGCAGGAGTCATCAAGAAGCACAGTGATGTCCACATACTGGCTCCACTGCATGCCCACACGTTTTTCCTCCTACTACCATAAACTTTAATGGAGAAGGCCGCCTTTTGCCCTGACAGTACCGTCAAAAACAGGGTCGTGATCAAAGACTACTTCATGCTGCAGTAATCCAGGCAAAATGTCAAAAAGAACAGCTGGATAGATTACATACAAAATAGATGAAATATTACTATGATCTACTCACTGTACAAAATGGATATAACTGGTAGAGTCCTCAGTTTTTAAATTAATTTCTTCATGCTGACTGCTATTCATAAACCAACGTTTTCCAGCAATTTCCAGACAGTTGTCTCTGAACTACCCTAAATTACAGGGTAGCAAACAGCAATGAACTATAAATGTTGTTTTTAAGTGCAGTGTTGTACATTGTAAAATCATTTCAGTAATGTTTTTAGCTGACTGTCAGCTTCAGACAGTAAAGGTCAGATATTCTACCTTGGCTGCAAGGGGCAACCACTCAGTTCAGTGAAAGAGAGATGCAAAATAACAATTGGACTCCCTGATCCTGGGCTGCCTGCACTGAGCTGAAAGTGAGCCAAATGCATTGTAGACTGGAGGAAAGAAAGAAGTGCCATTCTGATTTAAACTATTGGCTCTGAAGAGCCTGTGCCTCAAGCCCCTCTTAGAACATAGTTATGGCTAAAACAAAAAGATAATGTAATAATTCTTAGATTCCAGGTTTTGCAGCATACAGACTACAAAGTCTAAATCTAATTCAAGGTACCCATAGATTCTGACTCTTATAAATCAAATAGTGTCAGGGCCCATTCTCTGATTTGGCCACATGAAAGCTATTGAGCATTTTCATTATCTGATAAAGAGTGGATGCTTGCAAATGATTACTGGGAAGGACTCCTGGTCCTTGCTAGCTTCAAGACAGTGTCCAGGATTGCCTGGGAAAGTACTAGAAAATCAGAGCTAAAAATGTTCCAGAAAACATTCTAGTAATTTAACAATGTAGGCAACTTACAGTGCCTGGGGTCTGCATAGAAATACAGCTAAAGAACATAAGTACATGGGAATATAATGGCATTTTTATTCTTCAGAATGTGCATGGTTTTGACAATAAACAGAACTAAATAAGTCCCAATGCTTACATACTTGTCAACAAAATATCCAATGACTGGGTTCTGAGTGGTTGTATTTGGTGGTTTCCAGGTAACGATAACATAGTCTCTGTTAGCATCATGGCATTTAACATCCATTGGAGCCCCTGGTGCTCCCGCGATCAATGCATCAGCATCTGGATCACAAATAAAAGTAAATCCGTTTTGATTGTGAAATCCACAACTGCAAAAAGGAAGATTTTCAGCTGCTCTGCTAGTCTTTTATGTGAATGTGAGCCAAAAAAAGAGTTTTGTCATACTCTAATTCACTGCGCTAATGAATCAGACCTATATCTGTCTCTCCACATGGATAAAAATGTTCTGGAATGTGTTTTTTGATCTTTCCCACTGAGAGCTGTAGCTAAATGGGTTACTGATCAGACCAAGGTACTCAGTAACAAACGTATAGCTGAGGAAAATAAATCTCTCAGGGAATTAAAATTTTTCAAACTCTTGATTCATTTCTAAGGCTGCTTTTCATATAAAATTTTACAGTACCAACAAGCCTAGGTAATGAATGTACTTTCATTAAGATATCCTTGTGCGGCTTCATTTTTGAGATGTTGACTATAGACCCAAGGCTTCTAATGGAGTCTACTGACAGATTTTTTTCCTTTCAAAGAAAGGTTTCCATAACATGAAAACTTCATGTAGGGAGTCCAAATGTATTCTTTCATGGATTTTTGTTTGTTCGTTTGTTTTCTGAAATAAAAGTTACAAGTTTAATTTGAAAATCTTGGTGTTTTCTCAAATTTTCTCAAGATATGTTCCAAAAGTACTGTCATTTGATAACAATCTACATGCTGTAAAAATGCCCATAGATTTGCTTTATGCATTTTTCTTGCAGCTGAATCTGAAGTATTTCAGGAGAGGATCCTTAGGTAATGAGAACATAATTTTCCCATATTGAAAAGCAATCAGTTTTGAGGTGGCTGAAATTCAGTCAAGCTGCAGTCCTGGTACACATGAAAGGGAAAAAAAAAATAGGCAAGACAAAGGCCAACAAAAGGCACTACAGACTCTGGAGTACATAGTTCAAGGCCAAGATTCTGTGCACGTGAATGCATTTGCATCAGACTAAGTGCAAAATGGACCATTGAGGTACCTAAAATTAACTCACCACCATGAGAATAATTTCTAGGAAAATTACTATAAATTAGTGAACATTTTTTTCACTTGGGTAGTTTCTTTTTTAGAAATCAAATGGAACTAGAAATCTTTTGCATATTGTTTCCAGAGAGATCAGGGTGGCTTGTTAAATATATATTGAAAAGCTGATGAAGCCTATGGGCTAGTCCCACAAGAAAGATGGACCAGCCACTCAGGAAAACATTCATGCCTCTCCACTCCACACAAATTGGCTGGAAGACACTTCAAGTATCTTTCCAAGACCAGCCCAGATCTCTATGGATTTAAAATTACTGCAGCTCCAACAGCTTCAGTGTGGCTGCACCAGTTTGCAATGACTGAGCATGTGGTCAAATGTATTTAAGAGAACGAAAGCACTAACCAGCCAGTTATTTTCATTTCAATCAAAAAAAAAAAATTAAAAAGAAAGACTTAGTTTTGTACAGCTGTACGTATGGGAGCTCATTCTCCCTTCATTGAGAGTTGTGTATGCAAATGCAAGGGCAAATTCTGACCTTTATTCCATTTTAACACATTCATCTTTCTTTTTAGCTATGTCTCTTGTGAAAACTGTATTTCTACAATGAGCTAATTTCTTACTCTGCTTCTTTTTCTGCTTATTAAGCTGAGTGTGCCTGGTATGTCAGTGGGAATATTTCTTTCTCATCCAGAATTTGAGTGTGCCCAACAAGGCTTGTTCCCACTTGGTAATGTAGATAAAACAATTACAGCACAGACTGTTAGCACGCAAAGACATTAATTTCCTATTGGGAAAAGAGAAATTAAAGAAAGATATAGGCTGTTTTTTTACAAGAATGATGTATCTCATTCTCCAAGAAGAATCACACACTTCTTGAAGCTCTCACTCATGTAGAGCAAGTGTATTGTGTCTAGTACAAACTAGTATATAAATCAAATTACTGTTAAATACCACCACGCCACCTTTCTTTCTGCATCATTTATTGCATAGGCTTTTTTAACGAAACTGCTCTTTCTACTGCTATTTTAAATTTCTCCCAAGAAAGGGGTGAAAACCTTACCTCTGACAAACAGGAATGCACTATATTCATTCACTCCACCTTTTGTAACCATTCGCAGGGTGTATAAACCTTCATCATCTTTGTTCAGATGAGTGAAAGACAGAGCTGCCTGGCCTTCTCCAAAATACAGCTTTGTCCACTTGGAGTCCTTTATCAGAACATCTGGAACAGAAGACCCACGTTAGCACATTGGGCAGCACAATGCCCTAGCGTAACCCTGTGCTAATGAGAGGCAAAAGTACACCAGCTTTATACTAACTTTATTCAGAGGGGCAGTGCTTTGATGCCATGAAAACTCTACAGAAAGTAACTTGCGACTCCCTAAGCATATTTCTTCAATGAATTTGAGAATATGAGGTCTCAGACTATACTATACAGTGCAAACTTCTGAACTTTCATCACTGTTATTCTGAATATGCTGACAGAGAAAAATATTACCAACATTTTGAAGAAAATTATATAAAAACCTGCCATACTCTGTAATAAATGTAGGGTGGAACTTTGTTTCATTATTAATAGGTTTTGTAACCTGTTCAGGTCAAATGTCAGATTACTCAATTTCTTTCTCCAAGTTTAAAAATGAGATTTCTGTTTAATCTGGGTTGCTATAAGCATACACTGAATTTAAATCCTCAAGGCATGTCTGTTCAGCAGTGAATGAAATTATATTTGAATTCCTCATAGGTGAGAGATGGTGACCCATGATTAATGAAAATTAATCTGATTGCCTACTGAAACCTGAGAAAAAGAACGAGCAGGATATTTTATGCTAGCCAAGGGAGTTTCTTCACCTTAACTTTTTAAATAATTGTTTGGATTATTTTTTATTTCTAAATCCCTATGACCTATTGCATATTAATTTATTCTAATCAATTCAGCATAATTATATGTAAAGGAAATGAATATCTATAAATGTTTATTATTCTATTGCTTAAATGCACATTGGTGCAGATGATTGCAAAGGAATTCATTTTTCCAGCTACCAGTTGAACTACATGGAAGGTATAATAAATATTAATTTTTCAGATAATAAAACATGCTACTAAAACAGTAAATTATGTGATCATCTAAGCATACAGCTTCCTAGAGAGAAGAATATAAAGTAAATTTAGTCACATTTATTCCCATGGAATCCTTAATCATGAGATCCTTGCCTAGAAAATCTGCCTGTCCCCTTTCTGTCATGTCACAATGGAACTGACACTTCATGCAGAGAGACATGAAGTACTTTAAATGAAATCAGAAAACATCTCCACTTAGAATCTTTAACTAGTGTCTGGGTTCTGGGGAAAATCCTAAAGAAAGAAATGAAGTTGAGCCATGAGCACCTCTGAATAAAAGGTCGCTTATATACATTTCAAGCTGAGAGGAATGGCAGACACTCCAGAATTAACTGATATAAACTGCAAACAAGCCTGTATTGCCTGTTAAGGCCACAATCATCCATTCCCACTGTTCATGTGCACCTTACACCAGAAATTATGGAAGTAGTGTGTTTGGTAAGAGCAGAAAAACTTTCCTTCACAAAAGGCCAAAGACACACTAAATCCTTTAAGAAAGCAAGAGGTCTCTTTTTAATGCAGCCTGGATGGTTGACAAAAGAAGCCAAGAAGAAGAGTAAATTTCAGAGGCCACAAACATATTCTCTGGTTTTACTAGGGAAGGTATTTTTGCACCTGTGATCACAATGATATTACAATACCAAAGCCTCACAGTCGTGATCAAATCTTTAGTACACTGATATGTTATGCTCCAGTTCCGTCACTTCTGTTATGCTCCAGTTCCATCACTTCTACCAAGACTTAACAAGAGTTCACCTCAGAGTCAGTGTAAGTCAACCTTCACTTGCTGTTTTCAGTACGAGGGATTTTTCCTAAAACATTATTCTTCTGAAAATTCTTATATAGAGAGCAAATTATACAATTGAAGTTTATCTTCATCAGGCATTTTGACCTGCTGTACTATCAGCTCAGTTGTGCACTCTGTGATTTTTTCCTTTGAATTTAACTTTATATTCTGCATTACAGTATAAATAATTGCAGAATGCTGGTGCATATCACTTTATAATGCTTATATTACACAAGGGATCAATATCAGAAAGCTCTAGTTACCAGCTCATCTCTTATTAAGATTGGATATACATTTCAGAAGTATTATCTTGATTTAGTTCTTGCAGTATCTAAAATTCTTCTAGGTGGGCCATGAATTGTAGACGTCATATTCATGTTTGTTGAATCCCAAACCACATTAGAGGATTTGATTCAGTTGACTTATACACCCCTAGGAGTTTAGTAGACAACCTCAATAAGCTTCACTCATGTGAAGATTATTAATACTGAATAAACATGTATAATTATTAGAAAAAACCTTATCAGGGATTCAACTGTTATTACTTGATTAATATAAACTCAAAAATCATAGGAAAAATAAAGATTGTCTTCATGAAATAGTAGAATTAAATATTGTCCAAAAAAAATCACAACATTGAAAGCACATAATGTTCTACAAATTATTAACCATCTCATCATTTATGTTAATGCCTTGCCTCCAGATTTCAAGCGATTCAACAGTGGAAATTGCAGCACACAGCAAAGATTCATAGTTCATGAATTCCTGCTGTATTCGGGAACAAGTTCTGCCACTTGATATAACTTTACACCTCTTGGAAATAGTGTGATCTATCTACATATCCATTACATAGCAAGAGTGAATTATGTAGGCATTATTAAGTATTAATCTGAAAGGGCTTGTTGAAAGGGCAAACAGTCTTGTTGTTCCATAGATTAAGAATAAGTCATGGTGGATAAAAATTGAAACAATATGGGGCACTCATGTGAGGAAGTGACTTTAGATTTCCATTTAGTCAGTAAACATTTTAACCATTATCTTATTAGATAATATGAGGTTACCTCCTTTGCTGTGTGTGCTCAAGAATAGGTACACCACGTCACCAAAGAGAGATTAAGTCCATAAATTCATACTAGAAAAGCTTATTTGCTTAATTCTGAAATTAAACTTGTGAATTTCATGTTCTAAACTGATCAGAGTCTTCTCCAGCATTTTCCATGCAGCTTCTATACAGTGTACCGACTTACCATCTCTGTACCACTCAGCACGAGGCCGTAGTCTTTTCAGCTCTGGGGTGACCAGCACAGAACACTTAAGGGTCAGTGTTTCACCTTCAGTTGCAAAGGTGACTCCAAATTTCTCCAGAAATTGGACATCAAAATGTGTGAAGCAAACATCATGCGACAGTGGCACTATGCGTGAAAAAATGAAAACATTCTTAAGTAAATTGTAGTTGGCACAAGCAGGTTACTGTCTAATCTGAATAGAAAATGGAACTCTCTAGTATAATGTATTCTGATCAAAAGATGCAAATGAGAAAGAAAAGCATCTGGACAGCTCATATTGGTATCAGAAAAAACAAGTTATATTTAATTTCCTCATATGTAAAACATTATTATGGCTCTTAATAATGATAAGGGTATATAAAATACTTAAGCAAAAATTTTATAAATTGCTTACAGTGGAAGGGCATTATCCCAGCTGGGTGAGGCTCTTCACTCTCTCTGTACCCTGTGAAACACACAATAAAGATTCAACAGCATGAACATGATAATTATTTCTTATTTTAACCATAAATTAGTACTTACTTCTCACAACCACAGCACAATTAGTTGATGCCTGCCCGTGGATATTTGTTGCAACAGCTGAATAGGTAGCAGAATCATCGAAATCAGCTCTGAGAATGGAAAATAGGGAAACAAATGACTCGGTGCAAATACAAATGCTCTTAATGATCAGTATTACAAAACAAGCTGTGCAAACACTGAGCAAAGCTCTTCACTCACGCTAAACAGTATAAGATGATGAAAGACAATCAAAAAGCTGGTTCTATGTTTTTCTATGATTTTATCATGGATTAATGCGCAGGTTGCAATGACTTGAGCAAACTGGAGATGACCTTTAGAGAATGATCAAAATAAGAGAGCTGGAATATACCAGTGCGGCTATTCTTTTTCGCTATGTAACTATGCTCTTAATCTGTCTTGCCCTTCTGCCACATACTTTAGGGAAGATACATGGAATAAAAGGATGTGATGCTTGCAGAAGTACATTGCTCTACAGTGATTCCTAGAAAGTAAATACTGGCTTTTTATGCCTCTCATACCTCCTAGGAAATGCAAACGAAACAAAACAAAACAAAAACAAACAAAAAAAAGGAATCCAACTTAAATTGTGGCATAAAGATTTTGGTTTATTTTATTAGTGACAAAATTTATCTATTATGTAAGGAGAATTTAAAAGAAAACAAAATTAAAAAAATAATTACTTCATGGCAAATAGTGCCCACTGATGGAATGTCTCACCTAGTACGTCCTCCCTTGAAGGAGAATTTACGCTAGCAGATATATGACCAGTTAAGATACAAGTCCAAACCTTTTTCTATTAAAGATGTGATAAATCACAAGAAATATTACTTCAGTGGGTATGACATAAAATTGAAATAAAGGAAAGAAAACTAATTCTTTATTTGCACATGCATTTTTTTGTGCAATTACTTTAATTTACAGTTAAAGTAAATTTATCTGTGTCTAATAAGCATAAACATCACTGACTAGGAGCATTAAAAATATTTTAGACTCCTTTTTGTTAAAATACAGATTTAGATAGAATGAAATTTCCTCAAAAAAGAATATTAGTCTGCAGGAAGAAACAATTTTGAAAAAGTTGGAATATTTCATTTTAATATTTCATGGAATCATAGAATGGTCTGAGTTGAAAAGGACCACAATGATCATTGAGTTTCAACCCCCTGCTATGTGCAGGGTCGCCAATCACCAGACCAGGCTGCCCAGAGCCACATCCAGCCTGGCCTTGAATGCCTCCAGGGATGGGGCATCCACAACCTCCTGTGCAACCTGTTCCAGTGCATCACCACCCTCTGTGTGAAAAACTTCCTCCTAATATCTAACCTAAACCTCCCCTGTCTCAGTTTAAAACCATTCCCCCTTATCCTATCACTATTCACC
Organism: Centrocercus urophasianus; assembly: GCF_019232065.1. Taxonomy (NCBI): domain Eukaryota; kingdom Metazoa; phylum Chordata; class Aves; order Galliformes; family Phasianidae; genus Centrocercus; species Centrocercus urophasianus. The sequence goes on along the minus strand of NW_024884142.1, from coordinate 14,089,307 downwards.
CTTGTAAACAGTCATAATCATTTCAGAATGAACATTTCAGTTCAAAAAGATATTTCAGGATTTACATCTGCTTTATTTTCAGAAACATACTAAATACTTTAATATGAAATATTCTCATATATTGGTTTTTAATAAATAAAGATTTTAATTTGGCTAAAGTTGATATCTTTTCTTGAGCTTTTTTCCTTTAAAAATATGTTCATGTCAAAGAAAATTGTCAATTTTTTTCCTATTTCTTGGAATTTCTATTATGATTAGCCATAAGTTAATCAGAGCACTGTCTGAAATATGTATAATTAAATTCTGCTTCTGTGTATTCCAATGCATTTGATGGAGATCCTTCAGTAATTTCCAGTGACGATACATAATGCTCTACACTTGTGCATTTAGTTTCCTCTAAGAAGAATTAATGAATTTGTACATTCTTGGCAACTGCCAGATTAGAGGGATGAAATTGTGCCTGTACTTGTCTTCTAAGAATTCTTATATCCCAGGTGTGAAAGAAGAAGGAATGCATAAAAGTGTTTGAAGTAAATTGTATAAGAGAATGCCAATCTGGGGCCATGTAGTACTTGAGACAGACACATCAGACTCCTTTTTTTCAGCTCTTATATATATTCTTGGCAGTGTCAGTAAAAAATGATACTTTCTGTTCTGTGATGCCTAAAAAAAAAAAACTTGATGAAAGCTCTATAAAATTGTGATTTAACTCTTTAAACGAACAGGAGTAACAGCTCCTCCTAGAGGCAAATCTTCAGCACGCAATTCACAAAATATGGCATGCTACCAAGTCAATCATACATTTAATTATCAAAGACAGAGGAGTGACTCTTAAGATTAACCCACTTATCCAGAAAGCCTGGAGTTAGAGTATGAAACCCATTATCACTCTACTGCAGTCTAGGCAGGAAAAAGTAAGTCTGAAAAGCACTAGAGAAGAATTGAAATAATAGGCTAAATGTTACTCAATATTTCAGAGATTTCTGAAATTATTTTCAAAATATCAATACCCATTCACCAATCTACATATAGCTAAAATGATTCTGGACTTAGCTGAAATCTCTTGGAGTTAGTTACATTAACTTCTTATTAACAATAATTTTTTTTTTTTAAGTAACCCAGTTTCACTGTATTAACATTTGTGTTATGTCAAAAGTGAGTTAAAACTTTAGTGCAGTTTTTTTTTCCTAAATCAATGCTTCAATGTCTCTTTATTGAAATGTACATAACTTACACACTGTTCTCAGCTCAGTACGGTGCCTTGCTATAATGAAACAAGCCAACAACAAACGAGGCATCTCAAGAAGTTTTTTCAAGGGGCATTAGATAATTGACTGTGGTAGAAATCTAAGGTGTACAAGTCACTCTGCACTACACCTGTTTTAAAGGAAATGTATGTAGTACATAGTATGCACTACATACAGTAAGATATGTAATATACAGAGATCACCCTGCTTGAACAGCCCCTTGGCATGTATTAGCATGTAACAGCTCCCAAAGGACTGCTAGGCACAGCTCAGGAGACAGCAAGGGGCTTTTCCCAGGAAGCATCCTGGTTGTAGCTGCTCTGTCCTGAAGGATAAGAGGATTAGCTGCATGGCTGTCATCCACTGCACGCCCAGGGAGCGCTGTAGAAGAGGATGCATTTAGTTCGTTATAGAAGGACAGCAATTCCTAGTCACCAGTGGCAGGTAGTGCCATAGCATACCCTGCAGACTTCATCCCTTGATACATGCCCCATAAAGACTTCCTGTTCTCCAGGCCACTGTCCAGGCCACCCCATCTAGAGACCTATAGAAGTGTACTGCAACTTCACCAGCCTATGCCTCCAGGCTTCTCCAGGAGACATGCTGCAGGGCCAGTGCTGATCCATCCCCAGCTGCACACAGTTCAGGCAGCTCTCAGCACTGACACCATAATGGAGTGATGGATGGCTGCCTCATCACTGCTGTACCAGGCTGCTCCCTTTCATAAACAAAGCACTACTTCAGGCCTCTCTCAAATACTACTTAGCTGCTCTTCAACACAATGAGGTTAATTCAACTATCAGTTTAAAATAGCCAGCATCTGCTTTCACTGTTGGCTTCATTTTCCAGCAGAATAGCAGATAAAACAATCAATAGTAATTAATTTCTATAAGAATCACTCAGGATTCAGGAACTGAAACATAATTTATTAACCACAAATTGGCATAGAAATAATTAAGAAAATAGAGAACAAATGTGAGGCCACATTCTGCTTGACCACTTAAAGCATCAAAAAAATCAGAAAATGAGGAAACAGCATGAATCAAATATCTGATTAACTTTTTGATAGGTATATAGCTGTGCTACTCTCAGTCCTTTCCCCATAACTTTGCAGTCTCATAAGGAACAGCAAAATGCCTCTATGTATTTTGGGTCTCCAAGGTAGAGGAAAGAGAATATAACCATAAAAGTCTCCAGAACAGACAGAAGAGTCACAAAAGGATTGTTTCTTTAACCCAAGCAGCTTGATGTATTAAAGGACCTATCTGACAGAATTGTTTAGATTAGTGATGGTGTGAGAACTAATTTTATAAAAGGATGGAGCACGCTTATTTTTTACAGTACATTTTCTTTTATGATAAGGAACAAGATTCTTGTTGTTATTATGAACATACTGATAATAATTCCCCAGTCCAGGCATTTTAAGAGATCCTACTAATTCTATCCATTTTCTGGAGGTCACTGCTTTGAAACCATTTTATAGTACTCTCCCATAACCTCTAACTGAACTCACCAAGGGATAAATCAAACCATCTTAGATAGCGTCACACTCAATGGCCTGCCTTTAAATTTGATGTTGGAGGTATATGGGGTTAGTAGGTTAGCACTACACAGCGCATTGGCTTAATACACGCAAGTTGACACAAGTCGAACAGGATGGCAAGGTACATCAAGTCCTAATTCTCCTTTGGTGCCAGATAATATTCAGATTGAGGATTACCTTGGAAGCTACTTCCTTTTCTGTGAATACAAAAAAATAGATTTCCTAGATACACCATAAAGTGTCCTGAGTCAAGACCATTCCCAAACTGTACACCAGTTTTCCTTGCATCATGATGGAGAATGTATTATCTAACCTTTACAAAGGTCAGTTAAAATATGCTTAGAGTACATTTAGAAAATATGAAGTGTGAGGGCACCTCACACATGTTCCAAGGTACTAATAACTTTTGTGAAAATTAAATTGCCCTCAATCCACACAAGTTTCTGCAGCTCTTGTGGTTGTGAAGGGAATATTCCCCAGGCAGATACTTCTGTTTAAAATGCATATATTCATTTAAACATAGGGATTGAGACTAAGATAACATTTTTGCCTCAATTAGAACACAACTTAGTGCATGTCAAGAGCAGGAAGCATAACATAGTACATTTCAAGAATTAAAGTTGCCTCCTTGAATTTAAATGACAAAATATTCAGCATTACATCTATATGATACCAAAATGTGGAAACACTCTGCAGGATCACCATCTCATATTCTGATTCTCTAGGCAGACTGAACCTGATAGATTCTTTTCAATTGGTTAGGTTTTGTTCCTACTGAATAGAGAACCTCGGTTTTGAGGTTGACACTGTCTCATGCCCGTCTCATTGGCTCCCAGCTATTGCAGCTTATAGAGGAAAGTGACTGACAGGCCAGAAAATTACAGATAATTTCATTTGGGGGATATTGTTTGTATTTCTGCGAAGAAAAAAAGAACTGAAGCACACCATACCTGCTGCCTATACATACACTGGCAGCACATACCTGCAAGGCGCCAGGACCTGCAGCCTATCACCACACAATCAACTGTATGCAGCTCCAAGGCTCTGCCTCCTGAGCTGGAGAAGTACCTTTGCTGCAGTGCCTGCACTCTGTCCTGCTTCCACCCACAGCAGGAGGAAGGGCAGGCCTCTTTCTGTAGTTCCGGCTTAAATTATTCCAAGCCTTTTGTTCCTAATCAAACTAAAATAGCACTGTACTGACTGCACAGTGTCATTTATTAAATGAGAATAGTTAGAAAAGAAAGTTCATTCAATTTTTAAGCTTTTTTTTTTCTTCTTTTTTAAAGCAATGCTGACGATGCTTAGGAGCCGAGTGCTCGATTAGGGACTAGCTCTGCCTTCTGGCAGTAGGTATTACACTGCACTCTACTGGCTTTGCCACGCATTTTCACTGATGGAACCACAAACCCTTTCTTGCTGCAATTAGAAGCATTTTTAAGCACTGAACTGGAACAGGAAAGGGAGATAGCCCTAATGAAATATAAAACACTGCCAAATTTTGAGATTGTACAAGTGGCAGTGTGCAACTGCACCACACTGACATTGCTCTGGAAAATCAAACTTCTTTCTCTGCTTATCATTTCTCATCAGTTCATCTGCCTGCTCTCTGCAGGACTTTTGGAATACTGGGAGCATGCTACTGTCCGCTCTATACTCCAGTCACCATATCAGAATACATAGTATAGCCCTTCATGGTTGTGTAAAGCGAAGTGATTCATTGGAGAAGCAATTTGACTTTCATATCAGTGAAAGAACTAGTCCATGCATCATAAGAAATAAAAAAAAAAAGAAAAGCACTAGAGAATAGAACAAAAACCCGTGGCTAAACAAATAGCATCAACTAAGAAATCCAAAATGTTTGAATTTAAAGTACTGAGAAAGACACTAACATGTAAAATATTTTCAGCCATGCTATAGAGAAACAGAGTGTACTAATCTTTTCTACCTCTGATAGAGAAATATTTTATTGTATCATCTGACTATCTGTAGTTAAATCAAATGGAATAAAGAAATAAATATTAAACAAGCCCTATAACTGTGAGAAGTTCAAAACTTATCATGAAAGCTCCATATCCCCCTTCTTTACTGCATAAGGGAAATCTTGAGCTTAGACTCTGAATTGAGAAAGGTTATAATGAGCAAGAGAGGGGAACTATATGGTAATTATAGTGCTTAATGAATGTAGAAAATGTGGTAAACTGAGCACAAAGCATCATGAAAATAGGAGACTGAGAAATGAAAATGATCTTCTATAGACATGGGCCCTCGAAGACAGCAAATACGAGGGATGAAATTGTGTCCAGTTACTGTTTTAAGTTGACAAGGTGACGTCCTGGTTCTGGCGCCTCAAGAATTTTTCCACTGGGATCAAGGAATACTCATAGGAATAAATATCACACTTGCATCAGAAGGAAAAGTTCACTCCCTGAGCTTCCCTGAAGCACTGAAAAGGTAGCCAAGAAATTCCAAGGCAGTTCTGAGTGGCTGTGGATCAGATGATATGCAGCTCAGCACTTTGGTATGAACAGCTGAGAAGAGCACAGCAGTGGATAGGTGGAAAATCCAAACTGTTCTACTTCTAGGAAAAAAATAGTGCTACAAATATGCATGCATACAGATATTTATGGAAGATCCAAAGTGAACTGATAAATGTTTTTACTTAAAACTTCAGTAATACATATTTTAACCAAATACATATAATTTGTCAAATACTAGTACATATAATAAAAGCAATAGAAAAACTATCAAAACATTCTTTCATTTCCCACAGGTTGATTTTCCAACTACTGGGAAGCACTAAGAAATTAATGGTCAAGTTTTGAAATCAAATAGATCAGTAATTAAAAATTCTATTTAAACTTAGACCTTTTTTTATGTTGATGAACTGTGTAAGTCTATGGTAAATCAATCATAGCTTTGGGTCTATAATAATAATCCCCCAATAGTCTTTTAAGTGGAGAAGGGAGATCTGTCAGAGAGCACCTAGGTGACCTTAGCTAGCATAAAGACCATGCTACCAGACAGAACATAAAAGGAACAGAGCAACAGTAGTTGAAGAGGGCAGCTTAACTGAGCATGAGTAACCACATATGAATACACACAGATCTGTGCCTAGTAAACAGTGGATGATGATGAGTGGGGGTGGACTCTTAAGTGTTTGCCAGTGAATGACTCTAAGGTATGTCTGAATAAGTACAACTCTATCTGAACAATCCCAAAGGTGGCTGTGAATGTTGTCTACATGACTGATAACCAGTAACGGAAGACAAAAAAGTACCAGATTATAAGATACCTCTGATGTGATGGCTACAGATGCTCTAAAAGCACTATCCTCACTGATTCTCGCTTCCTCAAAAAGCAATTTACACTCTAAAAGTAAGAAAAGAAAACTGTGCTACATATTGAATGTCGGGACTCACCAAGCAGCAGTTTATTAACGCTAAGCAAGATAAACACAAGTACAATCATTTACTTGCATTAAGTTACCCATACTTTATCTATCACTCATTGCCACACAGATCCAGACAGAGAGAGCATTTTTCATTTTCATCTGCTGCGAGGGAGAGGGTTGCAATAGAGCAACCTGTTTTTCTCTTTTAACCTCACCTCCAAAAGTAATGCTGGTGAGATAGAACTAGCTGTGATGAGACATCTCATAGATACAGAGAGCAGCCAGGAAATTACTCATGTCCTGGGGTTGAAGGCTGTGAGTATCTTATAGGTACTTACAAGTACTACTACTCCTTTAGAAATCTCTTAAGAAGGAATAACAGAGTGGTTATGGCTGAGAACTTCTATACAGGGATATGCTTCTCCTGTCCTGAGCTACAGAAAGTTGAAAAGTCCAGTTGGACTTCATTTCAGAAACAAAGACAAGCATTCCTTCCCAAAAATAGAAAGAATTATGCAGTTATTTTCTCTGCTTCGCTTTCTCACAAGTTCAGGCTCTCTTCCGCTGCTGACAGGTAGACAGACAGAGTAGAAGATGAAACATTTGATTAGATAAGGACTAGCTACAAATATTCCAGCTGTTTGACCACAGCTGATAATCATGTCTGGAGAAATTTAAAAGCATATGTCTTTTTTGTGCCTCTTCTCTAGATATTCATTTTCTTTTTTGAATGCTGCTGTTATATCCTCATTTTATTCTGGCATTTTATATTTTATAAAAAGAATTCGTACTGAGTCATAGGCAACAGGCAACATTTCAGCTGTTTAGGACAGCCTGGTATGAGTGTTAGTTTTAGGAAGATGTTCTATACAGGCATTTTCTATATTTCAAGATTAACATCATTTTGAAAAACACAATAAATTAAATTAGATTTTTTTTCTAAGTTAACACTCCCTTAGTTCTCAGAGAACAAATAAATGGAGATCAAAAGGAAATAGAACCCGCCATACAATAAAACAAAAACCAATAATTGTGTATCTTTGCCATGGCCAGCAGAATTTCTAGGTAACTTAAAGAGCTTTGTCATGAAAAGAACATAAAATACACATTTTTCTACTTTGATTGCCAAGAAAACAAAATTATAACAAAAAAAATAACTACTTCGTTCAGCCACTTACATCTGCTTTACATTTTATAGACTGTCAAAGCTAAATAATAGAAATATCTACTTTTTCATTTTCAACTCATTTTCATGACATAATATCCAGCTACTTAGTGAACCACGTCTAGCCTAAATTTGAGAGAAATGTGATGAATCTGAATAGAGTATAAAAATCTACTGTACCTGTTTATATGCAATACATGTACTCCATATTTGTTTTCAACAGTATACTTTGCTGGATCACTTGCTGGCGTAATCAGTTCCTCATTTTTGTACCTGACAATCAAGAAAAAATGAATTAATTAATAGCAGCTTCTATTCATTGCAATGATTTGGTTGTTTTTTACATTCAGGAATCATTTTTTATAATCTGAGAACTCTATACATTTTCTCTAGCTGTGTATTTTCCGATATTATGTGAACAAATACAATTCAGGCCACAAAGGTGAAGGAGGACCATTGCTACAGTAGATAGTGGAAAGGAATGTACCCAGACTAGAAGAGATGGCAGTAGAGAAAGACAGGATGTTACTTGAACTTTCCACAGTCCACTAGCCCTGACACAAGATGGGAAGCAAACTTTGATCAGAGTAGAGCACTTCAGCTCACAAAAGGGAAATAGCAATTGGGTAAGATATTCACAGTTCAGTCTGTAGCTCTGCCATATACCAGATAGAACGTATCTAGACAGGAGGGCAGCTTCAGGGTCTCTACATTAATGTCCACCACAAGAGGGGCTGACACAAAGCAAACACTCAGTCTGTGGCAATTGCCTATGACAACAATAGTGCTGTGCAAGTTAACCTGGGCCTAGTTTGTGAACTTTGCATATTGTGCCATTTTCTACTTCATCTTCAGGGAAATGAATGGCCAAAAAGACTAGAATGCTTTCCACAATCTGCCTTCTGAAATGCTCAATTTTGCTGCTCTTCGCACTGCGCATGGCCATTCAGCAACCTTTCCACCCACTCTTCCCACTGCAGTGTCAAGCACCAGGATAAAGCCCATACATGAGGATTACAAAGTGTTTTTAAATAGCCATTATGTGTGTGACGTTTATCACTAACACCATAAATTCCCAACGGGAAAAGCTAAACAACAGTTTTAGAGGCCTGGATAAGGCCAATTTCTTACCACTGAACAACAGGGGAGGGAAATCCTTGTACAGTGAAGCAAAGACGCACAGACATCTTTTCCCAGACAGTGTGAGATCTCAGGCGCACTAGGATTTCAGGAGCTCGACTTATTTTTTCCTCAAAAGCATGTCTTTCCAGAGCCATATTTTCTTCTACCTGTTAGACAAAGGAAACCAATAGAAGTAGGAAAAGAAAGGAAGAATTTAGCACTAGATTCAAATAGACTAGAAGATTAATCTCAAATTCACAATATCAAAAAATGTTAAGTCATTACTAATATTTGAAACATACACCTAATTTTTAGTATATCTTACAATTGTACTTGGATAGGGACAAAAAAATATTCAGTACTGTACCATTCTTTGTATAGCAAGTCTATCCAGTTGTTCCCTAGCATGGTGCCTGGCCATGTGAATCTCTCTTTCCAAAGACGACAACTCACTGGCAAATTTGATCCTTTTTTCATCACTAGCATGAGACTTTTGTTCATGAGTCCTGTAGAACAAGAAAAAATGTCAGATAAGAACGATCAGTATGAAGCTTTAAGATTATTAGTTACACACATTAGGCATCTAAGGGCTTTGAAACCACATCAGGAAAACTTAGTTTAGGAATTAGTCTACCAGTCTATGAGTTCATCCTAGTGAGCTTGTGAGGTGCATATGACTATGGCATAGACTGAATAGTTGTGCAGAGAGGAACCTGAATGAGGTTTAATGCGAGCAAGTGCAGAGACTTGCACCTGTAAAGGAATAACCTCATGCATCTCTACAGGTTACAGACTGGAGAGGAGCTCTGTGGAGAAGGACCTGGATGTTCTGGTGGACAACAGGTTGGCCATGAGCCAGCAGTGTGTCCTTGTGGCCAAGAAGGTCAATGGTGTCATGGAGTGCATTAAAAAGAGTGTGTCCAGCTGGTCAAGGGAGGTGATTTCCCCCCTCTACTCTGCCCTGATGGGGCCACAGATAGACTACTGAGTCCAGCACAGGGCTACCCAGATCAAAAAAGACAGGGATCTTCTAGAAGGAGTCCCGTGTAGGCTCACAAAAATGATAAATGATGATGATAAAGAGATGATAGATGATTTCCAGTACAAGAAAAGGCTGAGTAATCTGTGTCTGTTCAGCCTCAGTAAGACTGAGAGAGGATCTAATTAGTATTTATAAATATCTAAAGGGAAGTAGGTGGCAAATGGATGAGGCCAGGCTCTTCGTGGAGGTGCATAGTGATAGGGCAAGGAATAATGGTCTAAAAGTTGAACATAGGAAGTTTCATACTAACATGCAGAAGAACGTTTTTACAGTAAGGGAGACGGTGTACTGGAACAGGTTGCCCAGAGAGGTTGTGGAGTCTTTTTGTATGGAGATATTGAAGACCCATCTGGACACCTATCTTTGTAACCTGCTTTAGGAGGGGGGTTGAATTTGATGATCTCTTGAGGTTCCTGCCAACCCTCACGATTCTGTGATTCTTACACTGTCTTTCCCCCCATATATGTTGTGCCATAGCTTCATATTTCTTGGAAGCAGGCATGGTCATACTGTCCTGACACTCCACAGCCTTATTTAAGATCAATAACATGATTGGCTTCACTCTGGCTTTAACTTTCCTTCCCATGGATACAATAAGGCAGAGTAGTGAAGGCAGGTTCTATGCCTACGTCATATTATGATAAAAGTTGTGCCATGCTTCTAGTGTGTCCCTGGCTCTAGCACCTGAGAATCACTTCTAGATCCAGGGGTTCATCAAATGTCCTCACCTGACAGATATAGACCAAGGAGTTCACAAAGATGTGATGAACTGCTGCATACACCAAAGTTATCCTTGGACAGGGGCAAGCAGGACATGCTACAGAAACTGCTAGTAAAAGACTCTCTTGAGAAATTTGTTGGTTTTAAAAGGGTTAGTGAGCCACCTGGGGAAACTGTGAGGAAGAGCCGACTCCATCGATTTTTCAGAATTCTTATAAAAACCTCAACATTTTCAGGAGGAGCTAACTCACGCCTCTTCATTCATGATGATTCTGTAAGCAGCCTACATTACTTGGCCTTGACAACAGCACAAAAGCAAGGAGCTATCAGCAATTTCTAACACGACTATAATTACAGACTCTTAAAGTATAACCCAAGATGCAGTGAAGCAAAGAAGACGACTTGCATGATCTTCAGTGAACAAGTAGATCAAGATATTATTTTCACTGCTATTTTTTAAATATCTGTTTTTTTTCACTTCAGTGTATTGTGAACACCAGCCTTGTTTTGCCATGTATAATTTAATATTAATAAAATTTAAGATGGTTTTTAAAAGATGAGTTATATTATGCTAATGAGTTTTATTCCCCTGGAACATTCTACTCCTAGGATGTATCTTTCAAAAAAAAGTTCAAGAACGCTGAATATGTGTATGATATTCTCAACAAATTTTCTACAGATAAGGCAGAATTAATTCTTGTATCATATACTGTCTATATATATGTTACAGTCACTGTAAAGCATGTCAGAGCAGAAACAAATTCTCTAATTGGAGCATTGCTGCCAGCACATTTATTCTAAGACTTCATACCAAGGCTGTAATTGAGACATGACAAAAAGCCATCTTGGTATTAAGGAAAGAATTCAAAATGTTCAAACTGATCCAAACCAGAAATGTAGGAATAGTGCAGTAGATCTGTTTGAAAATGTTTTGGATCCTGAGCAGATTCTAATTTTTATTGAGTTTAAAGCTATTTGCAAGGACCATGCTGGGGATTAAGGGGAACAACTCTGGGTTGAAATATGAGAATGAAAATGATACTTGGTGATTTAGTATTCTAGCCAAAATAGATTAGTGTTGAACAGTGACAGAGAAGACTCCAGTCTTGCTGACTTTGAAGAGAGCCCTGGCAAAAAAGAGATACTGAATGGAACCAGAGCCACTACACAGGTCAGGTGGGACACAGCTTTACCTTTTTCTGGATTCTTGCATTGCTTCATGAGCCAAGCTGCGTGCCCTCCTGGCACAGAGTCTGCATGTTGTTTTTCCCAGGCCAATTGATTCATAGTGAGCAGCCTGCCTAGAAGCAGCCCTTCAAATATATTTAAACAAAAACAAAAAACAAAAAAAAAAAAAAGCCAAAACTGTTATACCCCAGCAGGTCTGGGGAAAAAAAGCATTCATAAAAGTCAAACAAATTACTTTAAGCAAGCTAAATTCTGTAATCGAGCATAGTTCGGTAAAGATGCTACTTTGCATTCCTTACTAACTGCAGTGCTACTAGGATGTTCTGATTCCCAGTCGACCTTCAGAGGCTTAATGCCCATCATTAATCACTTGAGGTCATTAGACACTTTATTTCATTTGATTCTATTAAATAGTCTATAGTCCATATTCAATCCTTTAAGTGCTGTGGTAGCACTGCTAAATAAATCACAAGGGAACCAGCTTGTCTAATAATCAGCGCACACAGAATCCCTATAATACTGCATATTTCTAAATATTCTTGCCTTTCTACACTTCACATAATCTTCCTCATAAAATCCCTCTTTCATAAGGGAATCTGCAGAAGCTGGACAGTTAGCTAGGCATCTTAATTACTCAAGAGAGAGGACAGTAATTCCTAAGCAACCCAGATTCAATGTTCCAGGCTTTAAAACTAAAACTCAGAGACTTCATGAGAGGAATTGAAACTGTTTTGTTGCTTAGTTGAAAAAAAAAGAAATAATTTGAATGACAAAAAAAAATAAGTAGGAATAGCCAATTTTGGGAGAATTAATATCCTTCTCATGTTGTGTGGAAGAATGGATAAAAAACCTGCTTCTATTATTTACAGTTTACTTCAGTGCAATTTTACTTAAGATAAAGTGAGATTCAATCAGAGCTTAAAAAATGGAATTTCCAATTTGGAGGCAGTAAAAAGGATGAAACCTCAGATAAAAAGCCTGTGTAGATGGGTTGCTACCTAACTAGATAATCTAGCTATGCTGGTGGAAGATGACCGACAAGAAGCATCTCTATGGAAGGAATTGAAAAAAGTACCATTCTGAATAAATCACCAGCAAGGGAGAGGAGAATGCAAGTATCTGGATTCGAAGAACTGACTGATTATCCAGTATGGAAACATCAGTATGAGATACATGAGAAATACATGGTACTCACTTTCTTGCTGCATATTCTTCAAGTACGTATCTTGTCTGAATGTTGCGATAGGACTGATCAAAGTGTTTGTGTCTTTTCTGGTAAAACGGCACTGCTACTGATGACATACTTCAGTTTGTTACAACCAGCAATTCCTGCAATGAAATCACAGTTAGCCATATGTTTCAGATACTTGTTTGATATTTTTACATACATATACATATGTACAAGCACAGATGTACAAAATTCCATCACTTTGTCGCAAACAGAGCTGTCAATTGTATACATGGGCACCTCGGGCTGTTTATTAGCCACAAAACAAGCCACAAAATCACAGATAATAGAGCAAGAAGATCTTGATGAATTATTTTTCTCTTCTTTCCAGATGTCGTTTAATACCTCCTTAGAAGTTTCCAGGGACAGAAATCTGACAGCTTTTGGGACATTTTCGAGCTATTTCATCTCTCCACTTTTCAAATATTTTGCTTTATCCCCTTCCTGCAATTTACACTCAACCATTTCTAGCCCAGTTCACCATGACAACACAAAATAGATTGTATTAATCCACTCTGCATCAGCATGTTGAAGATTCCAACACTGCATTCACATCTCCTATCAGCTCTCCTATATAAACCAAAAAAGCTGGCTCATGCTGTTTTTTCTCATGTGTTTCTTTTTTTTTTTTTTTTCTGTAGACCAGTCATTCTAGTTGTCCTGCAGAATGCCTCCAAAACATTTGCAGAGTTTGATCATGATAGAAGGTTCAGGGAGCTCCCAAAAACATGTGGTCGGCAAGCATACTGTGTCAGCGTTTACCGAATTCCCAGCTAAGCTGTTAAAAGCAGACAAAAGTATCTGCATCTTTTTTGTGCTCATTAGGAAAATGATGAAAACTTTTTGCAAAAGTGTGGAATGCTACTGGCTATATCCTGAGAAGGTGTCAGCCTGTGCAACTCTAAGTCCTGCTCATATTCTCAGTTGGATGTAGGCTCTGTGCTCCTGGGCTACTTGGTCTAAGTGGCTTTGAGGGACAACAGCAGGCAAACAAATCAGACACTTTCTGATTCCAAGAGATGGCTGCTTTGCAGTAACAATATAAGCAATTTCCCTATATAAAGTCTATAAAGTAGCTGTGCCAACGCCTGAAGTTAGGCAAATTCCTGAGAGAACATCTGATTTCCTTCTTCCAGGATAGGAGAATGCCCCAGTTATTTACACTCCTATGCAGTTTTTTGGCTAGCAGTTCTGGCATGGCCTGGGACACACTCTGGGATGTGAAACACCACTAGGTCAAGCAGGGGCCACACTGAGAGATTTCAAGGCCCCAGGGTAATCATGGACCTACTTGTCCCTGCCCAACCTTCCTGGGCCTTCCCTGTTACCCAGGCATCCACATCAGCCCCTAGGGCACACAGGCCCTGCTCCTATAGGTACAATGAGAATTCCCATTAATTAATTTCAAAGACACTAGTAATGACCAATTTTAATTGATTTCTAATTACTACCAGATACCTGTGCTTTGGGGAGAAAAATTAATGCACACATCAAAATCAGAGGAATGACTCTTTCTGGAAAACAGATATTTCTGTTAAAATGAAATTTAATTCAAAATTAAATAATCTTAGTCACACATCATTCTCAACTTTCAATTTTCAATAACTTTATTTTGTTTAATTAATTGTGGATTTGTTTAATGTATTGTGGAAAAAGCACGTGCAATCCACTTACTGAAAATAAGCTTTTAAATACTTATTCTGAAAGCAATGATGTTTTCTGTCATGTACCTGCATTTTTAATATTATCTCATGTTTAAAAAAAAAAAAAAAAAAATTGCAAAATTCCTATTTAAGAATAGGTAAGCAATTATAAAATTGTTGAAAATCACAAATATAATCAAGAATTTTGCATGCATTTTTAGTGTGACCTTTTAAAGATTTTCCTAACTGTACTGTTAGCCAGATCATGTATGCAGAAGAAACTACTTCGTACATTTTGTTGTTCTTGAAAAAATCAAAGCTAGATCTCTTACAGGACACATTAGACTTTTAGGAAGAAGAAAAGATGATTCACTGAAATATTGCAACTCAGTTTAATATGTCCCTCCTCTTTGTGTTTGTGTTTAGCAATTTGCCTGAACTCTACAAAATTAAATCCAAATTAACTGAAAGCGAACAAGCAAACAGACATCCTTAAAAGGCTAAGAAACTGAATCTTAAACTCTGGTTAAGCACCTACACATACCCAATTTCCAGCATATGATACTATAAATTCTAGCTGCATCTGAGTGTTAGTTTCAGGTATTCAAAAGCTGAATCAGATTCTCCCAAGTCATGACATTCTCACACCAGCTAGCCTTACTTTTCAAAGTAAAATCTCTGCAGGTATATTTAGGTGTATTTAGTAGTTACATTTAATAGTAGAAAGATCTTAATTAAAAAAAAGCCATAAGATTTAATCACACAATGTTTTATATGTTTTATATTTTACCACCTGACAGCTGCACCTTCTGCATAGTCTCTAGCTTTCATTCCCTTTTCATTCCTTTTTTAAAGAGATATGAAAGTTACTAGTCACACATGCAGGAATGAGAGCTTTAGGCAAAATACCATATGCTGTGAGACAAAAATAAAGCAGGTTTACAGCATTAATAAGAGACATTAAAGAAATGTATTATAACGTTTCTATAGAAATAAAAAAGTTAACACCATTCAAGTCAGTACACCATGGTGCAACAGCTTGCAGAAATGCAGATTTGGTTATGTGCCCTCATGCAGTGCTGAGCTGACTTGAATCTATTAACTCATTATAGGAGTAACACATTGTCTTAGCTACATAAACACAGTTATACAGACAGATTAGCAGCCTTGCTTCTCCTACTTTCCATATCAGTACATGACATGATGCCTGCAGTGATCAAATACTGATTTTCTTCCAGTTGTTTAACTGTGTGACTATTATGCACATTTATATTTGTCTATCTCCAAAGTTTGTATGTTAACCAAATAGTTAATAGTATAGTGTTCCATCTGTTCTATTTTTAATTAGCCCTTTCACTTAAATGAAGCTGCAAATGGCAAACCCATAGATTCAGCTGACTCAGCTGTGAAGGGCTACTCATGTTTACATGTGGCCCCATTAAACAATTCTATGAATTTATCAACATGCAACTTATGCGTTGCTATGTGTATGCTATGTGTATAACTCCCCCTGAGATCTGATTTGTGTACAAGGGCTGCACAGTAATTCCCAGGTGCCTGGATGGATCACAGCCTAGGTTATTTTCATTTCTGAGATAGGAACAAACATCTTTGCCATTTACAGTTCCACTTTTTCCACTAAATGTAAAACCTACACTTTAACTAGCATGTCTTTTTCTGTTAATCAGCACACAAATCTCAAAATTTCAGTTCAGATACTCTTCACATTTACTTAAGCGTCTATAGAACGGAAACAGGCATAGCCCTTTGCTCCCAGCCTACATGCAAGCAATTAGCAGAGCTTGTTAGCAGCCAGACTCATTGCACCTTCTGTTAACACAGAGGGGAGCTGCCTGGCAACAGTTCCAAATGCAATAATCATCATCAGTTAATTACAATGATGCTTGCGGAGTAAGTATTTAATACTTAGTAGTCCTGCAAAGTTGACGATCTGAAGAACAAAATTGCAGCCCTACTGTAAAAACAGCTTTAGCAGAGTCTACAGAACCCATAGGTTCTGTATCTTGAGTTTAGGATAAGGGAAGTTTCTACTGTCTTCCTAGGAATAAGATGTTGGCTTTTTTTCCAGTTTATTTTTGATATACTTTTATACGAGGTATTTGAAATATATATTATTTAGTCAACAGAAGCAGAGTTAGTTAGCATGATACACAAGTAACAACTTAGCCACACTGAATTTATTGACTTAGGTAAATCAGGATTTTATTACTAATGGAGCCCTGATTATACTGGTATGCCAAATGGTGGAACTAACCCAATAGCAAGATGCAGAAAATGATCTGATAGAGGCATCAAAGAAAAAAACGTACATTTTCCAGTGGGGAACTGAGAAATCAGCAAAAAAATTACATAAATGGGCCAAGAGAAAGACAAATTAACTGTTTGAACAATTGTAAAAAGTTAATAGTATTAGTTTTATTCGTGAAGTTCTACTGATATGTGACTGCAAGATTTAGAGGGAACTGGTCACGAAACAGCTCTTGAAATTTATCCACAGAGATCCAGTTAACTTTCCTGGATTTCAAGAAAAAGATCTGGAGTTACAGGTGAAGGTGTTTAGTTTCTTATCTGACCTTCACTCTTTTGGCAGTGCATAGTACCTTTTTATTCCTGCATTTTTATTTCTTACACTTATTTATTTCTCTAACTCTAAATGATGGTTCTGATATCAGCAGGATCTAACTGTGTGCTATATAAAGCACTCAGAGGACTATCAAACACAAACAAAAATATTACATCAACCAAAATGCCCATGAGAATTAATGATATAAAATGTGAGTGAGTTAGATTGTTCAGATCAGTTTACACAAATACATATTTCCTCACATTTGGTAGCACCTGTATAACAATTTATATATGTGAATAAAAGAGAAAACTCAGGAATAAATAGAAGAATTCCCAGGCCAAGATATGCATAGTTTCATGCAATAGTAATACTGATCTGAATAGAAAGCAATAATCTATGGCCATGTGACAAGGGGCCACATTTGGGAGCAGGAAGCCAAGCGTCTGATATGGAGACATTGTTTGATGAGTGAGTTAATTTAAGATTTAAAGGACAGGCAGTAAATTCTAGCATGATTGTTCACCCAACCTCAGAGAGCAGGCTCACAACCAAATAAATTTATGAGTGGGATTGACAGATATCATGGGAAAGAGAACATGGTTGTGCTCACCACAGATAGACTGAGATTTGCATTCTCAGACTCAGGAGGATCATGTCATGAGAGATGCACTATACAGTATGTACTCTCTCTGCCTGACTTGTCAATGCCATACCATGCAACTTGCACTTCCTTTGCTCATCTCTGTCCTTGCCCATCTGCAGAAGTGCCAAAAAGGATTCTCAGGTTCTTGTCTGCCTATCTTGGTTCACATAGCCTATCTTTCTCATTCTGGCTGCAAGATCAGTACGTCCTGCTCCTATGTGCATAAATCCATGAGCCTCCTTGGCATCTCATCATTCTTAAATAACTTCGAACTTTTGCACTGAATCAAAGTTTTGTCCTGATTTCCTCATGGAATTGTTCCCTCTGAAAATCTGTAGCTCTTTTTACTTACACAATATAAGTTTTACAGAAGCCCTGGTTTTCCAACTCATACTTCTCTTGTACATTAAAATTTGTTATATTTAGCTGATCAAATACAATTAATTCCTTATTACTTACCTGTAAGAGAGAGAGAGAGAAAGGGGGAGGGGAGGGAAAGGGAAGGGGAAGAGGAAGGGGAAGAGGAAGGGGAAGGGGAAGGAGAAGGGAAAAAAAATATACGTAGACATCATTTGCTTCTAATATCCTTCTTACAGAATTACCATACTGCCTCAGGAAACATGTAGTTTTTTCCAGATGGTTTAATCAATTCCATAGAAATTACATCAGATACGTAAGAACATTTTCCCTCAGGAAATTTCACTTTGGTGAAAATCTGGTAAAGATAGCATGAATCATTGTGCCACTCATAGACACTGTAGTCTATAACAGAATGGCATGTACAGGGTCTGATAACATCTCCATTTTAATAATAAACTTCTAAAATGTTAATATTTTTCTTCAGTTTTTATCTCTGTGTGTGTCTGTATTTAGATATTATACAAAAAATTATATTTTGTGTATGAAAGAGGATAAATAGAAAAAAAAAGCAAAAATCCACACAATCTACTGTTAGTTTAAGACACTTGTCTTTCCCATTGAATTTTTTTCCTTCTGCATAATAAGAAATCAGCTTCAACTTTTTTGGCAACAGAATATAAATATTTCTGAAATTAAAAAAGCATATGGAATTCACAATGTTTAAACCATATGGAACTCCAGACATTAGTCATCAAGCTTCAAGATTCTTTGTCTTTTTTTCTTTCTTGTCTTGTTTTTAGCTACGTTACAGCTGGTCTCATATTTTACTGATCACGTCTCAGCTGTCTGGGAATAGAGTTTGCCAGTTTTGCAAATTGGTTTTAAACAGAAATCTTGTGGACAAGATGTTTGATCTGGTTAAAATCATTTTGAGAAATACATGCATCACTTTCCTCTTTAAGCCTAAATAAAAGGACTCTCTGACCAGCTTCTAGGCATCTGAACATCCAACAAAGCAACATTTTCAAGTATCTGATGATACTGGCCATCATAGATGTATCTGTCTTTTGTTAAGAAGTTCACATTTTGAATGAGTAGACATTTAACATCTCACTGTATCAAGTGGTCTTGTTTGCAAAGACTTATTGGTATGCTTTACCTTCAACCATCACAGCAAGTGTGAAGGCAATTTACAGTATACCATGGTCACAGCTATAACCCTTGGTAGAGTTCAGCACCAGCTATACTCTGCAGTGTGCAGACAGGAGGCAGGGCCATAGCTCTGCCCCCCCCCAGCTACCCACCCCTCTAGTGAGGTCACTGCCATGTGGGGAGCATGGGTTCTTGCACTCTTGAAAGTTTAATCTGTAATTTTGGCTTTTCCACAAGTCTTGCGATGGAAGGGAGGACATATGCACAACTCACCGCCACAATCTAACATCTTTTGCCTTATCACTGCTATAAGCCAAGCAGTATATATTCTATTCTATTTAAGTAGAAGATTTCTTATGATATTATTTCACTGGAAATTAAATGAGGCTGCATTTGGCCATGTTGACCTGAAACTTTGCCATCCCAGCACTCCAAATATTTAAGGAGTTGCAACAAGTTCCAGTACAGTTTTAAGATTTCCATTTGCTTGGCAAGTGTAGTAAATCCCTCCAGCTGGACAGCAAGGAATGTGAGACAGTGAGATGAAGAAAGTCAGCCATTTCCCATAATCCCAAGCTTTATTATCTTTAATTATGACGCTTTCATTGGCTCACAGGTATTATCATCCCACAGGCAAAGTTTCAAGAGCATGAACGTGTTTTCCCCAGACGCTATCAGTGGAATATGCCTGGAATTTTCATGTGGCACAGAACAATCACGTAGCCTAAAGCAATACAGGCACTAAGAATGCATCTTCTGAAGATGTATTTAAAAGTATGGTAGAGTAAAAATAAAAGTAAAACTTTCTGTCTCAGCTACTTTTCATTACTCAGCATGCCAAATAGTTTTGCCAGTTAGTGCAGGATGAATTCCATGTTTATTTGTTGAGTATATCCACCATAAAACTCATGCTTTATCTCTTCATACAGCGTAAACCCACAAAAAAAAAAAAAAAAAAAAAAAAAAGTGCGCCATTAATACGCATACAAGTGTGAATGCACATATACCAATAGAAATATATATTGGTACAACATAATTCTTTATATTCAGGAAAGAAAGAAGGAAAGGAAGAAAGGAAGAAAGGAAGAGAGAAAGAGAGAAAGAGAGAAAGAGAGAAAGAGAGAGAGAAAGAAAGCAAGAAAACAAGCAAGCAAGCAAGAAAGAAAGAAAAGAAAAGAAAAAAGTAAAACAAAGTACGCAGTACACAATAAAATCAACTGGCTATGTACAGAATGAAACAATTCTGCTTTTCTTTTTTGTTTGTTTTTTTATAATTTCATCAATGTCCTATTTATTGCTGCTTTTCCGCAAGGATGGAAAGTTATTTATTGTGAACAGAAAGGCACTCAACATGCAACACTTTCCCCATAATCACTCCCCTTTCTTCTGAACAAGAGTAAGTTAGATGAAGAATGGACTTACCAAGGGATAAAGAAAAATTGCAGAGCAGAGAAGATCAGCCTTTCCCAGCTTAGTAGACTCTGGCTGAGGAAAACAAAAATAATTCCCCTCTCTAAAGGCTACTGCCCCTTCGCTCCCATTTAAGGGCAGATACAATGCTATATTTAGAACTAACGAAGTAATTCTCCCAAAACTGAGGTCAGCCTAATAGGCAATAAGGGTGTGATATAAGGATGAGAGAAAAGCCCTAACACATATGCAGTTTAAGCCGTGTTCTCATAAAAGACAGACCTCACTTCTAAATAAAACAGTTTCTGTTAAAAGTGCAAGCACATGGCAAACAGTTTATTGTGAGAAAACAGTTTTAACGTTTTATTTAGAAGTGGTTGTAGATTTAAAATAATCAGTAACTTAGAAGATCAGTGAGGAGCCATAAACCCCAGAATCTTATAAGTAGAGACATGAGATCCCCTTGATGCCTCAGGCTGTAAAATGAGCCTCTCTCTTGCCTCCTTAAGAGCTCCGTGGATTTTGGAGAACATGACTGCAATATATTAAGACACAGCAACTATATAAAAAGCCTATTGACATGGGTGTAAAGAGAGTTCAATTCCTACTCACTGTTTCCATCTCTATAATGTCACTGGTCAACCTAAGAGAGATTTCTCTGCCTCACATAGGTAATGTAAGAGGAATTAATATGCATAGAGGTATATATCAGTGTGCACTGGGGGGAGGGAGGGGAAGAAAGAAAGAAAAAAAGAAAAAAAAGAAAGAAAAAAAAAAAAAAAAAAAAAAAAAAGATCAAAAAGACTCTGAGGATACCTGATTACTACCAACTAAAATGGATATTCAAAGCCTGTAGGGGTCCCAGATTTTCATCTGGTAGATCCAGGGCAGAAGCATGGATGCTAGCAGCACACAGCACTGCTGCGGTGGCTCAGACACAGCCAGATGCGATGGCACAGCAGTGCTTGCTTGAGCTGACGAGCATGGGCTCAGTGGTAGTACTCTACTCCACTGGTGAGCAACCCTGTAGAGATTTGTCATATGGCGTGAGTGAAGGGAAAGGAAGGGAACAGGTCCTTAACAAGGCTTTGTGACAAATGTAAAGAAACAATCACATTCCTGTTATTCCTCCTGGAAATAAGGACAATGTTTCTGGCAATATATGGCACACCTAATGGCACCTTCTAACATGGCTGGTAATGACACAAAGAGTGAGTCTAGTCACCGAAACTGCAGCATATAATAATGGCAATTAATGGATGCTCAAAGTATTTTAAAACAACAAAATCTATTTTTAATTCACTTGTGTTAGAATGGGATCAAAACGAAAGTCACTAAATGGCAACTAAGATTTTTCAGCACACGGTATAAGAAATTTTGATATGTGAAAAACATACTTTTAAGTCGTGTTTTTTCTTATGCACACCTGTAAGGGATGCCTTTAACCAGATAATTCTAACCTATCCAAAGTTCCTAAATAATTCTGATTATGGATCTTTCTCACCTTCTCATAACGTAGGACTACTCTTTCCTTGATGCAGACTTCTGCCTTCCTCCCTTCGATCTTAAATTAAATTCAGTCTGAAAGAATTAGATCTATGCAGACAGACATGGTAGAATGAGTACATTTGCAGTGAGCACAGATGTTGATTCAGAAGCAGCTGTTAATTAGCATGGAATAAAACAGAGCAAACCCACTTTACTTACAGAACTCCTGCTCTCCTATTTCATTATGTTTTAGGAGGCAAAAGGTAAGTTTGCAGGAAAATTTTAAAGTCCTCATTACACTCTGTTTTAAATTTCTTGTGCTATATTTATTTTCTATAAAGAAATGGAGGAACGTACAGCCTGGTCTGTCTGTCCTAACACTTGAGCTCTCTTCTATTTTAAGTTATTTCCTCAGGGCGTGGCTGGATGTCAAAAATGTGAGAGTGCATCCTGAGGGCTCTGGGGAGCAGAACAAGGCAAGAAATAGTCATGCAGGGGCTGATTCCAAACTGTTTCCAGGTAAGTAAAAAAAAAATTCTCCTTCTTATTGTAGTTATTCACAGTACAGAGTAGAAAGGAGAACAGCAATATTGTATCATTCGGTGGTATTGAAATTTAGGCAGCATGGCACTTACAATCCAAAAATGATCCAACATTTTAATTATAAAAAAATTTGGATTATGGCCTGGCACAAACTTCCTCTTTAAAGGCACCTCTTCCTGACCCCTCTAATTCCCAAACAGAAATTCTTTTCTAAGAGGTACTTTTTTAAACCCGAGATTTAGCAGGGTATCAAAAGGATTATTCAAGCACTTAAAATTGAGCTCGTGCTAAAATCCTTTAGTGAATGTGGTCTTTCGGAATTATCTCTCTGTCTTATCCCAACCTCTTGTTGTAGGAAGTTTACATGTGTACAGGCTTAAGTAATGGCTCAGCTATTCCCATTCAGGGATAGACCAAGACCTGCAACAGAGCTCAGAAAAAAAGATGCATTAGCTTTGTTAGCTACTGGAGGAAACATCAAAACAGTAATGAAAGGAAATATAGCAGTACTTTTTGCCTGCAAGATTTCCTCAGTGATGGCCTTGTGCTTTTTTCTCTCTGCATTTCCAGGAAAACATATTGCATCTATGAAAGACATCTTCTGAAGCATGGCTTTAATATTTTAGCTCTTGGTTTCTTCAAATGCTTTTAGTGTATTCATAGCCTCACATGACTTGACAATTTGGTAACTAGAAATGAAGTTCCTCATTTCTGCAGTAGTTCTAATTATTTATAGAGTCCTGTGGTAATATTTCTGATGCCACATCATGACAAAGGATACTGTACACTGGAAATCATACAGCAACCCAGGGAGATTTTACTGCTGCCTTCCATACTTTATGGGAGCTTACAAGCAAGAGGAAGAATGAGTTTTTAGGCAATGAATCTGATAATGATAAGACAAGTGGGAATGACTTCAAAAGAGGGAAGAAATTTAGATTAAATGTTAGAAAGAAATTTTTCGCTCAAAGGGAGGTAAGGCCCAGGCACAGGCTGCCCGGAGAGGTTGTAGATGCCTCATTTCTGGAGGTGCTCAAGGCCAGTTTGGATGGGGCCCTGGGCAGACTGATAAGGTGGGTGGCAACCTGGAACTGGATGATCCTTGAGGTCCTCTCCAACCTAAGCCATTCTATGATTCTATGAAAAATCTCTTGGATTTCCTTCATAGCTACCCATATCCTAGCATCTCTCTTGACCCTACAAATGAAAGGCAAAACGATGGATGCAAGTCTAACCACATAAAGAAATTAGGCTCTTTACTCAACTACTGCCTTTGGTCAGAAGCTCAAGATTGTCAGTAATGGAGTCCAGGTATATGACAAAATATCCCTTATTCAAAACAGAAGAATATATAAAGTACTTTAAAATTTTCATGCCCGTTTAAACATTAAACATACCCAACAGCCTTCTTCAGGTAGAAAAAGGACAGCCCCAGCCCAGATCCTAAGAAGCTTGCACACTTCTTTCTCTACCTCCTATCTTCTACTGATTTCCATTTTTCTACTAGAGCCTTTTTTAATTTCTCAGCACCCAAATCACAAGTATTTTAGAGCACATGCAGTGGCACACCGCTGAAAGCTCCAGCTAACCCTCCTAGAAATGAGGATAGGCTGTGTAAAGATGAGCATATGCCAGAGCCAAGATGTTTACAAAAGTAGAAGACATTTACAACTGGAACTCCTGGGAGACAGAACAGCAACAGCTGCAAAAAAAAACGGTACTATTTAGTTCAAGGATTAAGTTACTCACAAGGACAGCAACTTAAAGGAATGATAAAGTAGAGGTCAGACCAGGATTCCACTGTGAACAGGCAAGAAACAATGGAAACAGCCCAGGCATAATTTTCTTCAGGAGTGATAGTAGTAGGACCCTGTAATTTCTAGTGCTACTGCTGGAATTCAAAAGAATTTGTTAGTTATATGCATTTCAGAAGTTATAAACAAAAGAGCTGAGCTCTGTACAAAGTGGTCCAACAAGAAGTGTGCTAACCTTGCCAGGCTCAGAGTTTGCACAGTCTTATGAGACAGAATTTGATGCTTTTAGAGACAAGAAAACTGACTACTGTTTTACAGAAATGCCAGTGAGCCATTTCTCCAGGTCTTCAATGGCAATGCTGCAAGCCCTGCTAGTGCTTCAAGCCAAGATACATTTGGTGATCACCAGTTTTCACAGTTACCACTACCATCCTCAGCTATTGCACAGCAACAAGTATTCCTGACTGGAGGATTCATTGAATTCTTTTGCCGTGCTATTTAACTGTTACTTTACTCTTCTCCCTCCTTGACATTCAGTTGTAATTAAATGTGACCCCAGATGGTTGACAACAGCATCCTTCATCCTCAAGTTAAAGACTTACTTGATTTCAGAGGGGGTTTTTAACCAAATAAAGACTGTTTCTCATGGTTACACTACACAAGCTTATACAAGACATTCCTATTTTCTTTTCCGTTTTAAGTTTTATCTATAAGTCAACTCACCCATGTCTTTTTTTGTGTCCTGGGCTTACTGCGTATTCTTCTGCAACTATTTTTTTTTCACAAGGCAATATTTATGTTGAAAATCATTTTTCAGATAGAATTACGAAAATTTGTATTCCTGCTTCACTTGAAGTAAAGCCTTTGTTTGTTATTCTTGATTTTAGTCAGATGATGTTGTGAACTCCAGATACTCAAATGGCTTAATAGTACTGCAGAGCTGGCAGTATATGTTTTTCTCCACAGGGAACATTAAACCTGTTTCTTTCTTGAATTTCTATTGCAATCAGGCAGCAATGCATACCATCCCACATTTACTGCAAAGTATCTAAATAATAGGTAAGCAGAATCAGTGAGCTGCAAGACCAAAAAAGGCCTTCTTCCAGCTTAAAATCTTGCAGCCCAGATCACCTCAGAGCTGCACAGAATGCAAAGCTTTGAATGCTTAGGACAGCTGTTCTCCCTCCCTCAGTGGCCTGTCTGGTTATGATTGTACCTGATCCAATCCATTGGCAGTATTCCCCAAGTGACACAAATACTACAGAGCAGAGCAGGAGAGGAAAAAATTTTGAGCTGACTGCAGTCGTCAAGATGTCTGGGCATTTACAACAGGACAACAGCAGCAACGTCGTAACATGATCGAAGCCTTTGGGATTGCTAAGGGACCTCAGGGAGCGACTGATCCTTGCCCTCTCCCTGGCAAAGGGACCCAAATCAGCAGTTCAGAGTTTCCATTGCATGAAAAGTCTTGAATGGAAACATAAATTTTCATCATAAAAATGTTTTGCATTGGGATCTTTATAATTGTTATTTTCCAAGTTAAGGGGAAAAGAAAGTGATTGCCTAGACAGTGTTAGTAGACAATGAAGTAATGAGAAAGTTCACGTTAGGTTTTGATCTTTGGATAATCAGAGATGTGGGATAGACATTGATCATAACAAACTTTGAGCAATGGAAGTAACAGTTTGCAGTGGTATGTTAAGAAAAAAAAAAAGTAGAAGAAGAAAAATCTTGAAGAAAGAAGCCCTTAGAAAGAGGAGTGATGTCAAAAAGAACACTTTAGGATTATTTTCAGAAGCATTCCAGGTAGCATTAAATGTGCAAACTGCATTCCATTACTCCACTGTGACAAAAAAGCCTCAGCCTGAATTTTAGTTGTGTGTACAAAAAGACAGTATATTGTACTTTGTAGATAGTTCTTTCCTGTTTAATCTCAGGTAGAATAAGTACAGATGTGTAAAGAGCATAACAATGTTTGTGACAGCTGGTGGTTGAAAGGCTGGCTGGAAGGTCATGTCTGCACAGGAATCATGGAAGAAGCCAGCAAACAGGACTATCTGAAAGGAAAAGTAAAATCTTTCCTCTGGACTCAGTGATTTTAAATGGAAACAACAACAAATCCTGCTTTTGTGTGGATCTCCAATCTATTGTGTGTTTTAAGGTCATGCGAGATATCTTTTATAGAAATAATGCCTCTGATCCCAGCTATTAGTAAGTATGGCACTGAAAAGAGAACAAATTGCTACCCATGTATCTTCCTACTGGCAGAAAGGACACACATGCAGTGTCACACCCTTTCCAATGGGAGTATGGCAAAAATTTCTTAATGTGTCACATGTACTGGGAAATAAAAGTGCCTCAAGAGAAATACATGGAGATAGTCCATTAAAGCCACAGCCTCAAATAATATAGAGTAGTTCTTTCAATATTTGAATTTCTGCTTCACTTTTTGTCTTGAGCTTTATCACTTTTTGCTATTCTTCTCCTTTTCCCACCTTCCCATTAATTATCTTCAGGAAGCAAGAGAAAATAAAGTGTCCTTTTATTGGTGCTATCCACGGAGATGAGAGGAGAGCCAGTAAAACAATGCCATCATCTCTCACCGCTTACCAAGACACAGAATTATCAGGGTTACATATAAGCTTACCAGCATAAGTAATCATGTCATCCCTCAGTCTTCTGTTGGGGTTCTCTGTAGGCAGTCATACTTCTTGATGGATCATGTGGGCAACTGGAACATGGTGAGCTGATGCTGGTCCTGAAATAATCCCTCCACACCCAGCCCTTCTGAATTCACAGCTGCAGAGGTACCATATTGCTCTCAAGGATCCCTTGACCTGGAATTGACTGAGAGGAAGGAAACTATTCTGGGGAGCAGCATAAAACATTTGTTTGCCTTGGTTATCAAATTCTTTCAAAGTACTTACTGTTTGCCACAGGCAGGGAGAGGATATTAGATCTAACTGTGGGCCTTGTCTAATTTTAGTCATTCATTTCTTAAAGTAGAATCCATAAAATTAGCACCAAGGAATCACAAAGAGGAAAAACTGATGAACTTTTGCTTGATAAATGTAATCTATTGAAAGAAACAACTAGGAACAACTAGGAAACATCAACCGATCAAGGAGGTAAGATAAATCAGAGTGTGTATAAAAGATATCAGAAGAGAAGTCAAGAACAATGACGCCTTTCTAGGTAGATGGATTACAGTTGAAGATAACATCAAAGATCAGCAGCTCCCTCCAGGAAATAATTTAAATAGTAGCTGTCCGAATATGTCCTATATAAGGCATTTAAATTTCTTAACATTCAGAATAATTTCAAACAGACATTCAAGGTGGCATCATGACTTAATCATCTTGCAACTGTACTAATATTTCAACTACCATCTTTGGATTAATTGCTTTATGCATTATTAAACAAATATTTCCAGTGAAATGCCATGAAGATGACTAAGAGATTGGAGCATCTGATGCAACAGGAGAGACTGAATGACCTGAGCCTGTTCAGCCTGGATAAGAGATATTTCAGGGGGATCATGTAAATGCATATAAATACCTTAAGGGAAGGTGTAAAGAAAATGGAGACAGGCTCTCTCGGTGGTGTCCAGTGTCAGAACAAGAGGCAATAAACACAAACTGAAATAAATGGTGAAAGTCTCCTCCAAAGACTTCTCTTCAAACACACAGCCTAATGTAGGCCACCAGTGAAAATGCTTTGATCAGGAAATGTCTACTGTCTTATTCACAATACGTAGAATTGTAGAACACGTAGAATTCACAACGTAAAATTTTATAAGGAATTTAAACTAGGAAAGCAGAGTTTCTGTGGTAGTGCATTCACCCTTAAACAATGAGCTCTTCAACCTGCTCAAATTTCTTTCAAGGCCTCATTTAACTTTTGCAATAAATGATGGCTCTCGAGCTCTAGTTTCAAGCAAGTAAGTTTCAGTGAGTAACTATTTTGGTACTGCCAGTGATTTAAATTTCATACTACAAAATATTAAATATTCAAAAACATACTAAGTATTATATTTAGCACCTAACATTTTTCCAATCTGTGCAATCTGTAGCTACATCAACATGAAATTAAACCCAAGTTAATAAGACATGAAGATCCATTTGTTTATTTACACACACAGGTTAACAACCACATTCCATCAAAGAGCTTCACTGCCTCATGTGGATACCAAAGCTCAGCTCAGCGCTAGGTTATATTCATCTGAAGTATGACTCATCAGTTATGCTTGATGTGAAAATATCTGAATGGGAGTTGATGTTCTGAGAGATGAATAGAATTTTTTTAGGAGTTCCAAGATAATAAAATTTTATTTCTATCCAAAACACCTGTACCAAAATGACTTACCTCTACCTCCACATAGGTATACCCTGAGATACAGAACTTATGCAAAGGTATCTTAAGAGACAGACTGCCCACTGATCTGTGAGAGTCTCATTGCCCATGGCAACTTGGTCATGCATTTTGACCTTCATGTATCTTGTATCTTAACACCAGTATTTTCCCATGCCTAGTTCTCAGTTCCATGCTGTCTGGGAGAACCTCTGTCCTCTCCACTGCCACTCCTTCTCTTTAGCATTAAATGCTTCATGGATTTAAAAAGATTTAAATCCTCCCTCTCCAAACAGACATTTCTATATTATGCCTAGCCTCTCTAAAAACTGAATAATGAAAGAGTAATTAAATAAGAGAACACAGAGGAGAATGAGGCCAGGACTTGATCCTCGGTATGGGTAATGGAAGAACTTCCATTTATCAAGAGTTTCAATACTGTCTCAGTTTGAAAACTTTTTCTAAAACTTAGTTATTATTATGGTGAAAAAGATATTTTCTGTCTAGTCTAGAGTGGAATATAGCTGCAATACAAATAAAATCTATTCTCTGAAAACATTATCATTATTCACCTCTGTCAGGCCTTCACGCCTTTCATCAGGAGCTGAACTAGGACAACTGTTGGTCAGTGTAATAGCTCTTATGGGACCATTCCAGTTGCTGTAATTCCAGCACTGTGCTTCAGATCATTTATTCTCAAAGTCATTTTTTCCAGGATCATTTATTTCAGAAACATTTTAGCTCTTACAGACTAAGACACAAATTACAAAAGAGAAGGAGAGGTGGGGGCTGGAGAGAGAAGAGGTTCTCCATGTCTATGAACACAGAATTTGCACAGCTAAAGTTCTGACCCACTCTCTACATGACTCCTGAGACAGTACAAGACCAAACTAGTCAAAAAGAGAGAACAGTAACTATGCTACAAAAGTGACATCTGATGTGAAAGAGAAAAAAAAAAAAAAAAAAAAAAAAAGAGAAGTTTGAAAACAGAAAATAGTAAAAATGTATATGGTGTCAATGAGAAAAAAGAATAAATCATCTGTTGGTTACTTTTTTTACACACAGACATTTCTCCCTTAAAGACTATTCTTCTTCAGTAAACTGAAGTCAGATTTTCAAGGCATGGGAAGCCTTCCAGACTCTAAATAACTTGTCCTTTTTTCTCACTAAGTTAAAAAAAAAAAAAAAATACACAAAGGAAAAAATAAATGAAGAGGATTTCAAGATCATGGTTGAATAGCCAAAGTTAAAAAAAGGTTTCTTTTCCAACAGCACTCTTTTTATTTTAGTCAGACTCTCATTTGTCTTTCAATATCTCTTCCTGGGGGATTTCATGCACTCTGTTTAAATAACTCTGCTATGCAGTTTAATGAAAATAATCAGACTATCCCTTGCAAAATAGCTTTTTGTGAAATCACCTCATTAAATAAATTCTGGAGTACTCAGTCTCCACCTCCTGTGATCCTCTCTGAAAGTACAGATAGCACAGAAAGTCTTCAGAAAGTCCTTTTCATTGGGGTTCATTTCAAATTGAGACAGTGAGCCACAAAGAGTTTACAGACAGTCCCTTGAAAATATCTAGTTCTGTAAAACACATTAGCCAGGAAGAGCAACATTATCGTTATAAGATAGTTCATCTATTTCCTTTTTTCTTCTCTTTTTTTTTTTTTTTTTTTTAACTTTAAAAAGCAAATTTTTAGACAGCCAGGATCATTATGTTCTGTCTGGCTATCCACCTTACTCCCCCGGGTTATACTGAACTACTTAAGTGCAATTGAAACCCACTTTTTGTTCTATAAATTAATTTGACAGGTGGACTAGAAAAAAAATGTCATTTGTAAAGGTAACTTGGGAAGAGTTTAAAAACATTTTTCCATTTCTTGAGCAATTTTCTTTTCTGTTCCTAATACATACGTGCTACTAACAGTTCATGACAGTTCATATCGGAATGAATTGCCTTAGCAAACAGCTATATAAGCAGCTCTTTCTAGATAAAATGCAGATTGAAAACATTTGGCTCTGATAGACTGCTTAATAGTGCTGGAATGCTTCCTATTTCCAAGGTTACCCAAGAAACCTCTTAATTTATGGATTACTTTGCTGACTAATTCTGACATCCTAGAAACATTTACCATTGATTATAGAGTAGACCGTGAAATAATGCAGCCATTGCTCCAAAACAGTACAAGAAATGCAGGGGTTGCAAGGGTACAGAACGAAGGATAAATTTGTTTGTTTGCTTGGCTTTATAGCTTTTTTAACTCCTTTTGCTTGCTTTTGTTTATGTAGGACTGAGATACGCTCTCAGTATGTTCTGAAAATTCATCAGTACACCAAAGCAAAAAAACATTATGTATGCAACGAGAAACAGAAACAAAATGGCAGAATGTCAGCAGGAGATGAATGAACATAGTGATTTTGTTGGCAGTTATTATGTTCCTTAGGGATCTTCTCCCTATCAGCTCCTTTTAGTGCTTTGTGTTTCTCTAAGCACCAAGTTGCTTTTGACGCTTCTCAGTACTACCTGCTGCCCACTAGATGGGGATCCAAAGCAAGAAGTTCTGAGCTCACACCACGGCATCCACCACGAGGAGCTTCATTTCCAACGGAGAAATAAGGGCAGAAAGGACTCTGAGGTTGAAGAACTGAGAGCTGAGCTCGAGCTGAATTTGGAACTTGATTCATAAAGGAACTAGTATCCAGAAGAAAAATTACTCCAGAAGTAAAACACAGACCCGAACCCTCTAAACCCCATATTCGTAGAATCGTAGAATGGCTTGGGTTGAAAAGGACCACAGTGATAACCTAGTTCCAACGCCCGGCTATGTGCAGGGTCGCCAACCACCAGACCAAGCTGCCCAGAGCCACATCCAGCCTGGCCTTGAATGCCTCCAGGGATGGGGCATCCACATCCTCCTTGGGCAATCTGTTCCAATGTGTCACTGCCCTCTGAGTAGTGACACACTGAAATAGGTTCCTGGCTACCTAATCCTTACAAGCGTTGTTCAAAAAGGAAAGAAAGAAATGAGGTCCCTATATTTTACTGACAACATTCAGAGAAGTTTACATGTCTGTTTCTGACCAATAGGATTGAAGCTTCTCCCAGCTACAAAGGAGGACATTTGTAAAATAAGATGACACATGCAGCATTATGTAGTACCTCCCTGTTAGACCAAACAACAGCAATGCCAACATCTCTTAGGAAATTATGTTTCCCACAAGCAGTAGTAGTTGGAGGCCTTTCAGATATGGCTGCCTGCTGGGCACCCATCCTCTTGCAGAAACACAACAACTTCCCTGCTTGGCCTCTGCCTAATAGATCAGCCCCTGCTGAAAATATTCTCAACATTACTAAAGAGAAGGGATTGAGAAACAAAAATCTGTGTGCTACACAGCCAGTGCCACAACCACTGATCCACAGCATCATTTTGGACTTCCACTGTTGTTCACAGCTCACAACTGACTACTTGATGATTTACCATCTTGCAAGGTGATTGTCCCACAGTGTGATGTAGCCTACTATTACTATGAAGGTTATCCCCCCGGATGTACCTGAACTCATCGCCATGGGCTGCCATTGGAGAAAGGCACTGCACAAATGCAATTCATCCCATTCCAAAATAAATGTCTAAAAGTGGTCATCATAATGCATTAGTTAAGATACAGCTGTCAGAGTTGCAGAGATCTCTAAGGTTGGCAGAAAGGGAGGAGATACATTTCATTACATTTCTATTTAACAGCACAAGCAGTAGCATTTTTTTCTGAGATCAGATTTTTCTCTCTTCACATTCATCGGTTTTGTAAGACAACCTAACAAAAGTCTGTCTAAAACAACCTAATTCTCTTCTCAGTGCCTCTCAGAAGTGATAGAATTTCAGTTTTTAGCTTAAAATTCTATGCCTATGTTTACAAAATTAAGTAAGAGAATGTTAACTGCAAAAGCTTCAAAGCTTTGTTTGAACATAAGGAAAATATGGTTGGGAGGTTGTTAGCATGGTAAATCACATACAGGAGAGGAGAACATAGACCTTGAGCCTTGAAGTTAATCATTCAATAAATGTTAGTCACATTATGGTTAGATAACACCCCAATTAAGTTTCCTATCAGCTCTGCACAGCAGCATATGTGATGAGGGGCACCAGCCATGTGGGACAAAGACAAGTTGGGCAGGTCAGATATCTTATACCTACTCATGTCAAAATGGACAAGAACTAGGCCAAGGTTGGCCATATTTCTGTCTAGATCGGAACCTAAAGAGACTGCCTTCTCCAAGAACAATTTCCGAAGATAGAACACTATGGCTAGTCATGAACCAAACAGGAGATTCCCAGGGATTCAGTCATCAATGCTGTCATTGTGTTAGAGAGCTCCTTGGCACCCTTTTGGGCTAGCACATGTCATTTCCCCAAAATATTTCTGTGTACAAGCTGGTTTCAGCGTGGCCAAGGGTGCCCTGAAATACAGGTTGGGATGTGGTCCTCCTTTTTTTAAAGCTATGAGAGCTTTATAGTGCAGATGTGACCATGCCAACAGCCATAACCCTATTTATTGTACATATATATACATACAGAGAGAGAGAGACAGACAGTCAGACAGAGAGAGAAAGAGCACTAGTGTTTATATATACGTAGCTGGTAGATTCAAAAAAATGAAGCACTTGCTCCAATTCTAGGGTAAGAGATACGTACCAAAGAAGTAGTATGGTGGTTATGTCACTTACGCATTTTAAGGCAAGGTCACCAGTAATTTTGTAACTTTAGCAAGGGAGAAACACGTGCAGTAATAGAGCTAACAAAATTAAAACAAAGGAATGGAATCATTAAGGTACAAATTCAGGATTCAACCGAGGCATGGAAATAACAAGCAAGACTTTTCTGCGTACACAAAGGTAGCTGCAGGGTTAGGAATGTGAGCTCCAGATACCATTTGTGGTATCCAGAATAGCAAAGTACATCTGAAAAGGCATGCCTGGAGTGAGGCAGTGGTTTCTGATGACACTATGTCTTCCTTGGGAACTGTGCAGGGCACCTTCAGGCTGAAGAATATTTTCTGTTTTCTTTTTCAGCTCTTCTAAAGCAGAGCTATCCTGTAATGTAAGGAAGTGGGAAGGAAAACCTCTGCTTCATCCTCATGTATTTTCCAGCTTTTCTTTGCTGCCTCCTACGCTTCATCTGCCACTGCTTTAATCTACCCACTCTCCTGCTTCCACCCAGCTCTTTTGCAGCTCTCTGTCAGGAAGATTTTCCTTCATCACCTACATGCATGGCTTTACCAAGGTCACTTTGTCACATGCCTGCAACTTCTTCCCACAGCATCTTCTGATTCTTTTCATTAACCACATAATCAATCAATTCTTTCCCGTGGTTAATTTCCTTAGAAGTTTTTAATTTTACAAGTTACTTTCCTAGTGTTGACTAGACTGTGGCACATCTAATTCTCTCTAAAGCTCAGTATCAGAATTAGTTCTGAAAGGGTGAGCCACTCCAACAGTGCTCTCAAGATAATTAGAAGCACATATTGTTAGGAACAAAACATCTTTGTTCATTTTATCCAGAAATTACTCAGTAGCCCTGTGTGGCCTGAAGGTGCTTCAAGAACTTCAGAAAAGCAAAGTTAGTGCTTCATAAACACATTCTAGCCATTGAAATTTCTGGTAACAAAGTAATAAGAAACGAGGATGTTACACATCCTCAAGCAGTCCGGTAGGAATATTGCTACTTCAACGTGGGACATACTTTACACAATATCCAGTCTGAGACTTTTTAATTGCAGAGTTAGCAAAAATAATTCTGATTTCATTCTGCGCTTCCAAAAGAGTCATGAAGAATCATAAAGATCTTTATCTTCTCAAATAGCAACCTTTTACATAATGGAAAACTTCTCATGTTCCTTACTAAATGTTTCATTTTCTAGATTAAGCATACCCACTGCTCTGAACCTTTCCTCATTTCCTGATCCTCACGTACATTTTACTGCTCTCTAGCTTCTCTCCAGTGGGTCCACATTTCTAGCCAAGGTCAATCCCTAAAAGTTGACGAAGTATTTCAGTATTGGCTGGACTCACACCTGCCAAGAGAAATAAAATTCATCTCCATTTCACAAATATGCTGCTGTTCAGAATTTTCTTTGGGCTAATTTCTCTTTGGTACACTATTTGCATCATGCTGCTGGTAATCTAATTTCTTTTGCATTCCAGCAGCATTCTGAGGGATGTGGTAGGATTCTGCCACCTGGCTGACTGTTCCCAATCTTCCTTTCACATGTGATTTTTCATCCACAGAAGTAGTGCTTTGTGCCATTCATTGCTTTTGTTCAAGCAATGTTCTTGTTGTCATGAAGCTCATTTTTGTTGCCAGCAACTTCATGTGGAAAAAGCCACAGACACTTCTGTGTGGATGGTGCAAAAGGTAAAATCCAGAGAGGAAATGAGAAGAAATTGGCTCTTGTCACTGCAAGATGAGAACAGACCAAATAGACAGGGACAGGTATAGACAGGGTTCCCAGGATCTTGTTGGTAAGCTGACATGGAGTAGACTATATTATACTAAATTTTTAAATGTAAAACAGTCTGGGAATTAGATGAAAGAAAGCTGACCCTGTATTACATGCAGGTGATGAATGTTGTTCTGGTGAACTCAGGGGTGAAAATTCAACCAGGTCACATTGGGCACTTACAGAACTAGATATGCCACAGAGAACACGAGCTGTTTGCCACCCACTTGGAGCTTCATTTGCAGGGTGAGGCAGTCTCAGAGGTGTCTGCCTGAAAACCACATTACTCCAGTCATAACCTGGGGCAGCAAAAGCAAGAACTGCGTCTGCCAAATATTCACATTATTTTGTTCTTTTAATATATTAATATGACTCACTGGTCAAAAGTCTTCTTTTTAGTGTACCTTCTAGTTCTTCCGTATTTACTTATTTCATTCACCTTCTTGTGCTATCTCCTCTGTATGGAACTGCAGACACCTTGTCCACGTCTGTCCTGCAATTTCCTACATATTTTCAAAGCCATTCTGAAAGAGCAGAAAGCTAAAGGCAAAGCATTTTATTCAGTCCTGATATAATAATGCAAAAAAAAAAAAAAAAAAAAAAAAAAAAAAAAAAAAAAAAAAAACAACCACCCTATTTTTAATATCTTTAGTAATCATTAAAGGGGATTTTCCCCCCAAGGTAATTATCTCTTTCTGCTTGTTTGCAAAAGCAGCAGCAATGCACCACTAACAGAGCTACTGAATCACAGAGTGGGTGATGTCGCGGGAAATTTCCAGAGGTCACTGGATACAGCACCATGGTTCAAGCAGGGTTACTACAGCATATACTACATTTCCACTTAAAATAATCCCAGTGGAACTCCAGGTGAAATCTCATCTCATTACCTTAAAATATATACATACCCATATTTTCACCTGGGTACAGCGTTTCACTAATATTTGCGTTAGCACAATGTTTTGTCAATACAGAGGTTATCCTAGTCAAGGCTTGATGATCTTATACCGACTAGGGAAGAACAATAATGCATGTGTGTGGGATGATACAAACCTCTTTCAAGTTATTACAGGTATTAAAAGAAAAAAGAAAAAAGTGATGCAGAATAGTAATCAGGTTGAGGAATTGGATATGATTTTAAGGAGTTGGTGTGTTTTATGTAAGCTGCAGTGATCCCTTTGAACAGCAGGGGCCATTTCGTTACCCCAATTTGTTCCTTGAATGGCATCCAGTGAGCAGAGCAGTGGGAATAGAGCAGGAACAGCTCCAGGGCTAAGCATGGAGAAAGGCCCTTTTGTGCGGCCAGGCCGGCAGAGTGCCGCACGCTCATTTCACACGCGGACAAAGGGGAACAGGAACACTTCTCTCTTCTGTTTTTTCTAGGTTTTTTTTTTTTTTTTTTTTTTTTCTCTCCAAGCTCTGCAGCACAAATCCCTCACAGGCAAGTTGTCAGCAGAGAAGAAGCATTTTGTACACAGAGGCACAGTCTGGCAGATTGGCAATATAATTTACCGCAGATCTGACACAGCAAGAGAAACTGCCGTGAAAAGAAGCAGTCAAGGAGAGGTCCGAGAACTGCATGAGCAATAAGTCCAGCTGCTGCTCCAATGATGGTGCTGAGCTTCCAACACTAGGCTCAATTTTCTACGCTGCTAAATCAATACAGAATGTCAGAGGAACTCTGTGGTAGGCAATGGAAGATGGGATGAGTTAAAGCTGAAGCAAAACTAGCAGGGCAAAGTTAAATTTAAGCCCAGTCCTGCACTCCTGCTTGCACAACACACGATGTTGGTTCCTTTTGGCTTCACTTGTTAAGACAGATGCACAGCAGCCACTGGACCTCTGCTGAGAGGAATACAAGTGCCGGGAGATGGGAGAGAAAGCGGGAGACATCACTGCCCACAGCACTGGGCCTGCAGCCAAGCAGGAAGATGGCTCTTAGCCCTGGGCACAGGGCCCTCATCCTTTTGCAGTAAAACCGTGCTGCATAAACAACAATGGGAGCAGGGAACCACATCCAAACCTGCCTGCAGCAAAACACTGTATCAAGCATGTCCTTGTGCCCTTCTCTCTTGCCCTGTATCTCTCTACATCGTGGTGCTGTCTGGATACGGATGAGACTGCCTTCAACCTGGAGGGTCACCATGTCCCTCAGAGATACATCTGTGTGTTTCTTGAACGCCTCCAGGGATGGTGACTCCAGCACATCCCTGGACAGCCCATTCCAGTGCCCAATAAATCTCTCCTAATAAATTTTTCCTAATATCCAAATTGAATCTGCCCTGACATGACTTGAGACCATTCTCTCTAGTCCTATCACTGCTTATGCAGGAGACCAATCCCCACAGTTTCACAACCTCCCTTTAGGTAGCTCTAGAGAACAATAAGGTCTGCCCTGAGTGTCTTCCACATTAAAAAATCCCAGCTCCTCAGCTGTTCCTCATAAGACTGTGTTGCAGACTATTCACAGTTTCACTGCCCTTCTCTCGACACACTCCAAAGTCTCGATGTCTTTCTTGGAGTGAGGGGCCCAAAACTGAACACAGTACTTGAGGTGGAGCCTCACCAGAGCTGAGTACAGATAGGCAATCGCTTCCCTACTCTTGCTGATACTGATAAACGCTGTGTTCTGATACAAGCCAGGATGCCTTTGGCCTTCTTGGCCACCCAGGCACACTGCCGGCTCATATTCAGCCAAGCACTGACCAACAATCCCAGGTCTTTTTCTCTGCACATCTTTCCAGTCATTCTTCCCCAGCCTGTAGCATTGCCTGGGGTTGTTGAGATCAAAGTGCAGGAGACAACTCTTGTTGTACTTCATCCCACTGGCCTCAGCTTACCAATTCAGCCAGTCCAGATCCCTCTGTAGGGTTTTCTTATCCTTAGGCAGAAGAACATTTCCTCATTATTGCTATGTGCCATCCAAAACTACATTTGTAAGGTCTCATTTATCCAGATTTCTCAGAATCTACTTTTTGGTTAACATTTTGCACAAAATACAGGGAGGGAGACTAATCTCCTGTTTCAAAGGCAACGTGTCAGAGCTTTAATACAAGTGAAGGAAAAAGTGTTTCAGCCCTTTTCTCTACCCAGGGAAATGTGAATTTTTATCACCACAACCCCTTGATAAGCCAGCAGTTTGAAGGGTGCTGCAGAAGCCTTTCTCAGTCTTTTCTGTACCGGCTGCTACATGTGGTATGGAATGATGAAATGTCTGATGGAATTTAAAGGAAATGA
The DNA here is from genome assembly GCF_019232065.1 of Centrocercus urophasianus. Classification (NCBI taxonomy): domain Eukaryota; kingdom Metazoa; phylum Chordata; class Aves; order Galliformes; family Phasianidae; genus Centrocercus; species Centrocercus urophasianus. The sequence goes on along the minus strand of NW_024884142.1, from coordinate 14,051,005 downwards.
CACTACAGTTCATTTTGGAGAGTAGATACCAGGAGAAAAGGGGCATGCATTCCTGACAGATTCTCAGTGACTCCTTCAGGTTCTTTTAAAAGCAATCTGAAGCACTGACAAATCCAAGCCTTCTGATTACTTAAATGTTTTGCCCACTTTCGTACTAATCTCTACCATGAAGCTTCACTAAATGTAATGCAGCTTATCCTGGTAGAAAACATTATCTTCTTAATCGTAGCATCGAACTTTTCCCCTGACAGGAATCGATAACTCAAGCAGAGCAACCTTCTGCCAGTTTAATTCACTCCATCTGCACCAGGCCATACCTACAGCCAGCTGCTGCCTGTCTGAAGACCACCATGCTTCAGAGACCTACCGCAGCTCCTTCTCCACCTTTCCTCCCTGAGAAGCGCGAGTCATAGAATCATAGAATCATTTGACTTGGAAAGGAACCTTAAAGCTGATCCAGTCCAACTCACCCACAATGAACAGGGACACCTACAGCTAGAGCAGGTTGCTCAGAGACCTGTCCAGCCTCACCTTGAGCATCTCCAGGGATAAGGCTTCCACCACCTCTCTGGGCAACCTGTTCTAATGTCTCACCACTTTTATCATTAAAAAAACAAACAAAAAAAAACCTTCTTCATTATAACCAGTTTAAATCACCCTTATTTTAGTTTGAAAACATTTCCTCTTGTGCTATCACAATAAACCCTGCTACAGAGTCTGCCCCCTTCTTTCTTACAGCCACCCTTTAGATACTGAAAGACCACTCTTAGATCTCCCCAGAGCCTTCTCTTCTTTGGGCTGAACAGCCCCAGTTCTCTCTGCCTGCCCTCGTAGGAAAGTGTTCTGTCCCTCGGACCATTTTTTGGCCCTCCTCTGGAATCCTACAATCATAGATTCACCAAGGTTGGAAAAGACACCTAAGATCATCCAGTCCAACTGTCCACCTACCATCAATATTTCCCACTAAACCCTGTCCCTCAATACAACACCTAAATATTTCTTGAATGCCTCCTGGGACGGTGACTTCACCACATCCCTGGGCAGCCCATTCCAGCACCTGACTGCTCTTCTGGAGAAATTATTTTTCCCTAACATCCATTCCATCTAGTTCTACAGCAAGTTACAAGGGAGAAGAGGCCAAATCCCACCTCTCCACGACCTCTTTTCAAGTAATTGTAGAGAGGAGTAAGGTCTTCCCTGAGCCTCCTCCAGACCAAATAATCCCAGTTCCCTCAGCTGTTCTTGACAAGACTTGTTCTTCGCACCCCTCATAGCTTAATTGTCCATCTCTGGACGCACTCCAGGGCCTCAGTGTCCTTCTTGCAGTGAGGGATGAACATAGTATTCAAGGTGCAACATCACAGGTGCTGAGTACTGTAGTACTCCTCTGGAGTTCAGCTGAGCTACTCCCAGCCTGCATGCCTCAGCCATAGGATAGTTAGCATCAAAGCTCTGCCAGGCTGGACATCACCATCTAATGTCTTATTAACAAGGGTCAGTGGCTGTACTTCATGCCATTAGCACTTCTATGTTGAAAATGAGCTTGCAACAGGTAACGCACTTTGTCAGGTCCTACTTTGCCAGGGCATCTAAATAAAAACAACTCTTTCAAATCTTCAAAATTTTTAAAACTGAACCAATTGCTTTTGCAATCGTTTTTGTCATTCTTCCTTATCCTGATCGGAAACCACAAAATACAAATGGTTCTAGTGATGTAGAACACGATTTTAGGGAAGTGCAATAAGCAACCACAGATGCATGACCCATAGGAGGTGCCTGGGCAGGACACAGCTGAGCACAGCTCCCAAGTGCACTGCAAACATCTCATCTGCCATATGCAAGCCTCTGCTTTGTTTACGTGGCAGTTAGTTAGCAGAGTACCAGTTTGCAGAGCTGGTAAATGGCCTTCTGTCTGAACGCATCTCCTATCCCTCCTCCATGCTCATGCTCCAACTATTGCTCAGCAGCAGCAAGAGATCATTATTCCTCCCACTTGTCCCAGCACTCGTGTACTGTCACCACCACTTTGCTATGTGTCACCAAACCCATGGGCTCACATTTATGCACATCCCAGCTGCCTTTTGCTTTATAAGTTCTTGCTTCAGTTAGATTTATATGCCCACTACTAGCAGTAAGGCAATAGTTCTGTTCTTCCTGTAATGAGTAATTTACTTCTAGAAGATCCTGATTTTTCAGCAGTCCTGGGAAGATCCATCAGAAGACTCAAAATGATATTTTTTTTTATCCTAGGACATTTTTTAATGTTTTTTTTTTCTTTTTTTTCTAAACTCCAAACCAACTCCACTGATGTTTGCACTGTTCAGAATTGACATAAATGAAAATATTGCATCCAGCACTTCAAATTCTGTCCCATGTGGGTCTTTTCGATTTGGATTAACAAGCACTGTATTTACAGTCCCAATGGTCTCCTGGAGTTCTTTATGTGAGATACCAAACACCACTATTATCCTCATAATTCAACTGGTAATTGTAACCATGGGATATTTTATTTTAAAATATGTTGGAGTACGTGCAGTCACTGTCACCTAGGAGATGCTGAGTGAGGAGGAGTTCAGCTACAGATTATTTTGACCAGTTGTACTGTGCAGGGTGAATGAAATAATCCTTTTTTTTTTTTTTTTTTTTTTTTTTTTTAAGCTGGGAAGATGGCCATGTGAATACTGTAAAATAAAGCACCAGAAATTTCTTCTGAAAATGTGGTTGCTTACAACTATGCTCACATCTGGTGCTTTATAAGCAGTAAAATGAGTTGGGTAGAGGCAGAAAGGGGAAGAACTCCGCAAGAGCGAGAAGAAACAGTCTAAGGAAATGACTGAAATCCCAGTTACCTAACAACAGACATAGAAGGGAAGCCTATGGCTCTTGCATATAATGGTGTAATTACCATTGGTGCCGTGCCTACAAAAAAGCTACTGAATACAAGAGAAAGAAAAGTGTCTTTTGTATATAGTCTGCCTAGGCACATACCGTTGAGGGAAAGAAAGAGGAAAAAGAAGAAAAAGATATGTTTTAAACAAGGAATATTATAACCTTAAAAGGTCATAAGGAAAGTGTCATGCTTTTCCAAATACAGATGTAGAGAAAGATGGAACCTTTAGGCTTAGCTCTGTTTGTCATCATAAACACTGCTTTGCAGACAAATTGCAGGCAAACTTTTTCCTACTGCCCCTTAATTAAAGGAGCTGTCCTGTAGTTTTCTCAGATCAAAGAGAAAGGAAAAAAAAAAAAAAGAACAAAACAAAACAAAAACAAAGGCAAACTATGTGGGGAGAGAGGAAACAATAAGGTCTCTGTTTCCTTTATGAAATTTACTGAGAACCACAGCCCTTTCTATTTACAAAGTCAAAGCCCGGTGCAAAGCTCTGGAAGACCTCTGTGCCAGATGCTGTTTCCAATTACCTGCACTCTGTGTGGTTTCATAAGTAGAGTTTCTACTGAAACCATAATCAGTCTGAAGTACGTAACATCCAGAGTTGCAGGCTGAGATCAGCAGGCTGTATTCTATCTCTGGTAGCCCTAGGCTGCAGGAGAATGCCTTCTTTACTATTAAAAGAACACAGCCAAGCTTAGATACACTCAGCTTTAATTTTTATGCAAGTCTGCAGCTCAGCACAAAGCTAAAAAGTGGACATATGAGGAAGCTGATAATAAGGATTCTTTTTGTGAGAGCTTTTCATGGGTTCCCCCACCACACTCCCAGATGGCTATGTAGGGCTCTTAACATCCAGGAGTAGTAAATGGCCCTGTTTGATAGATTCATATCTTAGAGGATTTCTGGCTTAGAGATTGCAAATCTTCCAATCTAGAAAGAAAGAGGAAGCTGTATACAGCAGGACAGCATGAAGGAGCTCATCAGGTTGACAAGCTGTGCCCTCAAAGCAACTGGTTGTGCCTCACAACCAGTTTGGATGAGGACAGAGCTCCCTGTGTCACTATGGGGAACTGGCCAGGGCTGTCCCATATTTGTTTTGAAATTTTAGATCAGAGGTGCTATGGCAATCATCAGCTGGCTGGCAGAAGCAGGAACTGAATGTTCGGAGAACTACATGGCTAAAAGCATGTAGAATCCTGGCGCAGGGTTAGCAAAGGGATAGCTAGTGCATTTCAGATGTCCTTAAGCCATCAGATCATTGCACACAGAAGGACATTGGCAAAAGTTGCCCAGCAACTGCGTTCTCAGGAAGCACAAATCAGCACAGCCCTCTTGACTTCATGTATTCAGATTTGCAGCCCTTGACAAGATCTAGAAAATCTAAAATCACAGCTCTTTCCAGGAAATGAATTTGGCTGTTTCTTTCTCCAAAATATCAGGATATTTAATTTTATAATATTTATTCTTAATTTCTTTTTAAAATTTTTAACTTTTTAAAGTCTACTAAAAGGAACACTTCAAAGATTAAAGCTATGACTTCATCTGGAATAGAATAAAAATGGGTACCCCATCTGAATGCACACAGTGGATTCTTAACGAACTGCTCAACGGCTTTCGATGTTGCAATTAAGACAGAGAAAAAAATAGCACCAAAATCTTAAAAAGGCAAAGTGAAAAAACATGAAAATTTGAACATTTGCAACTTTAGTTACATTCAGACTGAAATACTGCACTTAATTTCAGGTCAGAGGAACAGAGAAGAGACTGAGAAGGAGAACTCTTTTCTTTCCACTTCTCTCCAGACTACATATCCTTCCACATATACAGATGAGAGGTGAGGGTGAGGAACTACCATTCCCAAAGCACCTATTTCCACACAGTGACTCACCTGGTTCCTACACAGCAGGCATCTGAACACCGGTAGAAAGGTGATCTGCTGCCTGTCAGATCTTGTGGCCTCAGGGACAATGGATGCTGCTAAAGGACACAAACAGGGAACAAAGCAGGAAGAGTTTCACTCTACTGTTTTGATTCAGTTCTCTTTCATATGAAGGAAATACTCTTTTTACATGGATAAAACATAGTAAAATATGAAACAAGAAATAATGTACTCCACAGCATTACCTAATGTTCCCACAGTGCTGTGCTAGAGTAAAAAATGGAATTACTTCCAACACCTCACGGGATGAATCATCTTGCTCCTCCCTGACACACTTCTCAGAGAAAACTGAAGCTTAAGCAGTTGAGCCCAGTAACAGATGCAAGGTTGTAGCAGAACCAGTCCTTCTATTGACCATTTTTCCTATTGTAAGAGCATCAGAAACTAACCATAACTTCTTTGTGCAGCCATTGCTCATACAGTTTTCTGCTTTTTTCATTTTTAGCTGAGAACATTCAGCTTGTGGAGGAAAAGAAAAGCATTCACTGGGAGCTGTTTCCCAGATAATCTGGGGGTTGGAACTAGATGATCTTTAAGATTCCTTCCAACCAAAGCTGTTCTGTGGTTCTATGATTCCATGATAATCATTTGCCCTTTTAATGGCTTCAGAGAGCTGGGCAACTTAAAAAAAAAAAAAATATTGCCTGGACAGCTCCACACTAAAACTGCATGAGATGCCCTAAGACAGATGAGGAAGAGCACAGCATGTTCCAACCGCTTCAAACAGAGTAGCAAAACCACGAGCAGCCAATGAAAATACTGATTTTCCTTGCTACTTCAAAAATAACTTCTTTTAGAATTTCTCCTTTACCACGCGTAATCTGAGCTATTCCTTGGCTCTCAGGAATCAGAAGCTACCTTGTAACTTGAGGTAGAGGAAACCAGGAGCTGCGCTCTCCCTGGAGACCTACAAACGGGTAACAACCGATCTGCTGTTCCTCTCTTGTTCTTGGGAGGGAAATATTGCTTCCCTTCTCATGGCCGGCAATGCGCCAGGCAGTCTGGTCAGGAAGGCAGCCGGAACCAGACAGGCTCTTTCCCCAAAATCCTTGCAGCCATTACTTACAATAGGAAATATCAGGTGAGCAGTGTCTGCCCAGTCCTTTTCTTGGCTGGTGAAGCAACATCTCTCTAGGTTGGGATAAAAGAGTGTTCCAGGCATCTATAAGGTATGCTAACACATGCTTACACACCAGCAGCCTGCTGGAAAAGTCTGGCATCAGTGACAGCAATAGCTCTAGCTGAATGCCAGGCTGAGCTCCTCAGCTATAGTCAGCTGAGACAGGCAGCACCATTTCATTCGAATTAAGATTTCAATCCAACATCACATGATAATTAACACATGCTATCATCACACCTTTATACTGTAACTCTGCCAAAAGCAAACCAAAGCAAAACATAGCAAAAATCTACATCAAAACAACAGTTAATGGAAGCAATGCTTAATTATGTATGTATAAACGAATGAGATTCTCTTGATTTTTACCCTTAGAATTTTGCACGTCATTTTTATTATAGTAGGAGTAACAGAGTGCTTCCAAGGTGTGTTATCAAATCATAAAACACATTTGATGTGCTTATGAAGTTGGAGCCAGTATTTGCTTTCAAAGAGATGCAGGGCACAGAGGTAGGAAAGGAAAAATTGGAAACGAGCAGCTTCAAGAAGTTCCTACACAGCACTACTCCCCAGACGGGATTTCAGGTTGGATATTAGGAAATAATTCTTCTTAGAAAGAGATGTAAAGCATTGGCATGGGCTGCCCAGGGTGGTGGTGGAGTCACCATCCTTAGAGGTGTTCAAGAACAAGGTAAGTGTGGTACTATGGGATATGGGTTAGTGGGCATAGTAGGGATTGGCTGGTGGATGGACCAGATGACCTTAGCGGTCTTTTTCAACCTTAATGACTTTATGATCTCTCACAGGCTTAGCATAACTCATATTTTTAGAAGGTTGTCTGCCTGCTTAGGACTTAATTATGATCCAAAAAGAGACAAATAACATTAGCAGAACTTGATTGTCTTCTTTGTTTTCTCTAAAGGTTCAGAAACTATTAAACTCACCACTTCCTCCTCCATTTCTAACCAAGATTCAGCATTTTATTTAATTAGAAAAGGACAAGAGAAAAGTATAATCCATCACCGTAGATGACAGATTCAGTTACCCATGAAAATAAGTAAAAATTTCTACTTGTTTTCTGCTTGCAAGCTCTGCAGTGTTCTTCCACAAATGCAAAGAACTGCAAAGCAGCAGGGGGAGGCAAAAAAAAAAAAACAACCCAAAACCACAAGAAACAAACAAACAACTCAAAAACAACAATAAAACAACTGAATCTATAATGCAGTAGCAAGCAGTCAGTAAATAACACCCTGAGCACTGAGATAATGGTTTCTAAATGGTGTGTGAACTAACCTAATTTTGCAGTAGTGCAGTCTGTTCTCCATTCCTCCGAGAACCTCTTCCTGCTTAATACTGTCATCCTGCAGTTAGTTTCTCTGCTGAGCTACAAGCTACAGTAAATGAAAGCACCAGTACCTTAACAAAGGTAACAGAGCTCTTGCCTTAAATCTGCCTTATGACTCGTTAACTGCTCACAACTGTCTTTCCTTAGGAAGCAAGCTGCTTGGGTAAATTGCGCCATTCTGCCCAGGAGCAGGTGCATTAAGCCTGCCCCACCTGATGTGGGGGGAAAACTAATGAGCTAATGATTTCTTGAGAGAAGTAAAATAAAAAGGAATTTCATTGGTTTCCAGTAGGTAATTTTTTCAAATTCACAGCCCCCTGTTAAAGCATTCAAGCCAAGACAGAAATCGAACACATTATAGAGGAAAAAAAATGAGAGGAGGAGAAAAAATTGAAAATTGAATGGGAAGAAAGATCTGCGTGTGTCACCTTCAGCACAGAGGGCACAGCATTGGAGGAGAAATACTAAGGCTGCCAGGCACATATCATTTCCTCGCACCCTTCCAAGGACTTGTGCTTGTCAGCACAGCTGTCATTCAGAGGGCCTTGGTTCAGCTCCTCTCTGTTCCTTGCTGCCAAGCAGTGTCACTGTTGTGTCTTGCCTACTCCCCTCCTTCACAGATGAGCCTGCTTGCTTGCAGGTGCTGTTGGAGGTGCAGATGCTCTCCATGCTCTTTTCAAACACAAGCCTGCAGGTGTTGTCATAGCTGAGTAATAAATGCCACTTGCTTCCCTGCTTCCCTGATCTACTTTTAGCCACCCAGTTATATTTAGTCTTTGACTTGTTTCTTTTCTGTTTACAGGTGCCAAGACAACATGGCCCTGAAACAAGACCAGGGGTTGTTCCTAGGCATGGTCACAGCAAGAATAATTACTAATAATTAGCTGCCTTTGTCTCCACCCACAACATACATCTACCTGTAGGTTGTAAGCTCGTGTTTGATGAGCTTGTTTTTTTGTGTATTTGCTAATTACTGTGTATGCTATGGCACTTCCCAAGTATACATGCCTCTACTGTTTGCAGTCTAAGAACAAAAGCAATTTGTCTACCAGTAAGACTTCTCTGCCTTCAACTGAATAAAGACAATATTGCATGTCTCTGGATGCTTTCATACAGAAACCTTTGTGATTTTTGAAGCACAAATGCGTGGATGCATGCAAACAAATGCTAAACGTCATGTTAAAAATGTGCATCATACTTGGACACAGATGATATGAGGGAATGCTCTGCACCCAAATCAGGGTGATTTTGAAACCCAAATCCTTGTGCCACAGTTGGTGCAGTGTTTCAGAACTAAAAAATTAGCGCCATAATATGACATAAGTTCTTTGGCCCATTCATATTTCCTACCAGTCTTGATGCTTGAGCTTATGGGTTAATTAACCTGAGGAATGAGGGGGCAATAATAAAGGGGCAGACTCTTTAGTAGGGTCTCCTGTGATAGGAAAAGGGGAAATAGCTTCAAACTAAAAGAGGGGAGACTTAGATTGGATGTAAGGAAAATGTCTCTTACATAAAAGTTGGTGAGGTACTGATACACATTGCTCAAAGAGGTGGTGGACATCCCATCCCTGGAGACATCCAAGGCCAGGCTGGGCAGGGCCCTGAGCACTCTGAAGTGTCCCTGTTCATCACAGAGAAGTTGGATTGGATGGCCTTTAAATTTCCAACTCAAATCATTCTATGACAATGGTCAGTGAACCTAAAGGGAATATACATTTAACGTGAAACATCACGGGCACTATGTTTCCTGGTATCTAGTTAACAGCTCAGAGAAAAACAAAAAGTGACATAGTTAAAAAAAAAAATTGTTGTAATGAAATCAAGTTTTAAAAAAAAATAAGAAAACGTGCAAAAAATACACTTTGAATTAGTGATTGCCTAAATCCATAAGGTGTTTCTTTTTTTCCTAAATAGATCCTTAGTAAGTCAGATCAAAACTCTGGGACTTAATGAAACAACTCTTCTGGCAAGCTCAGACATTTGGTTAAGTCATTCCTGATTTATCCTGGTTTATCCATCAGCATAATTTGGGTGTTATGAAGAAAACGTGGAAAAGTCAAAATAGATAGAACTTGTACATTGGGTTGGCAAAGGAAAATTACATGCAACATGAATGATACCATGTCAAACTCCACTGAGTCCCACTATGAATCCTGGAATTTTCAAAAGGGTTCTATGATATCATTTCAGCAAAATAACAGATGAGACAATAAGTAGGAGACAACATCCTAAGCTCAAGTTGTGCTTGATTCTGCTCTTATACTGTTGTAAATCTACTGCTGTCAAAAATCTTATGTCTGACATAGAAAGGAGAGCACACTTGGAAAACCTGCACACAACAGTCACAAGTAAATATTTTAACATTCTTCCAGGAAAAAAAAATAAACACAACAGGAAATAAAAATCAGTGGAACTGGAGTTTATGCAAATCTGTACTTGAAACAGGGCTTTCACCCACCGAGTATTTCATGTTCCTAATATTCAGGGCATGGTGAAACATTTCCTGAAGATTTTGCCTTTGTGATCATCCATCTAATTTTGCCTTTGTTTTATGATAAGAACATACATGATACTGTTTAATGATCAAATGGATGACAAAGAAAAAACAACAGTCAGAAACCTCTATGGGGAGATAAGCCTTTTGTATGTATTTATTTCATTACAGCATAAGTTGGAATACATAAAAAGCTTTACAGTGACCTTACCTATATACACTTTGAAAATGAACTGTTAATACATCACATGTAATTCACCTGAATTGTGAACAGTGTCTAAAGCATTTGCATGACTTAACCTGTTTTAAGTGGCAGCATCAACATGGTTACTTTATGGTTTCAGATTTGTCAAAGATTTATCCACCAAAACTTAAAAGCAAAGCACAAAGCTCCTACAAAAAGCAGATTACTGAACACTGTGGTTGTTTGCGATGAATTGCAGGTGCAGAACGACAAGACCGACAACATAATAGATAAAAAAACTCAAGCTATCTAAAAAATACTTGAAAGAAAATTGGTCACATAGTCATCACAGTCTCAATACTAACTCTGGTTTCCTTCTCTGCTACTTGTTTCTACTGAATACGTGCTAGGTATTTTTCTTTCCTAGTTCTCCTTCTTCCTCCTCTCCCCCTTCTTCACTCTCCCATTTTCTCTCGCTGAGTAATTTATGAAGCTTAGAGAGCCTCTAAAATAGCCTTCTGCTTCCTAATTCAGATGGGCTCATTCCAGCACTTCTTACAGTACCATTAATTAAGCCAAAACAAATAAAAAGTGCATTATTACATATTCTGAGTGCACGGTTTTACTGAATGTGGGTGTCAATCTCTGCTTTTAGTAGCTGTAATGTCAATTCAGAATAGTTCCAGTAATCTACTTTATTATGGACTTACTACTAATCTTCATTAAATGATCACAGAGTAAGAGCTGAGCCAGTGAATATAGTTAAATGAAAACATACTTTGCCACAGCAGCACTTGGGATCACACTGTTAATAGCTACACAGAGCCGTCCTTTTCAGTCCAATGTGCATCTGATGTGTAGAAAAATGGCAGACAGAAAATCATTAAATGCTTGTTACCACAGCTCCTCCACTGTACTACCATTTCCCTTCCTGTGCCCTCTTAAGTTTCCTAAAAGCAACACCACTAAAAAAATAAAAAGCCCAAAGAAAGATAATTCTAAATCCTTTGGATTCATTCAAGGAGAAAGCACTACACGTCATTTCAGACACAAAGCAAATCATCCCCATGCCAATGTTAAGCTTTGTGGTAATGAAGGGCAGCCCATCTACAGAGCAGTCAATGGAACGGATACCATAAAGCAAGAAAAGCAACAGGCCACTCATGAATAGTGAACATTGGGATACAGTACTCTGAGAGCCATTCAAACAGCACAGGAGAGTTACAGCTTTCATGTGCATAATTCATTCTTAAAATTTAACCATGTACTTGTTTGCAAAGGATTTGTTTTTGTGGACAGAATTTACATCAGCTGCTGCATAATTTTATTCATTAGTAGGGTACGATTAGCATCCTTCCCATGTTGCTTAGCAGTGCCTGTTTTCACAAATAGGATTATTCTTTTGCTAATTATTCCTTTGACTTATTTTCCAAGAATAAACAGAATTTGTACCAAAGGCTTTGCTGTAATTAAATTCTTTTTACAGAACCAGTTAGTGGAAATAGTAAATTTCTGTCTGTTATTAGCATTTGCTGAGGTGGTCTGTTTCTTTATTCATGCAGGGATTTCATTTAGATGCAATGAAGGCTCCTGGCATTTCCATGCCGTGCATGCCTCTTAAACAAGGCGTTGCCCCTGAGTGGGACCTAAAATACCTCTGCAGTCTCCTGGTACAGTACATGGAGCCCCTCACCCCAGCCTGGAGATCCAAAATTCAGAGCCTATCTGAAAAACCTTTCTCCAGAAAATTTGTCCCATTGTACCAACTCGTACTAAACATATCGTGAATTACCCATCCAGGAACTGGAGCCTGTATGTGCTTTTGAAAGTTTTGCATGAGATTCGTTCCTGAAAGAAGCTACAGGATGTGGTATCGATATTCTTCTACGAATATCCAGATTTCAGAATACACACATGTGATGTGGGAGGTCTGAGTTCCCTCCTTCCTCTGCTCAGGAGAATTCAAGCCTATGTCTTCTGGAAGATGACCTGGAAAACAGGAGTACCCTAGGAAAGAGGACACAGAAAAAATATTTCCTGCATGCCCTGGTAAAGGTGGGAGAGAAGACTGTGAGATTCATGGAGAAAGAAAATGGCTCTCCAGCTTGTCTCAGACCACTCAGTGAGGATGGCGGTTTGAATTCATTTATCAGGATAATTTCTGAGATTTTTAGCCATCTAGTGCATAACACAAAACATTGTATTATACTGTAATTCAAATATTTAGAGAGCAGGGATTAGCTCCAAGTCCTCCAGTCCTCCAGGGATTTGGGTTAAATCATTGCAGGCTAAGAAAGCAAACATCGTGTCCATGTTCCATGTAAATGCAGAAGCCTTCAGGCAATTATATAAATGACTGCTTTAAAAGCTATACATATACAAACAGTGTGAGGGTAGCATGGCACTTTGGTTTGGACCATACAAACATATTACAACAGTGGCTCCTGGGTATCACATCATCTGGTCTTCCACTCCTGAAGTCTATTTAAATCCTGCTTTTAGTACCCAAGCATTAATTTTTTTCAATATAGTAAAGACGCAAGCTGCAGAAAAAAACAACTTCCAGCAAATCTGCCTCAGGCTTAGCAGGGAGGAAAGAGAGGCCACAGAGTAGGAAACGTGGGCTGAAACACAGCACTGCAGTCAGTCATCAGGCTGTGATTACGCAGAGTGTAGGAAGGAAACAGGCATGATGGACAGCTGCTAATGGAGACCAGACTCTGCTCTCACTGTGTGACAGTGGAGTGGGAAGGCACTTGAAACAATCTCTGCTAATGATGTAAGCTAGCAAAAATACAAACCACAGCACGTTTGGCAAACACATAATGCTGTAAAGATTACTTCCAAATCTATTTATTCATAGTATATAGCAACAAGTTCTGGAAGAAAGAATGTGTTTCATTCCTTCCTCAAAGTCTGCGACATATTTTTTGCATCTCAAATCAGGGAGACTTCTCAAAACTTGTTCAGCAGCATTTTCGTGCATTAACAGGAATGAGAATGCTTAATTAATGACCAATTAATAGGAGTGACAAAGCTGGCTCGATTCCCTACTATGCTGTAACATAAAAACTGTACTACTAAATATTTTGAACTACGAAACTGCACGGTACTGTAAGATAGAACTGACACTTGGGCATTTGTGGTGACTGCTAATTCAAAACCTGCCTAGCACTTACGTCTTCAGTTTATCCACCTAAGTATTTCACTACACAGCTTTAAATACCTTCTACAGTTAAAATAGAAAATGATGCTGAAGGCAAATACATCATTTTCTTTCCCGCTCAAGCTACAACACTGTAATTTAATTGAGTCAATATTTCCAGGCATTCTCGTCAAAGAATTAAGATCATCTTTCAAAAAAAAAAAAAAAATCAAACAGTTTCTTTGTTAATCACGAACAAATACACCATCTGTGGCACTAAATTCCACTGCACCGTCCTGCAGTGAGGCTGATAAGCATCAGAGTGCAGCTCCCACCTGGGAGATGCTTTAATGAGCTCACTGGAAATGGGCTCACGTGGCTAAGAACTGTCAGAACAAAACAACTGTTCTCTAAAGATGGCAAATCAGATCAGCTGTATTAAAATGCAGGACAGATAGTGAAGGAGAAAAAAAAAAATAAAAACAACAGGAATTAAAAAAAACTGGGAAGGAAAAGAAAGAAATATCTATAAACTTCACTACCATCTTCTGTGAAGATGGTGTCTCTTAGGACAGAACCTGCTGCCTCCCTTTGGAACTAGCCATAACATAAGAATGCTAATGTTCTGCTAATGGAAACATCTTAATAAAACATAAAAAGATCTGCTGCTCTTTGATGTAAGGTCCCTATTTATTTCTAAAATATGAATCTATACTAGAACTTTGAATATAAACAATTCCCTTCCATAGTCCATGCCACTTCCAGGCTGAATCACTAATAGTAAAAACACTGGTTCTATTTTTCAGAAAAGGTGTCAGTGGTTTACAGTAAAGCTAAAACATTTGCCTTGTCTGTCTACTGACTTTTTATATATATATATAAAGTTTTTAAAATAAATGCAAGCGCCCTTTTCAGTATAGTTTGTCTATGTAGACAGTTTATGCTTTTCCAGTTCCGAGTAAAATGACAAAAAAAAGTATGCTCTGCCTTTGCACAGGCAAGAAGAATTTCTCTGGGGTTGTGTCTCGTTAGGACGCTGCTCCACAAACAGCACCTGAGTGGTTCGGAATCCCAATGACAGCATAGGCCATCAGCATGTACTGCAGTTGACAAGGGCTTATTGATTACAGCAATCAATCAAAATAAATAAAGCAGTCTCTCAATCCAAAGATAGGGAAATAACATCATGCTAGTGCACAATAAAATCAACATGTGTAACACATTCCTGTTTACCATGTCCTCCTTTGATGGTCTTGCATTAAGTTGGAAAAGCCTCTTGCCACAGGGTACTGAACATACAAAGAAACATTTAAGCTGTCTGCAGACAGTTTTGAAGAATTTACATTTGGTTTAGATTAATTTTCCTCGACCTGCAGTTAATTAAAGAGTAGTTGAAGTACAAAATATTTCCCACAGCTCTAGTGGTCTACATGGTCATGTAAATCTGCCACAGTCCAAACAGCTAAAGTCCATTTTTGTTATAATTTAAAATCTCTGATAAAAAAAGTAATAAAACAGTGTCTTTTTATACAGAAATCTTGCCTTTTTCAAATAAAGAACATATCAACATTTCATATCTGCCATGACACACCGCATTTTAAACAACTAACTTCCTTTTTTTTTTGTGTATTCCAAATATGAACATGCGGCACACATTTGTGTTGCTTAAAGCTTTACGTCTGGTATCTGTTACATCATCATGGTTGAAATTCCTGGGACCACACAGTGCCATGTCTTCCTAAAACCATCTATTGCACTGAGATGCTGTGATTGAGATGATCTTCTTATACTTTTCTAGCAGAGGAAACAGTCGATTTGACACAAGAACAAATACAGTTAAGCGATGTTGCCAGCAGTGCTTATCCTCTGGAATCATCCAGGAGAGAAAAGAAAACAGGTGGCAGAAGAGGCTCCAGCCCAGATCACAACTACATGCATACACACAACCAAAACTAATCGGAACATTTTGTTATGACACTGTTGTCAGGAATTTTTAGAACTCCAGGTGCAAAAAAGTGTCAGGAACTGACACAAACATAATCCAGAGATTATCCTTTTATAGCAGCTTCTCCTCTGGTTTGCTCGTCTTTTCACACAAAGCAAGGCAACACAGTAGGAGTTACCCAGGTGACAACCAAGCACTTCCAGACCAAAACCTTGGGAGAGGGAAGGAGGGAGCCCCTTCTCTCTGCAAACATGCTGGAGAGGGTCCCTTCTGTGGGAGTGAATTTGCGTGTTCCCTAAAAGTTGCAACCCAGCCCTCTGACCAGCACGCCAGAGTGAGGCTGGCCACTTACAGCGAGAGGGAACCCTCTTGGTCCCCTGCTTTCTCCAGCTTCTCTGGAAGAGTGAGCACAAAGGGTAGGAGGAGGCCCTTAGCATCAAATGGAGCTTTGAGAAGTTCACCATCAAAGGTACCCTTGAGCCCACCATCTGCTTCCACCTCGCCATCCTGGGCTAATATGAAGCGGAGAGTGCCAGTCCGGTTGACACAGTAGATGGTGTTACCCAAGGCAGCACAACGGAAGGGCTGGATGGGGCCACTGCTGGGCCGCAAGCTGGCACACTGGCTCCAGCGCTTGGCCACTGTGTTGTATCGGAAAACTTCAACACCAGCACCAGTCCCACCACCTGGCCCCTGCTCTCCACCACGGCCGCTGCTCACGTCAAAGCGATAGATGAAGTTCTTGAAGGCCACCATGTCAGCAGAGCGTCGACGGCTGCTGTTGTAAGGACACTCCTGCCACTCATCACGCTTGGGGTCATACTTGAGCAGTCGGTAGAAGAGAGATCCCCCTGAAACATAGATCTCCCCATTGCAAGTGGTGGCCTCATGAGCAACGGCAAAGGCTCCCTTGGGTAGGGGTGCAACGGGGCTCCAGCGATCAGCCCGTGGGTCATACTTCTCCACGGTGAAGAGGCACTCGCCCCCAACAGCGTAGAGATAACCATCCAGAGCCAGCAGCTTGAGCTGTGAGCGAGGCTGAGCCAGTGGGCGTACCTGGCTCCATGTGTCAGTGAGGGGGTTGTAGCAGAAGACTTTGTCAGAGAGGCGAGCCCGTGGCTCGCTGCCCACTGGCCCTGCAGCAATGCCCCCTGCCAGGAAGAGGTAGTTGTGGAGGACACACATGGCGCAGCCCTTGGCATTGGCCTCCTCAGGCAGACGTGTCAGCACCCTCCACTCACGGCTGGCCTCATGGTAGCAATGGATGAGGGAGCCACTCTCCTCCAAAGACATCACAGAAGAGGGGCTCTGGGGGCGGCTGCTCTCACGGCTCTGTGGTCGGCTGCCACCACCAGGCCGCTCGAAAGCATCACTGACTTCAGCCACCAATAGGCAGCGTCGTCCAGCCTCCAGGCGCCGCTGCAGAATAAGGTCCCTCTCTGCCCCACTGAGACGGCCATAGACGCCTGGCTCACGCAGCACCTCCAGATAGTGGTCACTCATGAAGCGGTAGGCGGCCTCCCGCAGCTCTGCCAGTCGTTGCTTCTTGGCCAGGCAGAGGAGCTGGTAGCAGTTGTCAAGGCGCAGCTGGGCGCGCATGGCCTCGGCAGCACAGTGCAAGGCGCAGGGCATCTGGAGGACACGGGCACCGCTCACCACCTCGGCCAGGTTGTCGTGCCGCACCTCGCCCATGCGGGCTGTGTAGACATAGTCAATGAGGAGCCTCAGCGCCCCGTAGCTCACCCCCTTCACCCGCAGGATATCTCGCGAGGCACGGGCTCGGAAGTAGTCGCTCTTGGCTGCCAGCACCGACTTGTGTGCCCGGATGCGCTGCCCTGATACCTCAATCACAAGGTCGGGCTCCTCAGCTGGCCGCCCTGTAGGCTGTGCGCCAGCTGGTGGCTCTCGTGCACTCGCCTCCTCCTCCTCCGACTCAGAGGCCACACTGTTGAGCTCCCACTGGCTTTCCACCACATGGCTGCCAGTAGAGGACGGTGATGGGGCCCCCTGCTCAGAGGTGGCAGAGCTGAAGCACAGAGAAGAGCTGAAGCTGCAGGGGGAGGACAGGGTGAGTGGTGGGGCTCCAGACCCGGCCCCACTCTCCTCCTCCTCCACTGTGCCGCTGCCCTCCATGGAGCCACACTCCACCACAGCCACACTAGCTGCTCTGGCGCTGCACAGCGCTGCCCTGGACAGGTCTTGGTCGTACTGGAATGCCCATCACCTGCTGGGGGACATTGGAGAGCCTTGAGCTTCTGTGGCCTGACCAGTAATGGCTTCTCCTCAGTCAGACACTGCCCATGAAAACCTGAATGTCTTCCCTTTATGAATATCACACCTCAATAGCCTGCAAAGCAGTTCTGTTTTTTCTGTTATCATATGAAAATTTTAAACAGTTTTCATGTGCAGCATCCTTTCACGGAAACTGGTCCCCACACCATGCTGAGCAACCCGAAAACATGTCCTTTCAAGTCAAATAGTTAGGAGTATTATCACAGCCTGTTCATCTTGTACAGCTACTTCAGGGGAAGACAACGGTTGCAATTTGTTCTGGAAGATTTCCTACAAGCCAACATATCTTCCACATGAACTTCAAGACGGTTTCTTCATATCACTGCTCCTCATATGCATTCCTCCTGAAAAAAGAAAAAAAAAAAAAAAAACCATGAAAAATTGATCAGCTTCAAAATAGATTTAGTCTCAGCTCACTCATAAGTTCAAGACTACTAAGGTTATGTTTCCTTTAAAATAACATCAATAGCACCCTACAGTTACAGTTACCCTACACAATTATGCTAATAGAACTCAACAACTTTTGTTGTTTACAAAACAAACCAAAGAGTTTATTTTCTTATGACAAAAGCAATCTGACATATATATAACAGCAGACACAGCAACAATGCATGAGCAAGATGTAATCAAACTTCATAGGCCTGGTTCAAGATTTAAGACTTCTGCTAACAAAAAAGCAGAAAAGAGTAAAAATCACAGTAGATCACTAGAACATGACTTTTCTTAATGAGAAAATGTCAGGCTGTAAAGCATGGCTCTGAGTAGGTTAGTCCCTGTCAGCCTAATTACTAATGAGTTCTATCCACATTTCAGAAAAGTAGTTCTCAGAATTCCACCAAAAAAAAACAAAAACAAAAAAAAGTTTGTCTTGTTTCTTTATGAATTTCCTGGGTTTGCTTTAAGTTTTGATAAACAATACACAAAAATTGTCCAAAAGTACTTTATTTCATGCAACAGGGATCTATAGACCAAGTTCTATTTGAAAGAAGATTAAGTCCTTTCTATGCAAATTATAGCTTGTAATTTCCTTGCAGTATAGATTACTTATTTATCCCATTAAACTACTGTTGGGTGTGTCCAACTTTTGGAGACTTTTTCATGAAAACGTAATTAGTAGATGATATTGTCTGGAAGCCTCTGACACAGACATGAAATCCAGACAGCCACGATTGCACACTAGATCAGTCTTCTACTGATCTAGTGTTTGTCTTGTGCATTTGCCCTACAAAAGGCTTTCTATTACATTTGAGAACATTCAATTAGAGGACAAATCAATACTGTGGTTTGATTTCTGGCTTTTTGAGCCTTTCAGACTATTACAAGGCTTAAATAGCATTTGAAAACTAGAGAGATTTCACAACCATTTTCGCATTTAGGTATTTTTAAATCAAACATTTAAGATCATTATACAAAATGTTATGAACTCTGAATAGACTTAGTAGCAAGATCTCCAAGGGCCAGAACCTAACTTGGTAGGTTAGGCTTTACTGACTTGTCTGCTGTAGCATTACGTGGATGAAGAGAAATGAAACGTTCTCCATGTACACTTGATGTGTAAGACTGCTTCATTAATAACTCTAAACTAGGCAGCATCCCTGTTGATGTAATTTTATTTTTCAGTGAGTCTTCACAGTACTGAATTCACTATCCAACCACTTCTTATTTTATTATACTGTAGGCATTAAGATTAATCAGTTTTCTGATCCAGGCACTCCATAGTGCCAATGATCAGCTTCGACCAAGAATAGCTTCTGTAAGAGACACCTGCAAAATGACAAATGTCAAATGGAGATGATTTGAAAAACATCTAGGATGCCAAGCTGTAACGTACTGTTATTTAAAGAAAATTGCTACCAGTATAATATCAGTGTAATGTAAGTAAGTAATTGAAATATATTGTGTCTGCCTCCTCTTCCAGGGGCTGATATTCTACTCGCATCTCAATACAGTTCTTGGAAAGACTGACGTCCTTGTCATGAACATCTGAAGGGTGCTAATATGCTTTTCCCCATTGCTGCCAACATCATGATTTTTTGTAGATCTAGATAGCTCACTTCTTTGACTACCTCTCCTACCTTCTCCTCCGGATTTCCATTCTCCTTCTACATGTAGCTTCAACCTCTCAGCCTACTTCTTGATTTTGCAAGTGAAACAATAAAAGACAACTGAAAGAGTATACTACCAAAATCAAAATGGGAGAGACCAAATGAGAAAGGTCAAAAGCAGGAAACTGCCACACCAGGGTTATCTGTGTATGATGAAATGTATTACCTGCATCATATCTCAAAGGAAAATCACCAATTGGAACATCTGAAGTTGTCAAACGGCATCTAGAAAAAGTGATCTTCTCAAAATTCTCAGGCAATGAAAACAAAAGGGGTGAGATCCTCCTCAAGCACAATAATCAGACCTTTTCCCCTATACAGATATCTACCTGGTTAGAAATTTGCCTTGTAACTAAAACATTATTGAGGAAGAGCTGCCACTCACCACAGTCCTACCAAACACCCGCGTTAACATCCTCTTGAGAAATCACTTAGAGGAAGAAGGGCTGATGGTACAGCTTGCTAATAGCAAGCAGAGGAATTCTGTACAAAATTGTCTTCTGTTATATTTATAGTTGACTACCAGGAATATGCAGAAATTCATGCTGAGCATAATGAGGATTTGAATCAAAGTGTCACATGCAATTTAGGAAACAAAGAACTCTGCAGGGAAGCTGGAGACCTAGAAAAACTAAAAGAGGGTTTGGAGAACTTTGTAACTCACAAACCAAAGACTGCACTAGAAATCTTAGCACCTTTACCTAGCTGCAAACAAAGTATAGGGATTACACAAATATAAAGATGAAAAAACAATTCACAGAAGCTGCAGAACCTTCCCACTACTGAGCAACACAACTGATCCTCAGTTAAAAAAAGGTCACAAATATATTGTAAAACAGGAAGAAGCTGGAAGGAGTTGATGGAAATACAATACTGAATTCCTGGTTTGGTGTTTTTTTCTCTCTCTTTTTTTTTTTAACTCATCTACAATGATCAAAAAGTTATACTGCTCTTTTGCTGACAAAGCATTCAAAACTTACAGTCATGGAAGATAACTGATAACCTTGCTGATTCTAAAAGATCAGAGTTCCTGATGATACAGTTTGGCTTAAAACCAACATGGCTTTTAATACTTTTACTCAAAACTGGCAAGAAGGGTAAGTACTGGAAAAGGATTCAAGCTGTCTAGAGTACATAGCATCCACAGACTGATGTCACCTTTTATACTGGGGTCTTTTAAGTCAGAAGTTAAATTACATGGACTGAAACTGTTCTCATTATCATGGGCTTGGCCTAGAGATGATGTAATGTTAATGGTCAGAGGAACTGCCAACAAACACGAACTGTGTTTACAGACTTGGCAGTGACATGCTTGCAATGTCCTGGATGCATGCCCCCAACCTCAGATGCTAAGAGACTTTGCTCAAGTTAACAGAACAGATAAGAAGGCACAGTTTTTTCCTGACAGAGGAAAAGTAATGAAGAGCTGCAGGTAAAGTTTCCTGGCACAGCATTCGTCTGGCAGCTCTTCTGATAAAATCAAATTAAATGCCTGTTTTGCCTTGTTCTCTCTCTATTTATTTCTCTTTTTTTGACCAGTGCCAATAACCTCTGACATAAACCCTGTCCTCTAGGAAGACCCACTTTCTCTAGGGACTATGTGCATGTGGGAGGAATTGGGTTATTGCTCGCTGGTTCACAAATGGAAACTACTCTGACTCAGTCCCAGGGTAAATTAAAGTAGAGCTTTCCCTATCATAAACAACTCTAATTTACATTAACAGGCTATCCTCCCTGAGAGACCACAGACCAGTTCAGATCTCACAGAATGCCATTCTGCTCCACCTTAGTCCAGGAAATGCTTTTGTAAAAACTTGTTCTGCCGAATCTTACCCCAGTGGAGAATTCCCTCAGGATAGAGGAGTCATCTGATTGAGACGATTAAGGAGTCCAAAGAGGCACAATAATCAAAAGAGAGAAAACATCTCTTGTGTTTATTTTAAAAACGGAAAGAAGGCTGTTAAAGGTAGAACTGGCCAGTACTGTAGTGCAGACTGAGAACAACCAGCTCAGTCTGGGAGAAGGCAAAATCTTCTGGAGTTGAGTGTGAAGAGGTTTTCTCCTTTATAAAAACAGTCTGTTATACTCCGGCTCACTGAGCAGGTCTGTGAAATCTCAGAAAAATAAAAGGTTTTTCCTAACTGGAGAAAACATCTGGAAAGTAGAGTTGCCACTTCTCTGAAAGTGGCTGTTTGTGGCACCTGAAATCTTGCATCCTATCACAGATTTAAACTCTAGGCCTCAACCACTTGCTTAATTTCCTATTAGTTAAGAAAATAAAAGTCTTTCAAAGGCTCACCAAGAAAACTGCAGAATATGGTTGTTGGTTTTTTTTTGTTTTTTTTTGTTTGTCTGTTTGTTTGTTTTTTTATGTTTAAAATTTGGAGTACTCAAAATGGAGCAACATATTCCCAGTGTCTTAGCCTGCCTACTGAATGTATGCCTTCAATGTATGCACACTCAAGTTGCATATGCATCCTCCTTGTAACCTCTCAGGGTGCTTTAATTTTCTCCCAGTATGCACTGGAGGTATGCATCTTTTTATCTCTTAACTGCAACATTTTCATACAACCAAGATGAAAAACAAACATCTAAGAAATGCAGCTTATGACTACAGACCACACAAGGAACATGTGGGTAGCAGTTCCTCATCAGGAACTCAGAGGATAAAAAAGGGTATGAGTGCATCCGGCAGCATTAGGGGAGAGGAAATCAGTCATAATAAAAATGTTATCAAAATCTTGATGAAACAGATACTCTAGCTGGCAAGTCAAACTAAAAATACACAAGTTTTGAGGAGTCATCATGACCACAGAACGGCTTTCTTAACAGCGATATCTGTGGAGAGCAACATTCTCTAGTTCCAGTTTAGACTCTTCAGAAGTAGTTAAGGAGCAGTGGTGTCTCTCTGGAGTTCTCACACCGAAAAGGAAATAACACTCCCACAAAATCCAAAGCTAAGAAAGGTTAAGTGCAAGTCATCTCTAAGTGCAAGTCATCATCTGAGCAAGTCATCTCTAAGTGCAAGTCATCATCTGATAGAAGAAAAAAAGTCTAACAAAAAAGAAGGTCAGAAGCAGGGCTTTGCAGAGTTACAATGCCTCTGGGGAAAGCTCTAGGGCTGATGCCTTTGTCACTAATGGACTACAGAGGTAATGGTATGGCAACAGAGAATCCCCTCTAGTTCTAGAAATAGCCTTGTAATTACTGTTGAGATACAAAGTGAGAGCCTGTGGTCATGCCTATGACAAACTAAAGTTTGGTTACCTTTGTAACTGATACTGATACAATTGTATACCCAACCGGATTGGGACAGAGGCTAACACCACACCATTAAATGAAAAGCTGTACACAACCCACCAGTGTAGTGCTACAGCTAAAAAGACAAATGCAGTCCATGAACTGGGTACACTGGGAAACAAGGAGCAACAGAAGGGAGAAAGATATCTCTGCATCTACAGCATCAGTCAGTTTACAGTGAAGATGGATAGATTGGATGGATGGGTGGATGGATGGATGGATGGATGGATGGATGGATGGATGGATGGATGGATGGATGGATGGATATTCCAGGACCTACACCTTGGAAGGAGTATAGATATTATAGACGGTACTGAATAACTTAAGAACCATAGAAAACCCTTCAGAGAGAGACAGTGCAACACTCTGCAGCCAGACACTTGGTTACTTCAACTCCTCACTGAGTGTGCTTTCCTTTGGCACCTCGCAGCTACACATCCATGTCTCGGAGAGCAGGAAGCTCATGCCAGCAGCTGGAAGAACAGGTAGTGCAAGCTGAGAAATGAAGTGCACACACTTCTTCAGGGCTTGGGGCTTGGTATGTTTGTTTTGTGACTCAATGACTGTGCACAAGTATGGATGCATGAAAAGTCTACATATGGATGGTGGAGAAAAGCCTAAACAAACCAATGGATGGAAGCCTAAACAAAACATTTCTAGCACTAAGGAAAATTTGAAAAAAGGACTGCCAAAGCATATTGTGAATGCTAAAAGTTTGCATGAATCAATGGGGAGAATGAAGAACAGGCTCATGGAAGGGAAGGTATTAACTGAAGAGATTAATGAATACACATGCTAAACACTAAAACTGTAACGAGTTTAAGAATATGCTGAGCCAAAAAGTGATCAGAGTATTCAAAGATAAATTACTTTTATGTGAGGAAATACATATTTTTACCTTGTTGCACATTTCTTTTAATACTAGATTGTGGTACATGTGGGAGGCTGGATGCTGGACATTTGATCTGATACAGGAAGACCCTCATTTTCAACAAGGCCAAATGCTGGGTCCTGCACTTTGGCCACAACAGCCCCAGCCAGCGCTACAGGCTTGGGGCAGAGTAGATGGAAAACTGCGTAGAAGAAATGGACCTGGGGGTATTGATTGATGCTGGGCTGAACATGAGCCAGCAGCGTGCCCACGTGGCCAAGAAGGCCAGTGGCACCCTGACTTGCATCAGAAACAGTGTTGCCAGCAGGAACAGGGCAGTGATTGTCCCCCTGTACTCAGCTCTGGTAAGGCTGCACTTTGAGTACTGTGTCCAGTTTTGGGCCCCTCACTGAAAGAAAGACATTGAGGCCCTGGAGTGGGTTCAAAGAAGGGCAACAAAGCTGGTGAGGGGTCTGGAGCACAGGGCTTATGAGGAGCAGCTGAGGGAGCTGGGATTCAGCGTGGAGGAGGCTCAGGGAAGACTTTATTGCTCTCTGTAACTACCTGAAGGAAGGTTGTAATGAACTGGGAGTTGGCTTCTTCTCTTGCGTAACTGGTGATAGGACTAGGGGGAAAGGCTTCAAGCTGCACCAGGGGAGATTTAGGCTGGAAGTCAGGAAATACTTCTTCTCTGAAGGAGTGGTCAGGCACTGAAATGGGCTGCCCAGGGAGGTGGTGGAGTCATTGAGCCTGGAGGTGTTCAAGGAACATTTGGATTTTGTGTTGAGGGACATGATTTAGTGAGAACTATTGGTGATGGGTGGATGGTTGGACTGGATGATCTGGAAGGTCTTTTACAACCTTGCTGTTTCTGTGATTCTGTGATTCATTCCAGTGCTATCAATCTCTGAAACAAAAAATGAGAACTGCTATGTTCTTTCTAGAACTCTAGGAGTTCTACAAACAAAAGCCTCGCTGGAAAGTACTTTGGGGCACAGGAAGGATTAAGTTTGACAGGACCTTGAGAAAGACCACACAATATGTGCAGGACAACCAAAGGATCAGACCCAGACAGCACAGGTTCATAAAAGGCAGGTCCCGCTTGACCAACCTTCTATGATTGAGAGACCCTCCTGATAGATGAGGGAAAGGCTGTTGACAAAGCCTACCTAGACTTCAGCAAAGCCTTTGACATGTCTCCCACAGTATTGTCCTGTAGAAAGTGGTCTTGGACAGGTAAACTCTCCACTGAGTAAAGTACTAGTTGAATGGCAAGGCTCAGAGAGTGGTGGTAAATGGAGTTAAATCCAGATGGCAGCCAGTCACAAGTGGTGCTCCTCGGGGGTTGGCCTTTGGGGCCTGTCCTGTTCAGTATCCTTACTGATGACCTGGATGAGGGGATTGAGGGCACCTTCGGCAAATCTGCAGATGACACCAAGCTGGGAGGAAGTGTGGATCTGTCTAAGAGTAGGAAGGCTCTTCAGAGGGATCCGAACAGACTGAATTGATGGGCTGAGGCCAATGGGATGAAGTTCAACAATGCCAAGTGCCAGATCCTGCACTTTGATCACAACAACACTACAGGCAACACTATAGGCTTGGGGTAGAGTGGATGGAAGACTGTGTGGAAGAAAGAATTTGGGTCTGTTGGTTGATGCTCAGCTGAATACGAATCAGCAGCATGCCTAGGTGGCCAAGAAGATCAGTGGCATCCTGGCTTGTATAAAAAATAGTGTTGTCAGCAGGAGCAGGGAGGTGACAGCTTCTCTATACTCAGTTCTGGTGAGACTGCACTTTGAGTACTGTGTTCAGTTTTGGGCTCATCATTACAAGAAAGACATTGAAGCCCTTGAGCATGTCCAGAGAAGGGCAATGAAACTGTGAAGGGTCTAGAGTACAAGTTTTATGAGGAGCAGCTGAGGGAACTGTTCCCTCAGGATTGTTCCATGTGGAGGAGGCTTGGGCAGACCTTATCACTCTGTACAACTACCTGAATGGAGGTTGTGGCAAGGTGGGGGATGGCCTCTTCTCCTGCATAACCAGTGATAGGAATAGAGGAAATGTCAAGTTGTGCCAGTGGAGGTACAGGTTGGACATTAGGAACAAATTCTTCTCCACAAGAGTGATCGGGCACTAGAATGGACTGCCCAGGGAGGTGGTGAAGTCACCATCCCCGGAGGTGTTCAAGATATGTTAATATGTTGTACTAAGGGGCATGGTTTAGTGTGGAAATATTGGTGGAAGGTGGATGATTGGACTAGATGATTTTGGAAGTCTTCTCCAACCTTGGTGATTCTGTTATCAGATTAACTGATCTAGTGATCCTTTCCAACTTTAACTTCTGGAAATTGCCATGCACCAGGTGTAAAGACATTGAGCAAGGCATCAGTTTGCGATGACTAAAAGCCTAGCTGTTGTGTTAGTGTGGTTAATGTTGATTGCAGAAATGTTTTTGAGATTAAACGGCGCTGTCAACAAATAAATAATTAAAACACATTCAAAGTCTCTGGAAACACTTTGGTAATGATGATTCTAACCAAAGAGGGAGAGAATATGCATAAGAAGGCCAAGTCAAGCAAACCAGCAGATTTTTACAAACAGATTTCAGGAAATATGAGAAGATTCAGGTTTTGTTGTGTGTTACAGTTTGATGTCAATGAATGCACTGAATTTTTATTTTTATTTACACTTGCTATGAAACACTTGCTATGAGAAGATGGGCCAATAAATTTGGATGAAATGAAATTCCTTGCTTAAGATAAAAATGGGTTTTGCTTTTAGTATCATTACAGAAAAGAACACGCATTACAGAGCTGAAAGCACTAGCCATCTACCAAAGTCTATCACCATTGTGCTTGAGAAAAAAACTTTAGAAGTAATTATATACTTCAAAGGACAGCCAACAATATCCCATTCTTCTCAGGCTTATACCTAGGAAAAGAAAGTAAAAGGAAAACTTCAAGAGAATGTTATAATAAAATCACTTCTTCCAGACAAAGTCTAAGTCAGGTACTTAAGGGAAAAAAGTTCCCCTTTAGACTGAACAGGCTCATTGATTTCTTGGCCAATTAGGTGAGTGATACTTAGAAATGCAGAGATCCTTCAGATATGCAGTGAATGACATCCTTCTCATTTTCTGACAGCATGTAGTTTCCTTGCTGTTTCCACCAATACTTTTTCCAACTGAAGGTTTAGAACCACCCCAGCCACAGCTAAAGGTCACAGTACATCTAGTTAGATTCATAAAATAGCCTTAGATTTCTGTAGATGTTATCACAACACAGCCTGTGGACTGGATTCAAAGATGCAGAGATGCGCCATTGCTCTGAAGCGTGGCAAAGGCTGACTTTGAGGGCAGTTCTATACAACAGATGGCAATACAACAGAGATAAACCTAAGAGCCAGATCAGACAGGAAAATATAGTCCAACATGACAATCCATACTCCCTAACCAGAAAGGAAGCAAAGATTTAGCTTGCACAGACTTCCATCTGCCATTGAAGTGCTGTTGGTATAGTACATTGTTGGACCTATTACCGTGAATTATTAGGTGACTCATGAGTCTGACATTTTTTATTATTCCATGGAAACCAGGCCAAGGTAGAGGGGGATGGTGCAGGCCTGGGGCCATATTCCTACACAGAACTGATTTGTGGGTGGGATGCACCTCCCAGTTCTCCTATAGGAAAAGAGGCAAATGGATTTAGTGTCTGAGATGTATGGTACTGCTGATCCATCCACATTCAGCTCCTGCAAAGGAATCTGCAGCATACAGATACATAGCATGCAGGTATAGATGTACGCCAATACAATGGGATCCTTACGTAGCAGCACATGAGAGCTACAGAGGACTAGCCAGTGGAGAAATATTGAAGATTACAATGCTGAAACGCTTAACACAAGCAACTAAGAAGTGTTAATTCTTGGTTTGGGTGTCTTAGGCCAGAATTGTGTCCAAAATTTTAAAAGATACCAATAATGACACTGCCTTTAACTGACAAGCTTAAAAAAACCCCCTCAAATGAGCAACCAAATCATCAAGCTATGTACTATGAGAGGAAAGCTACTCTCCTTCATACTACAGCTTTTCAAAGAAACAATCAAAATGTTATGGAAAGAGAGAAAAAAAGAATATAGAGTTGTGCTCCCTGATGAAAGGGAACTTCCCATTTTTCTTCCCATCATACTCTGTGGGGCAGGGCTCAGCTGAGCTGTCTGGGGACACAGTCTGTCCCAGCTTGTGTCATGTTTTTAAAGTACTTTTGCTGATGTCAAAGCAGAAATATATGTTGGAGTCAAGGTACTTCTCGTGGCTAGACTCCCCTGCCAGAAATAACCACACAGAATCAGCAATGACTCCACCAAGCAGTGGGGATATGTCTGCAGCAACAATGAAACTGAGGGCTCAACAAAATATGAGTCTATGCCATGTCATCACTGGAACTAAACAAGGGAAGAAGAGAAAATTGAGTGAGATGCATGCCGTTTGCATTACTCGAAGGGAACAGTTTCTGGCCAGTCTGACACAGAAATACAATGGGTTCCTATTAAAACACTTCTGTTTCCACAGCCTGATACTTCCTGCATTTGGTGCATGACATTCTTTTTTTACCATATTGTGAACTTTATAAGCTGAACTGAGTGTTGAGGCAAAGGTTTTCTGGCTGCACTGATTTCTCAACTTTGACATTTAGTGTAATTCACTATTTCTTGCAATAAATAGATTTTTTTTTATTTATTTAACATAGCAGATTCGTTAACAGTTAATAAGCCTGAATTTAAAGCACAGAAAACACTGTCTGGTTATCTAATTTATTCCTCCAAGCACAAGCCAAAGAATTTTATTCCTGTACCAAGCCAACAACTTCTGGTTGAATTAGGTCAAAGCAATCTTCTGTTCAAACAATCTGTCCCTCAGCCATAGAACTTCTCTGTTTCAGCTAATGACCTTGCTGGTAAATCAGGTGTTGAGTGGATCACTGTGGATACCTTTAAGGAATACACATGCTGTGCTTTACTTCGGGGTTCACTTTTTTGTCTTCTGCAGTCTCGTACATGTTGACATGCCTATTTTCACCAAAAGATTCGTGCTCCTTCTGAACAGACATATCGACTGGCAGCATAATCATGAAGGATGATGATGATCACAGCTATCTTGGGACTGTCACATCTGCTCTCTGTCTTTCTTACACAGAGAAGAAGGCTGCAACACAGCTGCCTACCCTACCATTCCTTTGCGTACAATATTGTAAAGCCCTGTTAATATATATGGTTAAATCTGCATCGGATACAGCAGCTGTGGTGCTGCTCTTGAATTTGTTAAGCAGCAACCTGGGCAGAACTGAAGATGGCCAGACCTGTAGTAAGAACCGATGCCATTAAATCAGAACATGAGGCAGACAGGTGCTTGGTTTCACAGTTAGGATTCTGAAGCACAATCCAGAAATCTCAATTTGTGATTCTTGACCATTCTGAGATTTTGATCATTTGCTTCCATATGTGAAGTTTTGTTGCCTCTGACTAGACAGAGATTTAGATACCTATCAGTGGCATCTTCTCAAAGCAGATGGCAAGGTTTTCAGACACTGTTCTCTGCAAAGTTGCCTCTTTTGGGGGATACAACAGAAGTATTTATTACCTTGTGAAGCTGTAGAATGTCTTGGCAAGGATTCTGTCCAGACACGGGGCTAAGATACCAACAGTCTGACAGACATTTGCAACTGTGCTGCCCATTACAAAGACCTTCTGATTATACCTCACAAAAGTAGAACACCAGAGTGGTACAGACCTCATCCTGGCAAACCAAATGCACCTGTGAAAGTCACTGCCTGAACAGACACGAGCAGTCTGTGCCTTCCTTTTCCAGCACCACAGTGCAACCATCCTGCAATATGCAGCAAATTCCAAAGTTCACAAAGCAGTACACTCCAACAATGTTTACTCTAAAGCTTTGCTGTGAAAATCGAAGTCCTTCGAGACCCTAATGTCAGTTGTTATTAAACAAAAAACATGTTGGCTCTGCGCTGACCACTTTATCTCAGTTTCACTGTGCTTTTTGATAAGGGCAGAATCTCACAACACATTAAATCCCACCCCTGTTGTAGCCAAGGGAAAATTCCTATTAACTTCAAGAGCATCAGGATTTCCCACACTGTATATACAAATGTGTACAGTAGCTTGTATTGAACTGAAGAACTGAAGGAGTGCAGTGAAGAAGAGATGAAAGAAAACTACAGGCTAAGAGGAAAGCTCTCCCATGATGAGATTTGTCTTTGACTGAGTGAATCAGAGCATTTATTGTTAGCATGCCATTCCCATAGCAAAGGGTTGGTGTTAGGTTCTTAGCGCCCAACACTAAAAAATAGGTCGCAGAAAGCAGAATTTATCTCCAGCTCTCAGGGCCTGTTCTTCCCATTTACTTACAAGAGAGAAAAGAAGAATTGTTTCCAAGGGGGAGAAAAAAAAACACCCAAAAAAAAGAAAAGCACAATACTGCCAATCTCTGACAGGTTGATAGTCCAAAATGAGACAAAAGCCTGGGAGCCTTCCAACAGCAGGGACCCATTCGGGAGGCTCACTCTGCTTCCAAAATATTCCTGGGGGAGTCAGTGTCCAGAGAAACAACAAACAGCTTTTGTTGTTGCATGTATGCACTCTGTGCATGTGTATGCACAAAATAATTTTGGGACTATTAATTAATGCCAACCTGGTTGTGATAGAACACAGCATGGAAGCTGCTTGTTCAACTCATGTGGATCTGTATGGAGAGGTCACAGTTTCTGGCGTGCTTCCATGTGGATTTACAAAGGCTGTCAGCCAGGGTGTGTGAGCCAGAGGCATAGCAGTGGCAGCTCATGAAACTGCACCTGAAAAGCATTTCTGTGACACATCTTTCTTTTCCTTCCGATGCTCTGTGCACAATCTGAGAAACCACTGGATTTTTTTTTCAGCTTGTTTTGCATAAAATAAACTGACTGAACTGATTGTGAATTCCTGTCCATTGCTGTCGCGTAAGGATGGAAACGTGCACTGCAGAACAAAGGATGCAGCCAACACTTTTTTGTATTGACACACAGTTGTATTAACAAGTAGATTACTGACAAAATTTTTCAAAGCCAAAACTGCCGGTCAGCAACCAAGAAGGACAGAGAAAGACTACAGGATTGCCACCACCATCTAATTAAGAAAACACAGTGTTTATGGTCCCAGCCTTGCAGATTTAAATGCTAGACACAGGATCAGCCCCAATCATAATAATAAAGCAAAAATCTATGCCAGTAAACTGCTGAGGTCACTGCAGGAGGAGGGTGAAATCTCCATCCATTCACTGTGTTGCCACATGCTCTGTAGCTGGCACAAGACAGAATCTCTTGGCCCAGGCTGGGGAAGGAACAAGGTCTTCTCTCATTTTATGATGTCTCAGCCATAGATCAGGTTAAGCTGGTTGTCAAACTCTGAACTGCTGTAAAGTAATTCTTCTTCAATAAAAATAATTCTTCAAATAAAAATAAATAAATCACACCTGTTCTCCAACAAAACAACACTCAGAACAAAAGCAAAACAGAAACAATGGCAGATGACCATTCCAGAGTAAAGCAAAGCAGCACCATGTCCCAAGAAGGCCAATGAGATCAAACACAATAAAAACATCTAAAATGAGTGCTTCTAAGCACCTAAGCACCTAAAGTAGTAAGAAATAACTTTTCAGCTTCTGTTCTTGGGAAAGAAATAGCTTCCTAACTGCAGTGCTGCAAAACTTTACTAAGTGTCAACATGAAAATCCCTGCAAAGTCCACACAGGATCTCATAGGATCAAAACGAGCACCACCACCACCAAGTTTAATTCTGCTCTAAAAGAAACTGCAGTGCTTTCTTTCAAGTTTTATTACAGCCATCTTTTGCAGCCAGCTGCCCTTAACATCCTCTTGCAACAGGATACTGCAGGATGCTGAGCCCCCATTAGGCAAGATCTGGATCCAGTCATGTAACCACAGCCGTCTCTAAGGTAACCCGTGCTAGCCCTAAATACTATAATCCTGCTTTACTATAGTAAAGCCAGTTAATGGCTTTCATTGAATGTGCTTGCCAAACAACAGCAATCTAATATTGATTGATGTTTCAAACAATCATTCTGCCCGCCTATTTGGACTATTTGCTACACACACAAAAAAGTGATGTAAGCGAAGAAGGAAGGAAGCTATTAAGGATTTCAGACTTTCTAATAATTGCCAAAGGCCCAGAGCTGCAAATCCCAGCTCCAAGTGTGATCCTGAGTTCAGTACCACTGCTGCCAGGAACAGGACCCTGAGGAGTGGTTGAGGCAGCAAGGGGCTGGGCATTAGCACTTCCATGGGTCCTGACCAGACAAAGCCATCAGTGCTGGATGGCTGGAGGACCTGCCAGCATGCAGCAGACGTCCTAATTACAGAGAGAATATATAGCGTGGGATGGGCACTGGGAATACAGCGTGGGCAGGGAAGGTGGCAGGCCAGAGCTGTAAAAACCAGGGAGTACTGCAACACAGTACTTTTGTATAAGCATTTAATTCACTTCTGGGAGACAGGCGGTTAAATACGTAAACAAATGGAGGCCATTCGTTAGTGTCCCAAACCATATTAAAAGGATCGCTCTATTTTACTGCTATTCTATTCTTTATTGCTTTTCTATTTTTTTATTGCCCTACATTTTCCATCTTTCTGTTCTAGTTTTTATATTCTTCGTTTAATTGCTGTGCCAAAAGATTCAGAACGGTATTTGTAGAGAGCTTTTCCCCTTGCTGAGCTGGAGAAGTTGGCCGTAGAACCTAACACCGACTGTCATTTTCCGCACTACGTGTAAGCTGGGGTCGGGGAGCTGCTTTTGCAGCGCTGAAGGCGCAGACCTACAACCATCCTGTTGGCAGACCAACGCTATTCGGCGGAACTCACTTGTCACTGCAGGAGCCTGCCCTGCCGCGGAGCCGTGTGGACGCACACACCGAGTGCCGCACACGAGCTCTCAGCGAGCCGGGGGATCACGCCGTAAAGCACTTGCGGCGGGAAGCAGCCGCCGTGCCGCCGGTACGCATCCCGCACACGGCTGCAGGGCGCACCGCCAGCAGGTCAGAGCGAGTCAGCACTGAGAAAAACGCGCAGCGCTGTTGACAGGCGGGGGCAGACGCTCGTAGGGCCGGGCAGCGAGGCGCATTAATGGGGACGGATGGCAAAGCTCAGCGCGATTAAACCCCGCGGTGCGCCAGATGCCAGCTACGAACGCGGTTACCGCGGGGCCGCAGCCCCATCCGCGGCTCCTCGGGGCGGCAACCCGCGTACTGCCCGGCCCCCTCCCCTCACCCGGGGACACCGAACGGCCCGGTCGCCGCCTCCGCCACCGCGCACCGCCTTGCTTACCTTCGGGCAGCTCGGCTCCGACAAGGCAGCCCGCGGGCAGCCCCGGCCCGGGCGCGATGCCCGTCGCCCGCCCACCCGCGGGCCCGGCGTTGCAGAGCAGCTCCGCGGAACGCCGGCGACAGGGGGGGGAGAGCGGTGGGAGGAGGGAGAGGGAGGGGAGGAAGGGGGAGATGGAGACAGAGAGAGAGGCGGAGGGGCGCTGCCGGGCGCTGCAAATGGCTGAACGCGGGAGCCCGCGCCGCGCAGAAGCTGCGCTCGGCCCCTTTGTTTCCCGGCACAGCGGCGCGCACACACGCACGGAGCGGGAGGAAGCGGCTCTCCCGGCGCCGACCTGTTGCGCGTGGCGGGCAGCGCTGGGACGAGCCGCTGCCGGCCGAGGAGCGCGCCGCCCGAGGGGCGGGGAGGCGGGGACGGCCCCACCTGGCCGCGCTGAGGGTAGCTCCCCGGCGGAGGCGCCCCCGGGAGGGGACGGGGCCGGAGAGCGGCTCGCCGTGCCCTAACGCCGCTCCCGCTGCGGGGCCGGGCCCCGTCCGCCAGCCGCCTCGGGTGCCCTCCCGTCGGCTTCTGGGCGGATAGGGCAGCGGGAGCTTCCCTTCCCCTGCGTTTCGGTCGGCTGAAACAGCTGGACGAGGGCCAGGTGGTTTCCGTTTGGCTGCAGTTTGGGTCTGGGTTGCAAATTTATCGCGTTTTTCAAGGCTGAGGTTCTAATCAAAGTTCTCAGAATTAGAGAGGCTTCCCAGTTTCTTGAAAATGGAATGAGCCCTTTTGTCAAGCTGCGTGTGCTCTGGCTCTGCTCTTCACGGAGTCAGTGGCTCTCAGACTTCCACTGTGACAGTGTGCGGTGCCTCCTGAACAACGACGCCGCATTTCCAAGCCTTCATAAACCATTAACAACGCACGGATATTTCATACTGCTTTCACAATGTATCGTTTTCCCATTGTGCTTTTTCTCAAACCTTGCTTTTCTGCAGTTTTTCTCCATTTCCTCCTCTTCTGGCTCCGGCGTCCTGTTGGACTCCTCAGCAGCACCCAGAGGCTCTTTGCTTTCCTGAGCAGAGCTGCTCCCTCCTATTCTCTCAAGGAACCCATCCTTTCATTTCTCCTTGTGCTGGCCATGCCACCATTGTAACTGCACACTCCTAGAATCGTTAAGGCTGGAAAACAATGCTAATATCACCAGGTCCAACCATCAACTCACCCCCACCATGCCCACTAACCCATGTCCCTCGGTGACACACCTACCCTTTTCTTGAACACCTCCAAGGGATCTTTCTGCTCCATGTTTATGGTGGATGAGCAGCGCTGCGTGTCTCCTCAGTCATTGTGTCCCTTTGCTCCTCCTTTTTGCCTCTGCTACAACCCTTCCAACCCAAATCATTCTATGATTCTGTCCCCAGGACGCTGCAGCTCCTGCCTGCAATGCTGGATAAGTGTAACCTCTTGAAGCTATTGGTTCTACTCATTTTATGCGCATACTTAAGTGCAGCGCTTAACTTAATGCTAGTTGTCAAGCTGAGGTCGTGTCTCATCTCTGCTGAGAGACCATTGTGCTTTCTGGGGCCATCAGGTGAATAAGTAATAATAATACAGTGTTGTGGGGGTTTTAGAATAATTGGTGGCTACAACATAAGTCTTCAGCATAATAGTGAATTTCCTGCTCTTCTCTCATTTGGGTCTGTTACTGTGCAAGGTTTCATTCCTGGCTCATTGGAAGAAGTTAACACGTGATACTAGCAGATCCATTGCAGCCTGCCAGGAATGACTCTTCTGACATCAGGAACCAATCTTCCTGCTATTTGGTGTGACTTTACGTGCTATATATTTCAAAATGGCACTGAAATTGGACAACAAATAGAGGTCTGGGAAATGATTTTCAAAAGCCTCACTTCTGTTTTCATTAACAAAACCGTGCCAACAGCATCATACCTGGGATCATTTAGGATCATTTTGGCTCATGTTTTCTGAATATACGATGACTTTAAGCACTACAGAACTTGTGTAGCTCTTCATCAAGTTTCATGTCACATCATACTCTAGTCTATGTTTGCACAGAGGTGTTTGAGCTTGGATGACTGAGAATGGTTTGTAGATAACCAGTGGCTTGGAGGTAGCATATTTGTGTGTATTACGGGGTCATCCTTGCCCTGTGGCCAGGGCCAGCAGAAGACCTGTGCAGTGAACTCTACGGAGGTTCCAGATTGAGAAGCCAGGTAGCATTTGGCTTTGCAGACTTTATTCTCTTCCCCTCATTGAGCATTGTCAGAAGTAGATCAGGTAAAATAACTTCTGTTCTTCTTTTTTTTTCTTTCTTTTCTTCTTTTTTTTTTTTTTTTTTTTTTAATTCCAGTTTTTGGCAGCCCAAACTTTCTGAACTCCAGCCTAAAGCCCATTCTTTAATTTTCTTTCCAGTCCCCTGTGTACATTTGTCCTCAAACCTTTAAGTGTAAACAGATAAAACATATTAGCTGACATATGCTGACATATTAGCATATTTTTGCAATTACTGCTGCTCTGTGTTTCATAAGCTGGGAACGTCCCACAGAGAATAAGGCTGCTCATCAACTAGCCTTGCAGTTCTTAGTGGATCTGGAGATGGTGCTAAAATCTGTGGAAATCATCTTAGTTCTCATTCTGCGATTTCTCTGCAGCTTAAGTTCACTGAGGCTGCACTTATAATTAATGTACTGCAGTAAACATGTCTGGAGGGCAATATTTCTCGCCTAACTTAGACATTATATCTTTGGATTACTTGAATCGTCTTTTGATATTGCCTGTTTCTCTCCATTAGGTGTAAAGTCATGCTGGTGTAGTAGTAAATGATTGATTTTAAACACCTAACTGAGAAATGAATTGTCCCAGTGTAGAGTAGGCACAACATTGGGAATAGGCATAGGAATATTCCACTTAAACTTGGAGACAAAATAGGCACCCTTCTCACTTTTGAGTCCACATCAGGATAAACAACAGATTCCCAATTTCTTCTTCTTTGAAGACTTCAGACTGTGATGGCTCCAGTGGAGAAAGGGGCAGCAGAGCTGAGTACCATTCTCATGGCAGTGACACCCAATAGCACCCGTATCCAGATGCATGTACTGGTGCTCAGATCTTATCAGAGCACAGCACAGCCGTGCTGACAAGGACACACAGCTGGGCACAGGTCTGTGCTCCATCATTTACCCTGCTAATTGGGTATATTGTGCAGCCTGCTCTTGCTGAGTCTGTCATGTTGTGGGCACACATCCAGCACACCAGGTAGGACTTGCATGCCTATACAAACTAGACTTGTTTGCACAATGTGCAAAGCTGTTGGCAGACTATTCTTCTGTGGTTTGGATTGACATGTGGGTGTACTGGACAACTAAACATTGCAACACCAAAATTCTGGGAGTGGCACAGGTAAAACCCAGTAGTATTTCACCTGTGCACAGTGAGGTAAGTATCAGGTAGTTAGCAGCAGTAGCTGATAACAGTGGTTCCTGCAGCATCCAGAGATCTGGTTCATGGCTAGAAGCCAAAATGTAAGCAAAACAAAACAGGGGAAAAATACTGGCTTATTTTGCTCATCCTGTGTTTGACAGCTTACTACTTGTGTGCGAAATGCTTCTTTTTCTATAACATAACAGCCTCAAGGGTTGGTGTGATTGCTATTGCTGGCTCACAACAACAGCTCATTAAACGTCTGCTGAGCAGCCCAAGACAACTAAAATAAATCCTGTATGTCTGAACTACAAACAGCATACATGCTGTAGGCATGTTACACAGCATGCATCATAATCAGAGAACAGTATTTCTGAGGACTCGAGCTGATCTACCTTTGTGTATTATATCCTTTGTATAATGCACTCAAATATTAGAATTTGAAGATCACTGTAAAAGTGATCAGGTTGTAGGAGTAGTAATAGCCATAAGGAAAAATAGATCATGAAAGTTTCTTCAGGGTTGGGTTGCATGCTTTTATGCACCAGAGACAGATCAGTATTATTTATAAGAGAAAAGAACAAGGAGTGCAGCAAAAGAGAGTGGATTACTGAGAGCTTTATCACCCAAAACAGTGCTCTGAACAGGTAGAAAAGCTGTTAATTTGGTTAAAAGTATTTGGTCAGGTTAAGAGGTGGGGAACTTGCAGTGTTTGCTTAGATGGACCATTGGGAAAACAAGCACATTTTCTCCTAATTTACTAAAAAAAGATCGTAAAAACCAAAGGATTTGAAACAGAATTAAAACCTAACCTTGCTCTTTACAGTAATATGAGAAATCCTGTCAGTGTTCTTTCCCAGCCATAATCAGCTGTATACTTCTCACTGCCTGTCTCCTCAAAGTACGTCCATGGTCAGCACTACGGCTTGGGAGCAAAATACCTTGTGATCAGTACATTCCTTCCAAATAGTGGCACGCCAATGAAATGTCAGCACACAGAGCTACAGGCTGCGGCCATCTCTGCTTGCTCAGGCAGCGGGGCTGGTGCAGGGATGGGGATGGCTGGAGGATCCCACCTGGCACAGTGGGTGCGTGAGCAGCATTTGCTGTGTGCAGCAGCACAGAAGCAGCTTAACTTTACTGATGGCATCCGTTGCTTCTGATCTGGATTAAGAGAGTCAAAGGCTGCTTGTAGGAACGTTATAGAAAAGATGTTTAATTTACGAATCTTGGCTAACCTAAGAATAACCCATCTCATTAAAGGTCCTGGTGTGTGCCACCCAATTCTCCAGGAAATAAACCGTTTTTAAAAAAGCGTATTAAACACTGAGCGAAGCCTCACAGGCGAGTTCTGAAATTCCAGACACTGGCAGAGGGAAGGAATCAAGAAGTCCACAGTAGACAGCCTTTATGATTTGCTTTGGTAGGTGCGAGTTAGCACATTTCTTTGTGCCAGCATTCAATGTGACCCTGATGCTCAAGGTGAAGCCCCATAATGCTTCTCTCCAATTAGGACTAACAGAGCAAAAATGAGAAGTCCATGCCTCTGCAGACAAGATGCATCTGATCCCTTGAGTTTAAAACCTTTCTTGTTGTTGGTATTCAGGAATGCAAATACACAGATTTTAGTTGTAACTTGGTACTTCTGTGCCTGCAAAAACTGCAAGCGGCTCACCTTAACTTTCTGATGTCAAAGTATTCCTTATGTAGGGTTTCCAGTCAATGCTTACAAGGATTTGATCTTCCCAAGGCATGCTGTCTCCCTCCTAGGTGCTCTAGCTCAACTTCTGGGCTGAGACACACATAAGTGATAACTGTGATTATCCCTGGAGTATAACAATACGTGCATCAGCAGAGCGTGCAGTTCTGCTGTCAAGGCGTGTTTTGCTGCAGGAAAAAAATCCCTTTGAACACCCTTGAAGGTCGTGCTGTGAATGACTAACTGCCTTTTACTGAGCAGTTAATGGAGCTTGGCCAAAGCACTTCAGGTGCTTTTGGTCATACGTCCACATTGTTGCATTTCAAATAGACTCACAGTAGATCTTCATTTGCCTGGGAAATTTTGAGATCCTTTCCGTGCTATTTCAGTGTTGCTATTTTCATGCTTTGTCCTAAAGGCAAAGAGTGTTCCTGGCAGTTTGGTAATGGCATGCCTTTAAGGACAGTGCCGGGATCAAGTAAGCACAAGTACAAGGCAGAAGCAAACCAACTGATTCTGCAGATGTTGAGCCAGATTTCTCAAAACCAGACAGTAGACAGATCCAGCAAAGCACATACAGCACTTGTGAGAAAAGCAGATTGTAGATCCCCCACACAATTATAAAAATGACAAGTCTGAACAGTGATGGAAGTAAAGTAGAATTCTGAGCTCTGGCATAACGCAGGCAGCCTACTATCCACCACAGACTTGTGGTCCTCCTTGCACCAGTCACTGGTATCTCCACGGTAGGAGTAAAGTCTGTGCTGGTGTCTCTGCACACATTATAATATCATAAAATGTTTAAGAACCAGCCTCTGTGAGCACCTATTTCTATTGTCTCATGTAAAAGACTGCCCTGCTCCTGCCCAGTATGCAGAGTGGGCAGTGCTTAGCCACACACATGGAATGCCTGCAAGGAGGAGCATGGTTTAAAAGGCTCATCAAAGGGCTTAGCAAGCTGTAATGTCTTTAATCTGATTTCTTTTTCAAACTCATCATATGGCTTCAAGTCACTTTACAACTCAGTTTCTTCTGAGCTACAGATAATATTAATCTGCCTTCTTAATACTTCCTGCACTAATAGTCCTGCTATTACTATGAAGATATAATAAAGCAATCAAAAATACTGAATTAACCCCGTGCTATCACTCACTGAAATACAGATAAACTCTTGTAGAGCCCTCCATTAATCGCACCTTTCAAACTGCAAGTTTTTCCCACCCTTATTTATGCACTTTAAGAATCAAATTGGTCTTAGAGAGAGGAACCATGAAGTTTAAGCACTAAAACACAACTCAGGATCTTTCCCAGCATTCTGCCACATCTCAAAGGGGCAGTGCACAACCTGTAGCACTCAGCATCCCACCCATACAGCAGTTGCAAATTTCCACTTGGACTGAACCCATCTTGAGGCGCATGAGTTCACAACATCCTGCAATCATGGAATTTGATTTTGTTTTTTTGTCTGCTACTTCAGCAATGAGAATGGCAGGAAATGGAATATCAGTGCACTTCAGGAGAGGGAATGAAGTGTCAGTGTTTTCCAGAGCAATACATAAAATAGACATGGTGTCAAAAACAAGAACAAAGGGCAGGCTTTAATAGTTGTTCATTTTACCTCTTTTCAATAGCTCTTTATTTGTAGTAGTGCAGGTACACACGAAAGGCCATTCCTGAGCCTGATGAATACAAGTCTCAGAATTTAAGCACAATCATGGGATTCCCTATACATCCTTTAGGGCACATTAATTAGCATGAATTGCCAGTTACCAAGTGAAAATTAATTTCCTCTGCTAATGCTGTGTTCTGCAACACTCACTTGGAACACTGCATCTCACTTTTATGTAACATGTGCTACTCAAATGGTGTGTAATCCTTCCAGACAGCATTGTGAAAATGTTCAATTTGTGCCCATTGATACAGAAGTCAAACTTACTGCGAGTCCGCATCATCTGTAGAAATTGCATATGCAATTAAATCATAGAAAGTATTAAAACTTTTGTTGTCCTAATTACATATTATTTCATTATTCAGTAATGCAAGTCCCAGATTCTAGCTCTCTTGTTAATATAGCGACCCAATAAATGCACTTCTGAAATTAAGTTGTAGCACATTTTTTATTAAACATTTTCTCAGCTTATACTTTGAACATAAATACGTACTTTTATGGCTCATGTTACAAAAGACCCTACTATATGTTAGAAAACATATACAGAATATATCGTAGTGGTTACACTTTCTCCCCCTTTTCCCTAAAGTGTTCCATAAATTCTACAAATCTAGCAAAGCAGTACCAGAAAGCAAAATCCAATCTACCCAGCAGCAGTCAGAAATAGCTATAAAGTTTACTTGCTTGCTGTAAGAGAAACTTTGGTTCCTGTCTGCTTTCACTGCAAGGCAATACCTTATTATGGAAGCTATGTATCAGAAAACAAGCATTGCACGTCATGCTCCATCACTGAAGGTCTACTTCAATTCATATTTCCAAAGGTGTACAGCTTGTCTTTGTTTTTTTCCACTTGGTAAGACAAATACATATCTTTACTTTCAAAGCAGTATAGTGTAAATGAAGGACCTATTTCTGTTCTTACTGAAGTCAGTGGCAAAACATCAATGGACTTTCTGAAGAGCAGATTTGTATTTTGTTTCTCCTGTTCTCTTGACTAAAGTGAAGAAAGCTACATTTCAGCTGGAAGGTAGGATGAATATCACTGAGAATTTTAAAACTCTTATGCCTCATTGCTAGCACCTCCTGTAATAACTCCACACGTGGGTTTCCAGCTTATTACATGGGGTCTTGGCTTACCATTCTTAATGATAAAGACCCATGAAAAAGTGAGCATAATCTTCCAGCCCCAAAAGTATGGGCATGGAAGCCCACACCTGAGGAGCATGCAGAATCACACCTGTGGTCTTTCTGCTCTAGTGTAGCAAAGAGACATCAGGTTACATAGGCTTTATACGCAGGAGAGGCTTTATACACAGCTCATGCTGTACAATTTAGTATTTCCACACAGTGGGCAAAGATAAACCCCCAGGGCCTACGGAAGAATGTAGAAAACGCAGCTGGTCTTGAACCCTCAGGCAAGGTAGACCAGGCACAAGGACAAGAAGAAGAGGAAAACTTTGGGGAAATGTTGCTGGCAGCCTGCCTTAGAGACACTGCTTTTTATTTCACAGGGACTGATGCCGACACCAAGTCCATATCAATGTTGGGAGCACCCAGCTGACACGGTAAGAATCGTGGTGAAAGACACAGAATAAAACCACAAAAAGCAGTAAGGAAAACTCTAGACCTACAATCCAATCTCTAACAAAAGTTCTTTGTGACTTACTGGAGTTTGTGCTGTTATGACTCAAGCTGCCTTTTCTGATAAGGATGTAGGATGTGAGCTGAGCTCCTGGAAAGAAATGTAGGTGTGTATCTGATTGTTGAATCGTCTGTTTTGGTGGCAGCAGGAGAGGTTTGCTGCAGTAGCATTCCCTCTGTCCTGGTTGTGTGCCATGTGGCAGCAAGGCAGGACACCACCTTACTGCAGCACTCCAAACTCAGTGAGTCAGCCCATTCACTGACTTTGGTGTTGGCTTGATACAGATTCACTTTTCAGAGCAGACCGAAAATTTAGAGTACATTTATAATTTACTGGGACAAGACAAGCGCCAAAACAGCCAAAACTTGCGCTTGATTTTAGTCAATGCAAACACCTGATAGACTTTTGCTTTGGATATATTTAGTTTATATTTTACTGAACTGATGGACGGTATTAGAATTTTTAACGCACCCGAATTAAGCCTAAGAGCTTTAATCTCTCTGTATCTTTCAGTTTATTGACAAGAGAAGAAGATAGAAGATAGAAGCCCTCATTTCACACATATTAAGTCCGTTGTGACTGAACAAGGTGTCTCATAACCATTTTTTTGCAATATCTTTCTGAGCTGAAGGCCTTGCCTTGTATTTCACACGCAGAGAGTATAGTGCAAAAAGCAATGTCAATAGTATCCCCGAGTTCAAAATTCCTTTTGGAAATATCCATTCAATAAGAAAAAGAAGATTAACTGGGTCCCTGTTTAAAATTCAGCCCTCTAAAACAGTACCAAAGCAACACCTTGTCCCACTCAGTGAATAAATGCAAACAAATTGTGCACCCTAGTTTTACAATATCTATTTATCAGACCACGCTTGGCTGAATCTCTGGGTGAGCAGATTGGACCATAACCCTGCTGTCTGCACTTGTGGACTGACATTATCTGATAGGTATTTGCCTGAGGACATAGCACAGATCCACTGATGTAGGACGAATATCCACAACGATTACTTGCGCCTCCCACAGATTATTTCAGTATATTTCTGAGCTCATTATTTACATCTGGGATATGCATACCTCGTTAATAATGGCACAGTCCATATCTACCTTTGACACAAAATTGCCAGGAGGGGAACGCATTACCAGCACTACAATGCACAGCTGTTCTTTATCTGTACTTTCTATTATGTGTGCCACGATATCCTTACAACTTTCTCTGTATGACATAGATGAATAACAGACACATTATACCTACCAAGAAAATTAATGGACTTTTTATACTGAAACTTTTTTCATAATACTGAGCATTAAGAATACAAAGAAAAAATCTATTGTCTATGTTGAAAAAAAAAAAGTTTCAATTAATATAACTGTGTTTGTTCAGAGCAAACTCTGGCTTATGGAGTGATGTTACTAACTGTTACAGTAATTACTAATATTAGCTTTCACATTAGGATTTTTATTGTTAAAATTTTTTTTGTGCTAATTTGTTAAAATCTACAGCCCATGCAATATGTCGGTTTGGAAAAGGAAACAACAGCTGATTTACATAAGCAAAAACCAGCATGTGACACAGCACATGTTCCTTGCCTTCCCCAAGTGCTATAGAACATAATGACGATATTTATAAATGTGAATATAAATAAGACAAAACTCCTAAAATCTTTTAAAATGTCTGACAAATCCTTTCTGTTCTAAGTATCAAAGATAGCATCAACAGCTAGACATTTTCCAATACCCTGACACCACAGAATGTTCTACGTACGTAAAGACTCTGCTTTGTATCCCTTAATTCCGTGATCAAATCCTACTGAAATTGCTCCCATGTCATAAAGTCTTTTGGCTTGGGTCCTAAGCTGGCATTTGCTGTATAAAGATATCAGACTTTTTAATAGCAGAAAGTATCTTGAATTTAGTTCACTCATATATTCAATAGCGGGATTTGCCAGACCATCACTGAGGACACTAATTCATCTTGTCGTTGCTGCTTGGTCTTCTTGTTCACTCTTCTGTGTCCTTGACCACCAGAAATGACTAATACTGAACTTGCTTTCATTTTCTTGGATCTCTGTCTTTTATTTTTAAAAGATATATTTTGATCCTTCAAAAGCTCATAAATGTTACTGTCCTCTGGCCTATGCTCTAGGGAACTTGATGTAAAGGATCCAGAAGATGAAGACAAGTCACTTTTTTGTGCAATGGATCCTGCTGAACCTCCCAGCCAAACTGAAGTATCAGGGTTGCTGCTATTGGAAGAGCCTGGTCTGTCACTGTGCAGAACATTCCTCTGGTCTTTGTCTTTAGATTCTGAGCCACGAGGCAGGCTGTTCCTTAGCTTGTTTTTGTTTTTCTTGTTTATAGATGTAGCCATTACAAGAAACTTGACCGGCCCATTGTGCGCGTGATACGACACCATTCCTCTCCCTGCAGCCAAAAGAAAAGACGACAATGTTTTAATTACAGCACTCCACAATATTTACTCCGTTAAATTTGCTTAGGAATGCGTAACTCTTAAAATCCTGTTATATGCATTCAGTCCATCCACAGACTGTCTATTTCCTTGTACATAAGCAATTTAAAGAAAAGTGTAGGAAAAAAAATTATCTATCGTGCCATAAGGATGTTTTAGGACTGTGTCAATAAACCAGTTGGAACACAACAGAATGAATTCAAGTCGACTTGTGCTGTGTTACGGCAGCATGAATACAGACATTTTCTGCTAACTTTTTTTTGGCATTGACACAAAAATAACATTCTGAGTTTTCTACAGTAACCCACAAAGAAAATATGTGGTTTTCAGTTAATCCTACCGTGCCCCTGTACCATTCTAGAAAAGCATATGAACATCTCTTTCATTGCAATACCTGCTAGTAGTACAAGGAAAAATTACACATGAAAATCATAAGAATATATGAGAAACAAATTGCATAATGCCAAATTCAGAAGCTCTAACAACATCAGTGTA
The DNA here is from genome assembly GCF_019232065.1 of Centrocercus urophasianus. Lineage (NCBI taxonomy): Eukaryota > Metazoa > Chordata > Aves > Galliformes > Phasianidae > Centrocercus > Centrocercus urophasianus. The sequence continues at coordinate 14,006,597 of NW_024884142.1, read as the reverse complement.
TGGGGCTCTTACAGCAAGAAAAAAAAGCATAGCATTATACAAAATCTCCTATAAGATGAAAAGAAGTTAGGTTATCAAAGAAAAGAAACCACTACTCTACAAGTCACCCCATCCATCCCTAACTCCCTAATACATTCCAGGTTATGATTAAAAACAAAAAAATCTACTTTTGCAGAAAGTGCAATGGCATAAAGATGAATTATCAGGACTGAAAGCACAAGTGAGAAAAGTGCAAATTTTTTGTTTGTTTGTTCAAATTCTAAATACTTGTATTGCATTTATTTTTACCTACTACTGCTTCCATAACTTCTAAGAAACATTTGTCATACGTAGGGGCCTATGGGAAAGCTGGGGAGGGACTTCTTCTAAAGGCAGGTAGTGGCAGGCTGAGAACAAATGGCTTTAAACTGTAAGAGAATAGAGTTACACTAGATATTAGGAAGAAATTCTTTACTGTGAAGGTGGTGAGACACTGGAACAGGTTGCCCAGTGAGGCTGTGGATGCCACCTCCCTGGAAGCATTCAAAGCCAGGCTGGATGGGGCTGTGAGCAACCTGGTCTAGAAGGAGGTGTCCCTGCCTATAGCAAGGAGTTGGAACTAGAAGATCTTAAAGGTCCCTTCCAACCCAAACCATTCAGTGATTCCCTGATTATTGCTGCATATTTTGCTGAACACAATTCATTTTCATTCTGAAAAGTTACATATACTTTTTTTTTTTAATCCCTGAAGGAGGTTACAAATAACTTGCCTCATAGAATATGACAGCTTTTCTCCACAGCTCAGCAGTTCTAGTAAAATTGTGAAACTGAACTGTAGCATGGCATAGTACTTAATTGGAATTACATACATTAAAAAAAAAATAATCTCACTTCTGCTAGCAGCTTAAACATTTACAAAATGATTCAGCAGCATTCCTACGTTTCAAACAAGGCAATATGAAACTAACTTATGAATGCACCAAAATGCAAAAATACTGGTGGTTGTAAAATATATATATATATATAAATATATATATATATATATGTGTGTGTGTGTGTGTGTGTGTGTGTGTGTGTGTTCTCACATGTTCCAAGTCTCTAGTTTTGGTAAGAGAGGTCACAAAAACAGTGTGCCAAATAGCCAGTCAGAGAATGTACTGCATTGTCAGTACCCATGTCTCTAAACCTAATGCATCAACCTTCTCCAAGTATGGAAGAAAGAATCTTTGCAATGCCCTCTCTTCTCTTCTTGTATTTTTTTTACTGCACTCTGATAGGATTAATGCCTACCATGTTCTTATTCCATAAAGAAAATTGCTGTCCTGACTCAAACAACTGAGACAAATCCAGATAGGCATGTGAAAATACTTTAATGATAAGGAAGAAGAACAGATAGAATTTCATCACAAAGCCCTGATGAGTCCTTCCACAACAAACATAGTTTGGCAGAGTCATTTGAACTACTGACAGCAAAAAAATCTTCAGCATAACGACATCCTACCAAATCCATTTGAGAAATGTCACTCACCAGTTACTTTGGGAATTCCCTGCAAGCGTGGCACTGGCAATGCTACTATTATCCCCAGATTTGTTCCAACCAGTAATAAGCCATGGCACACCAGCAGACTGGTCACAGAAACACGCTGCTGCCCTGTGAAGTGCAGGAAGTGCTGTATTATTTATGTAATGATCTTCGCCAAGGTCAAAGTAACCTCAAACACACAATCAGCTGCACAGCTGCATTCAGCAAAGCACTCATCAGAAAGGCAAATGCACTGCGGGATTGTATTAAACTTTACATACGTCATAATTTAAATACAGCTGAACTTGCATTATCTGCCCTACATCTCTGAACCACAGTAACTAAAAATAGACACACATTACCTTTACAAATATGCTTTTATAAATTTGACCGTGTATGCTCTTAATAATAAAACTGAAAGGCATCCCACTTCCCAGTGCTCAGTAACGTATTATGACAACACACTATACTTGAGACTCAAACTTGTTCATGATTAATTTCTTCTCATGGTTTTATTTTTGTGAAATAGTATAAGAAGTCCACATTGTCCACAGTATCACATCCACACTGGGGTTCCCCTGTACAACAATGACATTGGCATACTGGGATAAATCCCAGTGAAAGCCTATTAAGATGAACAAGACACTGGGGTAAATAATGCACAAAGAGAGACTGAAAAATACAAGTTGTCTGCACTTAATGTACACAGAAGAGACTTTACTCAGATGTGCTCAGTGACAGGATAATACACCATGGGTCAAATTTGGAACATGACAAATTTGCTTTAAATGTAAGAAAAACCTTCTTCACCATGAAGACAGCCAACCACTAGTTGCTCAGAGAGGTAGCAGAGTATCTCTGTAACTGAACATACTCAAATTTGGACAAGTTCTTAAGCAACCAGATGTAATTTGCCTTGTTTCAAGAAGACAGACAAAATGAACTCAGAATTCTAGTCTCTGACCTCATACAAATCTCTTCTATTGACAAGATTTTTGTTTTTCTTAGGAAAATAGTCATTTCTGCTTACAATGCTTGCTAAATATTTAATTCTGGGTAGTTGGACTTACTTTCAAAATGCCCTTGACAGGTTGCAAAAATGGAAAATGACAAAATAATTCCTGCCAAACTTCTGCCATGATTCCATTTAGAAGCATTTAAGCAATGGTGAAGTCACTCAGGTTCACAGCTTACATGTTCTTGGATTTACAATTAACTTTACATGATAAGAGAGCAGTCAATCCCATCTTTATCATAGCCCTCAAGTTGTTAATCACTTCACCAGTAAGTAGGGAATGTGGATTCCACTTCTGATATAACTTAGATGAACCTACATGTTCCACACCTTGAAAAAATACCTTAATTACAGTACATCACAAATGAATGAATTTTCCATCTCTTCCTTTGAAGCTGGGCCAATTTACAGCTAAGAATGCATGAATCACAGACCCAGTTGGAAAGCAGGGAAGAAACAGTTTGACTGAAGCCTGAAGGTTAAAGCACTCAACTGGAAAGCAGCAGGTGGACTGCAGTCCAAGTCTTTCTTCACAGAACTCTACAAAACCAAAACATTTATCCAGTAATGGTTTATTGTAAAAGGCACATACTACCTGCAGGGCCAGATCTGGATTCTCAGCTTTGACTACCCTAAAACACATTCTAAAATACCTTAAAGGCAATGAGGTCACAGTCCATAGTTGTAATTAGCATGAAAAAGTTGAAGAGCTTCCATCTACTCATGGAGGCCTTCAGTGAGTGTGGTGGTTTCACTCGCAGTAGCTAAGCTCTACCATACCACTCCAACTCCTCAAAAGAACAGAGAGAAAATGTGATGAAAAATGCTTGTGGGCTGAGGTGAGGACAGAGAAATCACTCACCAATTACTGTCATGGCCACATAAGGAATAATCAGCATGAGGGAAATTGATTTAATTTTTGCTTACTAATAACAGACTAGAAGAGAGCCACCTATGGTTTTTCCATAAACTGTCATTATTTCTTTTTGTATGATGGCGCTATCCCTCTTCAGGTAGATAAGCATACATGGTTTATGCCCTTAGACAAATTATTAACCTTTGGAAGGCTTTATTTATTTATTTTATGAGATGAATTTAGTTTCCAAAGCAAAGCACACAAGAACACTCCTTCAACACTGGTTAGTTAGATGGACAGTCCTCTGGGGAGGCACAGACTTCTACTTCTGGAGAGAGAGCAGTCAAGTGACCACACACTGTCCAAAAACACATCAAAACCCACAGTGATGACATGTGGCAGCCTTGAGAGTGAAAGAAAAACAGTAATGCACAATAAAAGTCTGCTTGTGCTGTTTTCAAAGCCGTACATACAACATGTGACAACCATTTGTCTTCCTCAATCATTTGCTAATACAGATTTTACATTTACCTTTATAACAGGTCAAAACAAGTTCAAATGTGGATGTTCAACAACCTCTGCATATTGGAGTCGTCAAAAATCAAGATTTGAACTTTGTGATTTAGAGTTCAGATCTGCTCAGGCTACATACACAGGATATTTAAGATCTCCCCACAACCTGTGTCACAGCAAACACAAGGTAAACTGCAGGTTGGCCTAATCTCACTCCATTTCATTTACAGTTGTTTTACAAAGTGCAAACAGAAATATTAAAGTGCAATTTTCAAGTTTTTTTTAACTGTGAAACACATCAGTTTTACTTCTGCCTGTCAAAGCCTTTGAAGAAGATGCTCACCTTTCTAACAATAGATCTTTAATATCTTTTCAACTGTTTAAAATGTAAAAATAATATGCATGACTCTATACACCAACCCTGAAACTATGTACAACTACTAATTGTTCCCAGTGAAAACCAGTAATGCTCCTCACTGTTTCTGTAGGCGAGAACAGCAAATTACCAGCCAGCAACTTAGAATCTTAAACATGGAACACAGCCTTAAGCATGAAACATCTACAGTGAGGTCAAAAGGAATGATGTTTGCTTTGAAATCTTTGAAAAGCAGGAAACATCTGCATTTGAAAAAATACTTTGAAATAGCATATAATAACTTTAAAAAAAAAAAAAAAGAGAGAGAGAAAATACCATTCAAATAAATAGTAATCTTAAATACTTATTTCTCTGCTACCCAAGGTTTGAACTCATGCTTTTCTTTGTTATTCCTTGACTTTGTATTTGTACAGATTTCAAATCAAGAGAAAAAAGTAAAACCAGTTCTCTACAACTTGTTGAGCAGTAAGCACAGAAATTAACGAGCTAACAGTGGTAAGTCAGAAAAACAAATCCCAAAAACAAACAAAAATTACTTTAAATAGGAAAACTGCTAGATCACACTGTTGCAGTGCAATGATGGAATTGTCAAAGTCATGAAATAATCTTACCAAGATCTTGAGTCTACCAAGAACTGAAGTCACCAATTAGGCTTACACAAGGACAAATAGTTTTAATATATTTCTGCTTTGTGTTCAGCCTTTCTCAGGTCTCATCTTCTGACTCAGACTCAACCATGCGCTCCCTAGCTACGTGCAAGGACATACTGGTACATATCCTCTTACATGACCTTGCTCTTCCTGCTATATAAAAACCTGTCTAAAAAAGCAAATCAAATGGGCTGACCTCAGATTTTCATGCATCTTTTAATCATTTCTCAGCAGCAAAATCATAAAGCAACTACATTTTATGCTGTGGCATCTGGTGAGGTGGGAACAAAAGGAAACTCTAAGTCTCAATGTATAGTTTGTTTTCTGCAGAAAGGAAATGATACCATTTATCTTTGCCTTTCCCATCTGTGTCCAGGAAGCACACGTGTGCCATTAGAGCATACACGGATACAATCAGAGTACAGCAACATCAACAGAAATTGCCTCTCTGTTCTGCAGGTAACCTTTCATCATTCATATGAGCAGAGAAATACAGTGAACTAAGGTCACAGAAATCTCTTTAAAAAGGATGTCTGAGGAACATTTGTACGAAGAAGTTATTCAAAAGTGTCAAATGAAATTCAAATGAAATTGAAAACAAGACTACTAATAAAACCAAGAACTGTGTACTCACATGCTGTAAGATTTTAATTTATTTTCACTATCCAGGCTGTGTGAGCTGTGACAAAGATGGGTGAAAAGTTACCTTTTAATCAGTAAGATTCAATCACTGGTCATAAATACTAAGCTAATAGGTGAAGCACATTAGTGAGTTTTTACATTTGTCTTCACATATTATTTTTTTTCTCCTACTCAGTATGTCAGTTAGCAGACAGCTGAGCTTAGGCCACTTAAAATCAGTCTCACTGTACTGTACAGTTGTATGGCCTGTAGTGATGACGATGCTCTTCAACTCAACCTTCTTCTTTCATACTGTCCTTGTGCTTTTTGGAGATATTTATTTAGTTATTTCTAAAAAGAACCTAACTCTGTCATACAGTATTAGGAAGTATTTTATGGCTTGTGGTTTTGATGATACAGCATGCAACGCTTCTGTGGAGCGCTCTGTACTAAACAGAAATCCTATGGAAAGTAAGGTCATGTTTATTTTTCAGACCTGTGTCCCTACGTACAAACTTCCCACAACTCCAGAAAATCATCAGCTTGAGCACAGAACAGAGTCACTAAGAGTATTAGTTACATCCCTTGTATGTGGACTACCTAGTGACTGAGCACAGCTGAATGACAGCTTGCAGGGACACAGTTGATAGAGGGTGTTTTAGGATACAGTAGTTATTCAGAACCCACTCAGATGTCTCAGCAGATTAATTGGTCTTTTCATGCCATTTAGCTGACATATTTGACATGAAAATAACCAAAATATGACCTATATCTAGGCGGCACTTTTTCAGTCAAGCTCTTTCCTTAGCCAGACCTCTGTGAACACAGTATATAAAACATTTCCACAAATCAATCATGATTTAAAAATATATATATATATACTTTTGGCTTGTGGTCCGTGGTTCTGTCTCCTTTTTTTACATTATTAAATTCCACTGAATCATAATGACAGTAATTTCCTGTGCCAGTTCCTTTATATTTCATTATTCTTTGATTCTCTCCTACTCGGTGGGCTGCTGAGTTATTTTTCTCAAAGTAAAGGAGGCACATCCTTTAGGAAAAAGAAAGTAAGCAGTGATATTAAAAGCTGTCTTCTCCCCGAAATGGAAAAAATCTAACATCATGAGAACTGATTACCAAGGGTATGAAAACTTCCTCTCTGTCTTGATTACTACAAGTACCCTCTAAATATAGCTTTGTAATTCAAGTAGCCTTTCTGACACAGTAACAGTAAATTTGTCTTTTATTTCTACTGTATACCTACAAAATAATGATAATTTCATTATGTAAACAAGTTATGTCCATTGCATTAAGTGAAGATGCAGATGACCTCTCCATGCAGCCTATTAGGCCAATATCACGCATCGCTGCTCCTAGTAAGAACTTGGCAAAAGGAGTCCAGCTTCAAGAAGTTATATAATGATAATCATGCACTCTTCTTTTTAATCTCTCCTCCTAAGATCCTTAGCAATACTTTTACATCAATTTCTTCTGCCTCATTTCAATACAAGCTGAATTTTTACTTACGTGCTCTTTTTGCATATTAAAGAACTCCCACTGGATTTCAGAAAGCTAAGAGTTGTTTCTTTTAAAAAGTAAAAGATGTCCTGTTGCACATCACACTTCTAAACAGTAATCAGTTCATTAAAATCCACAGAAAATGTAAAAAACATGTGCATTTTGTAACTACGAAGCCACTTCATTCTTCCTCCTGTGTCAGATTTTTGTTCCTTTTTAATCTGAGTGTATACTACACAGTTTTATTTATTTTTTTGTTCCAAAAGCTCTTAGTGTTGCTTATTATGTAAACCTCCTACTACTCTGTCTTTTAGCCTTTGCTGGTGTAGCAAATTGGGATAACATAAACATGCCCAAGAGCTGCTGCTAAATAATTGAAATTCATTTCATTTTTAGAATGGATTCCTCCCTTGGAACATTTGCTGTAATAAAAAGTGCTGTTCTACTTCTAAAATAAATTTCCATTTCCATTCACTGAAGTGCATTTTGGGAAAAGACAGAGGAAAAAAAAAAAAAAAGAGATTAAAATGGGTAAGAATGACACAAGGAGATATAATTAGCTAAAACTGTTCTACAGAAAAAAAAAAATCATGTGTTACATCATCAGTTTTATTACCATGGCTATGAATACCAAAGCTAAATTTGTTTGAAATTTAGCATAAAATGTGTGTAAGGGAGGCCCTACTTCCTCCCCCTTCCCCCACAGACAGTAGAACATTTTGAAAATTAATCTTTTTAAAAACTGGTCTTGATTTCTTTTCATAACCACGATTAATTAAAGCATACAATCTATTTAAAGGCAAGACATTTGCTGCTGGTTTGTAACAGTGCTACAATCAAACAACGTGTTAAAAACATCCTACCTAGATCACTATAGATGGACATGATTTAAAACAGATTTTTACTGCAAGGCTAACATGGTCATTCTCATTTCTCTTACCTGATGCACATGTGCTCATTACAGCATAGGGGAAAGACATCCCCAAACCTGTGTCCATTAGTACTGCGTAGGTCTAAGAGTCATATTGGCCTACATCAGTCTGTAATAACATCTGTGCATGGCATTTGAAAAAAGGTGCCAGAAATAAGTTTATCTCTTTTCGGTATGTGTCTAACTACCAGAGTCACTCACTTGTAAATCTGATACAGACCAGAACAGCTGTCTGTGACACTGATGATCTTAGTATGGTTGAACAGTTTCTGTCTTAAAACACTTAAAGGTTTGTTAAACATCACCCTAACAACCAGAGGTTCTATCTTTGCTTATAATACAAATGTTTTTAATTCAACAAACTAAAGATCTAAGTAAGAGAACACTGAACACAACACACTCCTAAACGGAGATGCGAGCAGTTCCACTGACTTCACTGTAAGCAACTGACACTAAGCAAGTGCTTTGTTGGGTGGTTCAGATCCTAGGCTGACTGACTCCATCACGTATTTTAATATCAACTTCCAGAAGAAAACACTAAAATTTGCAAAGGAAACACATTTTTGTGATAGACTGAATCACTCTCCTGTTTTATAGTCACAAAAAAAAAAAATAAAATAAAATAAAATAAATCCACCTGCTTATCTATATAATATAAATTTAAAACCACTGAGGAGAACTGACTCTCAACAAGCTCATTGCACATGTCTTTCTTTTGGGCAGACAAGGGACTGTGATTTACTAAAGTAAACAGTCACAAGATAGCTATCAAAGACTGAAACAGATGTTCTGATTCTGGCCTTATCTACAATCTGGAAAATAACAGTGATAGAGACAAAACAAAACAGTTGGGTTTTTTTTGTCATATGGTGTGATTCAGCTACCTGGCAACATATTGTGAACAGGCGTGGCAATGTTAACATCCTGGAGGTGTTTCAGTGTCTCAGTGTGGAACAAACGAAGCGTAGATCCAGATGTGAAAGCAATCCAGACTCCCACTCCAGCAACAGCCATGTGAGAGATTACCATACCTTCCTCTTGATGTGCTTCAAAATGGTTCTGTAAGTAAAACAAATAATCTTTGAGGAAATGTTACATCATTCAACCTTCATTATCAGCTTCTCAGTACAGGCACTGTGTCTATGTCCGCCATGCCAACAACAAAGCTCATTTTCTTTGCTTTGCTCGGGATATGTCCTGACTGCTTCATAAGATTTGTTATTTTCTATGCTCCCTTTTTTTTTTAAACAACAGATACGTATGAATGCATATAATAAGGTGATGCACAAGCAATTGCTCACCACCTCCGACTGATGTCCAGCCAGAACCCCAAGCAGAGGAAAGGAGAGATGAACTCCCACTGCTTTCAAAACTCTTTCTGCGTGATGTCACATGGGATGAAATATCCCTTTGGCCAGCTTAAGCTAACTGTCTTAATCCTGTTCCCTCTCAGCTCCTTGGACCCTTTGCACCATCCCAGACACTAAAGAAAGAAATTCCAACCTAGATGAAGCTAAAACAAAAAGTCAAAATGCTCCTTCTGATGACAAATAACTATGCCAGACTTTCAGATCTAGTGCCTGAATTTTCTTCCTTGATCTAATGTCTTCATAGTTACAACTTCTAAATAGCTTTAGGAAGGCTGAAACTTCTCTACATATTTCTGTTAACATGTGAAATAAAATTGCAGTAAAGGTCTCTAATCATTAAGAGGAAGTAGCGATATTTCGGTTTCATTTTTTCTTCTAAGTAAGCAGCCTATGAAGTTAAACACAGCCTTTTAATGTTGTGCCAGCTATTATCAAATGCAGAGGGCTAATCTGATAAACATAACATTTCCCTAGCTAAATAAATGGAAAACTGTTCTTTGAATACAAACCCCTCCCAGAGGGATATAGGAAGTAAATATCTGCAGTAATATTCACAGTTCTTATTATATACTCTTAACTATATTCGTAGATAAAATGCAAGAGTACCTCATTCCTCACTGTAAAATCACACTTAGATTTTCTATGCATTAGAATTAAGAGCTACATTTTAGTTACTTTGCATCCCAATTTAAATAACACAGTTCTAAGGATAAGCTCTTAGCCTAACACAAGTATATTTTGAGCATATTTGCGTTATGCAGTTCAATTTCTTCAACTAAATTCAATGAATAGATGAAGATCATAAATAAGAATAGGACTCAAAGCTTTCACAAAATATAACTTCTGATACCTTACTTAGAGGTCCTTAAGTAATAAAGTATGAAAAGCAAATTCACAATAGATAATAATCCATAAACTACTACTTTCCACCACAAAATTGGCTTCTTACAAATAAGGGAAATTACTTTAAAAAATTGTTTACATTTTTCTTTTAACGTTCAGTTATAAAAACTTCTCAGGCCACTGAAGTGAATCCTGCTAGCAATCCACACTGTTTGGAGTAAGAGAAAAACGAAGCTGATCATAAAAAATTAATTTTCTTTGGTTTTCTGACCACAGACAACAATTGTGTGAGTGCAACTGTAAACAACTTCCACAGGCATTTTTGTCACATTCCATTTTTACCAGCTAACTTGTTATACTCCCACTTTGTCTACCCTGCAGTTGGTACAGCTGCTTGTTGAAATGTTTCAAGAAAAACTGTAATACTGTCAGCGCCACAAAAAGCCTATAAAAAGAACTATTCTTCTCTTTCAAAGATGGAACAGGAACATACCCAAACCTGAACATTCTTTTGCAATTGCTTATGTTTTTGTATCGAGACTTTGACAGCTGTTTCAATTACACATTTATGTGAAACAATTTTTTTTCCAAGATTTTTTTCTTCTCATGAAATACAATTATTAAAGGACAAAAATGGCTTATTCTCTTTTTAAATAAAGGAATTGAGCTTCATTCCATTTTACTCTTCATAACTTCATTCCTCTCTGCCTTCTATTCAGATCCTTTTTCTTGTTTGGTTTTGTTTTTCTCAGACAGTCTTGTTCTAATTCTATGGCAACATAACAGAGGCAGAACACTTTCTGGATGCCACAGCGAGTCTGTCTTGCAGTAGAGTTACACATAACTAACTATTGTTTCAACAGCGTGTGGCATTGCTGAAATCTTTCTTTTGAAGGGTTGCCCACTCATACTGAACAGCTGTGCCAAGAACTGAACTGCAGTTTTTCAAGCTTAATGAGAGATGCATAATGGGCATCATCACTCACAAGGTAAAACAAATCACTCACAAGGTAAAACAAATTACTCACTACTTTTAAAAAAGTACAATACTTGGGCAAAATACACTCAGGTATAGGATTCTCACTTGTTCGGTTTATCCAGCTGAACATTTCAGCTTATTCTACATCCATTGTTAAAACAAGAATTGCTCACGTATGTTTAGCCAATTATTTAAAAACAAGACAAACCAAAACAAGATGTAATAACATTCAATTGGTGACTTTACTAAATTCTCTGGCTCTTTTCACAGTTGTTTTTAAACAAGCACAGCCTGCCTTTGCAGAGCCTAAGGGTCTACAAGCACAGAGAATACTCCAGGATCAAGGTTAATACTTGAAAGCAATACAGCTCACAGATCTAGGATCAAGACTAAGGACAAGTTTCTTCTTCTTAGAAAGAGTACCAGAAAATATAATTAATATTTAACAACAGTTGTTGCATTTCACACATGTCCCATCCCAAGGGGCTTGAGGTGTTGATGACAAAACCATTTCCTGAAATGAGGGTGACCTCATTGCAGCCTTTCAGTACCTAAAGGGAGCCTACAGACAGAAGGGGAATCAACTCTTTGAAAGAGTAGATAACAGTAGGACAAGGGGAAATATTTTTAAGTTGAAGGAGGGAAGATTTAGGTTGGATGCCAGGGGGAAGTTCTTTACTACGAGAGTGGTGAGGTGCTGGAACAGGCTGCCCAGAGAGGTTGTGAATGCCCTGTCCCTGGAGGTGTTCAAGGCCAGATTGGATGGGGCCCTGGGCAGCCTGGTCTGGTATTAAACGTGGAGGTTGGTGGCCCTGCATGTGGCAGGGGGGTTGGAGATTCATGATCCTTGAGGTCCCTTCCAACCCTGGCCATTCTGTGATTCTGTTAATTGTTTTATACAACACCAAGAGAAAAAAAAAAAAAAAAAAAAAAAGAGTTGCATAAAGGGAAGACTAAGAGTTGAACACTGTGCAACATCTGGATTCTTGTTGACAAAGCAGAGGTGATTAATATGCAGAAATTATGAAGCTATATCTTTACTAATAAGTGAATTACCTGTTAACAGGAGAGGACAGAGGGAGAATAAACATTTATTTGCTGCTATTTACCTCCCAGCAGGAAAACTTACACTCTGCAAGGTAAGAAAGACGTATCTCAAATATATTTTGGTTCTCATGACAGTAAAATACGCATTTCTGAAGCAGAGTCTAAATTTCATGGAGTCACAGAATCACCGAGGTTCTATAAGACCACCACCACCATCCAGTCCAAGCATCCACCTACCACCAACACTGCCTCATAAACCATGTCCCCTAATACAACACCTACGCACTTCTTGAACTGGCTCTAGGGACAGTGACTCAACCACCTCCCTGAACAGCCTGCCCCAGTGTCTGACCACTCTTCTCAGGAAGAAATTTTTCCTAATATCCAACCTGAACCTCCACTGGCACAACTTGAGGCCATTCCTTCTAGCCCTCTCACTAGTTATGTGGGAGAAGATGCTGACCCCCAGCTCACCAAATCTCTTTTCAGAGAGTTATTGAGATCGATGAGGTCTCCCCTGAGTTTTCTTCAGACTAAACAATCCCAGCTCCCTCAGCCAGTCCTCAGAAGACTCGTTCTCCAGACCTTTAGGTTAGTGAGCTGTTTAGTCTGGTGAGATGATGAAAACAAGATTGGTACCTGTATCTTAGAATCAGTAAAGAGGCAACAGAAATTTATCACTTATTTGCAGATCTATGAGGAAGACCATATGTTATAGCATGGCTATTTGTCTGAAATAAGCATGACTGTCAGCCCATCATGGAAAAATTAATCACATTCTTAATTAAAACTATGTTATGAAAAGCATTATTCAATTCAGACGAACCATTTTCGCACTATTTCAAATATAACTATATATAGCTATAAAAGTAAGTGCATCTGATCTCTATAAACAATGGGTGGATTGGTTTAAAAAGCACTTTGGAAATGGAAAGAAACCTCCTACGATCTGAAAATTGAAATTACTAGGTCTGAGAGAGAGTGACAGAATATTTATTTTACCTCTCTGAACTTCTGCTTTCTCTACCATAATTCACTATTTCTCTAATATAATTCACTATTTCATTAAGCTTTATATATTCTTTAGTCCTCAAAGTCTATCTCCTGCTTTTGTTCTGCTGTGCCAAAACTGCATAGCATAATCCAAACTTTATCCAAAAACATCTATGAAGAATTTTATTATTGAATTAGTTGAGAACTACCAAACTTATTTACAGTGATTTGGCCTTATATAGCCAAATTCAGGAATGATCTGATTGTGCTCTACTACTGTTGCTATGTATTTTTCAGTAGGAATCAATGAGAGTCATAGAATCACAGAATGGCCTGGGCTGAAAAGGACCACAATGATCATCTAGTTTCAATCCCCCTGCTATGTGGAGGGCTGCCAACCACTAGACCAGGCTGCCAAGAGCCACATCCAGCCTGGTTAAAGGAACCATCACAGAACTGTTTAGGACAGTAATTCTAAGTGTCCAAGAGGCTAATCCACTCCCCCAGTTAAGGTAGCTGGAAATCCATCACAAGTACCTATCCAAATCCCGTTCAAAATCTTTCCCTTATCATAATACCCAAGCTAGAAACAATATAAGCATTGGAGAAAGTACAAAGGAAGAAAACATAAGGTTCAAACATTTACTTAGATGAAACAAGTAATCCAGAAAGCCCAGATACAAAAAACAAAAAACAAAAAACAAAAAAAAAAACAAAAACAAAAAAAAAAAAAAACCAAGAAGAAATTAGAACATTCACTATTTCCCTTCAAACCCATGACAGTGACTCACAGAGTCAATTGTACTAAACAGACAATTGGTGGGAGAAAACATGATCATCAATGAAACAAAACAAAGCACACAATGAAGGAGGCCGTGATCTCACACACATTCCCGTTTGAAAGAATTTTGTGGCTGTAAACATCGTGGCACTCACTGTAATTCTATCACAGATTGAAGGAGAGGTGTTAATTCCTCATATTTTGTAAAAAAAACTTTAGGCCACTAAGATGTTCTGTTGATGTTATACTGCAGTTTTAATGGAAATTAAGGTCTTACACTTTTTGGAAAACATGGTTGTAAGCAGAGTTGGAATCCTTAACATTTCATTAACACGAAGAACATTTCTGTAGGCCACTGAGAACCAAAACTGATACAAATTATATTAGAAAGTAGAAGTCACATTTAACTATGCAGAGACAGTCTCTTTTAAGTTTTCTGTAGTTAACAGGCAATTCCTACATGCTGTTTCTTTGCTGTCCTTCCCTCCATTCGAATCTAATTTTTAAGCAAACCCCCCAAATATCCTACAAGTACTTTATGGAAACATGGCAGGGAAACAGAAGCAAATCTACATGTAATCAGACAACAGCAGAGGACATTCCAGTAAAATTTCAGACTGCAGAGACTAGGATTTAACAGAACTGAAACCACAGTTCATGAAAACCTTCCTAAATCATGAAGCTTCTAAGAAGAGATTTTAATGTCTAGATTTTATCACTTTTACCTTGCAGCATAGTGTAGCATGTGAATAATTATTAATTTTAAACACATTACCTCTATAAAATGAGTCACTGTGCTGATTATAAAAATTTGTCCACCACATGCAGCCCAAATGGTATCTTCCATCACAAGCAGACTTCTAACAGGCAGAACCCCCAGTTTAACTGTCTTCTGAGGTTCCGTGTTCCATGTTCCATCTTTAAGAAAAAAAGAATAAGAAAGACTGTAACACAATAAATAAAATTGCAATCCATGTTTAAAAAACTTCTGAAAGCACTGATCAAGAAGCACCTAGAAATGCAGCTGCACAAAGAACGGCCGTAGTGATATCACAGAGCCTACCATTCAGATCTTCATGACTGGCCACTTCAAGCTGCACTCTGATTTACATCTGTTTAATTTTAGCTTTTATGGATAGCTTGTAAAGGTAATACAACAATAAAGGGGAAAAAATGCTCATCTATTTCTTAACTGAACCATTTTTATCAGGATTAACTAGTAAACAAGTAAGTCCACATTGCTGTTCTCATGTAACTGTTTTTCTTCCCAAAGAAAATGCAGTCAGAAAGCCACTATTCTCCAGAAAGCAGTACTCTCAGAAAGCAGTATTCTACAGCTCAGGGGCTCACAAGAAAACTATTTGACAATAAATCAACTTTCAACTGGTCAGAATCACATTTCATGTGAAAAGTAGCCAGCCAGTTCTTTACAGTAGGTTCTAATGAGCTCCAATAGCTCTCTAACTCTGCAAACTGATACAAGGGACTTTCTGCTAGTAGATGCTTCATAAAACGAGGGGGGAAGGGGCTTGTTTATTTGTTTTGGTAGTTGTTGTTCTAATTACAACTGAGTGCTCTGCCATATTTTCACTTAGTTTCTATTATTCCCCTGTCCTGGTTCTGGCTGGAATGCAGTTGATTTTCTTCACAGTGGCTGGCGTGGTGCCACGTTTTGGATTTAGGATGGCAATAGCGTTGACAACGCAGAGATGTTTCAGTTGTTGTAGAGCAGTGCTGCAACAGAGCTGACGATGTTTCAGCTTCTGGTGCTGCCCACAGTGAGGGGACTGAAGGTGCACAGGGAGCTGGGATGGGACAGAACTTGGACAGCTGACCCATATGAGTCTAAGGAATATTCCATAACATACGGTGAGACGCTGAACAATAAAACTGGGGGAGCAGGCCAAGATGAGGGGTGCTACTGCTCAGGGACTAGTTCAGTCATGCATCAGTCAGTAGGTAGTGAGCAACTGCTTCTGCTTATTCTTTTTTTTTTTCTTCTTCTTTTTCTTTGTCCTTGTCCTCTCCACTCATCGGTTCTTGAAATTTTCCATTTTCTCCCCATCATATTATGTGCAAGGGGGGTGAACAAACGGTCACAGGTGTTTAGCAGCCTCTGCTGGGTTAAACTTCAACATCCCCCCAGTGATAATCCATGGCATTTTCTGTCCACAGAAAATTTCTGTGCATTTAACAGGTCCAAATTACACCTTGCACACGCACACTGCATAATCAGTTATTGAGACACCTTCTAAAAAAGCTGCATGCCACCACATACCTCTCTAGTCACTTTCACTTGCCATCTCTTTTCAACTAGGCTGAGCAGATTATTCTCTCCAAGTTTAACAGCTAGGGACACACATCTTACATATATAATTTTTTATATACAGTCTCCTTCTCTGGAGATGTTCAAGACCTGCCTGGATGTCTACCTGTGCGACCTGCTGTAGGGAACCTGCTTTGGCAGGGGGGTTGGACTCAATGATCTCTGGAGGTCCCTTCCAGCACCTACAATTCTGTGATTCTGTGATTTCTGTAGCATGAACTCACTGAGCATCTCAAATCCTACCTTCCGTCCTTTGTTTAGTACCAAAATCTGTTTTTATCTTGAGACTAAATGGTCCCAATTCCTCACTTGAAAGCCCTTTAATCTACGTAAACTGAAGAAATGTTGCTTACATTACATTACTTACATTACTGGTTCACAATAACAGTGGTAATAGCAACAATGATGTCTCTGCTTTGGAATACTTGTGATTGCTTCTGCCGTCTGCGTTATACAGTCTTTGAGTCATTCTCAGGATGTGACTGAGATCTCAAAGCATCTTTGTGAAAAATGGCATTCAGTTTCAGACTGTCAAAATCATTTTCACGATTTCAGTTTGCAAGAGAGAAGCATGTCTCCAATCATTACCCTGCGAGCTCTCCCAGCAATGTCAGTCACTCAACCTTCACAACCCATGTTTACCATTAGTAATAAAGTAACCTCTGGAAAAGTTTGTGTTTGATAGAAATCACATTACTCTGAAATTAAATTGTTAACTGCAAGCTGCCCACACTCTGAGAATGCTGTTAAATGCAAAGCCTTCCAAGAATAAAGCTGCACATGCATGTTTTTCCTGGTTTTCACTGCCTAAGTTATACACAGTAAAAGTAAAGAGACCACTGCAGCACCTAGTACGTAGCACCCCGGATTTCCTTTTTAAGGGATGAAACCAGCATAATTCCCATATATTCATATTGCCTCTTCTGAAGGATAAAGACTGAATTTGAACAGAGAACAAGCACGCTGAGGAAGAAGTTATCTTTTTCTCCTGTAGTTACACTTTCCGCACTCAACACCACGTTACAGAGAAAACTGTTGATTGAACTCAATAGCTCTCAAACGCATTCAATCATTAATCTGTACCTAATTCATAGTTGATTCTCAAGGAACAAGCGAGCTGGGATTTTCAAGATCTCAACCTGACTCTAAGACTTCAACTTTAAATTTCATTTCATTCACCTAAGGCACTTTTTGATTGTGTGTCTTAATGCCCTCAAATTCTGTGCAACTCCTCAGCTAAATGTTAATCTACTTCATTAATTCTGATCTAGTCTTTTTAAAAATTATTATCTAGCATTCGTAGCAATCTGAATGAAAAGGAAAATCAGTGCCAGGTGGATGTCAATTTTGAAATAAAATTGCTAAAACAATTTTCTACAAGGTAAGAAGATGGAGTTCAGATGTCACTGTTGAATACCAATATGTAGAATTTTGATTTGACAAATATATATCAAAACTCACCTCTCACAAACACATCTTCAGTACAACACTTTAACCAACCCAGTTAGTCTTAAGATTACAGAGCGGAAAAAAAAAAAAAGGAAAAAAATTGAGATAGAGACTGGAAGTCTTTTCTGTTACCATGACTTTATGCAAAGGAAAGGCAATCCCACTTGATATCATGCTGGGAAAAATCTGGATCTCAGTATCATGTTATCTACAAACCCTCACCATGTGATAAGGACATGCTGTTGTACTTTTATTTCTTTCTGTAGCCATTGCTGTCCTCCTGATCAGACAGCATCTGAGACAGATGAGGGGAAAAGAGGGCACGGAGAAGACTCTCTAGTCTGGTAATGAGGGCAGTATTTAAATGAGCTGTGTTCTTGTCTCTGCCACAATTAATGCTTAATTAATCATACAGAGCAGGGATAACACCAGAAGGAAAAATCAAGCAGTGCTTCCCTCTCTTTATTTTGTGGTGGCCAGGAAAATGGAAATCTCTTGAGAACTGGAAGCATGAGTACTAATCTTCTCAAGCAAGGCAAGGGATTAAGTCTGGTAATCCAACACGCTTCTGAGAATGCTGTAACCACAAGCTCTCAGCTAAAAGCAAGGTCAGGACTTTATTTTGCTGATCAAGATTTTTTTTTCCACCTCCATAGCCAAAATTACTTAACAAGTCTGAATCTAGTTCACAAATTGTTTCAAGACTGTCAGAATCACACACTCTGCTTCTCCCTCCAGATCTCACCAGACCCTATTCAATACCTGCCTGCACAGATTTCATGTTTGTGTAAACAGCTGCAGGTTCACACACAGTGCAACAACTTAATTGGCACTACTTATCTACTTAAAACTGGGTGCAGCCCTTGCAAAAGATATGAAAAGCTTTCATTTGAAGTTATAAATATTTGGTTAGTCACTGAAGTCATATACTGATTTCCTTGTAAGGAAAATTAAAAAAAAAAAAAAAAGAAAAAGAAAAAAAGCAAGAAAGAGTAGCTGAAATAAAACTTTTATCAGCAAAAAATTCAAGCATACAACAGGACAAAGGCAGACCAAGAAGCTTAGTGTAACTTACTGTAGAGTTTTCTAAACTGTTTTGTGAAAAGCAGGAACTGATCAAAAGAAAAAATAAGTGATGGAGTTGTACACATTGCTGCTCAGAGAAACCTGGCAGTAGAATGCCTGTGACAGCGTCCACAGAGATGGGGCTTAAAATTCTTCTCTACTGATACCTTGTTTCTGTTCTCTTTAATCTTGAGTAGATTTTCTGGATTTCCTCTGTCTCCAGTGTACTGAAAAACTACAAACTCTTTTTTTACCTACAAGTATACAGATATTGTAGAGAGACAATATGCAGTACATACATCCTATCTCCAGAGGCTTGTCTGCATGCAGAAAAATCAGTTGCACCCTGAGCAAATAGAAGATCAAGGCCTGACACCTGTGGAAATGGGAAGAAACAGGGAAAAGTTTTCCTTCTACTCCATAAGAAAAGCCTGTGAAAGTATTAACTATACATAAGGATAACTGTGTTTGTGAGATTTAGTGAACTCAGATATTAAACTGATCACATCAAAGCAGGAATCTATTATTACGGATGAAGAGCTAATCCAAGTAATATGACAGTCTGTGGCAGTCTTTATAAACATTACTGTAACAGAACAGTTATCAGTATAGACTGCAGGCACAGATGCTTGCAAGAATGAGAGGTGTTCACAAACAGAGTACAGGATCAAATACAGAAATCAAATACAAGAGCCTCTATTAAAAACACATTATAATTTCTGATATTTACATCCTGTATGAATATTTAAAACATGAGGACAATTTTAAGTACCTCTGTACCTACACACCAATATATGTTATGTCACTGTTTATAATGTCCTCTGAAAATTACACTTTTCCATTGTGACATACTTTAAATCCCAGCACTGAATAGTACCCTGCATTGCCCATATCGGGCTGCTCAACTGCCTCCATTTAAGATACCTTACGCTCATAACGTATCTCTAAAATTATGCAATAC
Source organism: Centrocercus urophasianus (assembly GCF_019232065.1). Taxonomy (NCBI): domain Eukaryota; kingdom Metazoa; phylum Chordata; class Aves; order Galliformes; family Phasianidae; genus Centrocercus; species Centrocercus urophasianus. Next base: position 13,986,802 of record NW_024884142.1, on the reverse strand, counting down.
TTTTGTAATTTGTTGGTGCTTTCAAGTCTTCACAAGATTACCTGATAAAATACAATTTACCTTCTCAGAAAGCCTTTTCAAAGTTTGTAGCAGCTTTCCCTTCTGTTATGCCTTCAGTAGAGCTGAACTATATACACTGTTTTTGTTGGTAACTTCCTCTCTTGTTTAGCAGCACTATTGATGATTTCAACAGAGCTGCCAACACAGCCCTGGGAACAGCGGTTGTTGGTTAATTTGTGCAGTGAAGCATAAACATTTTTTCCATCACATGGTACATAAACCAGCACTATTGAGGAGTATGACGGTAGCTACAGAACTAAAAAGAAGTTTAGAACATTTCTTATTGCATTGCAATAAGCTGAAGGATCCAGGTTTACTCTTGTAAACAAGGTGTAAATAGGAAAGTCCTGCACCACACGTGAAGCAGTTGATTTTTCCTAGACATGTAATAAATTCTTCGTGCTATGTAGCTGACAGCACCCTACCTATAACAACAGATAGGAGTGGCACTGGAAGCCCCAGCATGAGATATGTAAACAAGACAAACAACATCAACATATTTCTGATATCAAGTATTAGGAAACGATGCTTACAGCAATAACGTAGTCACGACAACAGCATTAGTTTCTTTTTTTTGGTATTACTGCTTTCCTTTAACAGCTTACTACAATTTCTTACTTCTCATAGCAATACCAGAACATCACTTGTACCTCAGGTGTTGATCATCACATGCCAGAACTGCACTCTCCAGATACGTCACAACAGTGCACAGACCCACCAAGCCTTGAAGTCTGATATCTTTCCACATATTCATCCTCTCTTGCGTACATTCTTCAATTTCAGAAGACATCCATCTTGCTAATGAAATGATCTGATCTCTCGTAAATGTTTGGCACTTCCTTTTAATTTTGTTCCTTTGCCTTGCTCTTAATCCTCTCAAATATCTTCAGAGCTGCCTTCGTTTGTTACCAGTAAATTCTAGCTAAAGAATGTAAAATTCTGCCCCACGCATAGCCAGAACTACCTCAGTTTTTGTTCTCATAGTGCATTTAAATTCAATTTTAATTCTTAAAGCTGAGCTTTCATTCATTTCTTAAACCTCAGGGCCAGAGCCTAGCAGCAGATACATAAAGGAACAAGGTCTGAAAAATCTACTGGCCAAACACTGCTTTCATTAAAATATATAAGATGCTTCCTCTTAAGGATATGTGAACTCAGTTCTCTCTATGGCAAAAGACGATTCAAATCAAGCATCTTCTGACTTCCTGAGGAGACCTCCAGTTACCTGGGTGAGGGCTACTCGAAATGGAATTGGCAATGCTCCCAGTCACTTCTTCATGTCAAAGCTGAGCAGCTTTTCAAAGAACATATTAAAAGACCGGGTGAGAGGGCAACAAAGCAGAAGTTTATGCATTCAATAATCATTTCATATAAAAGAGATTTCTTCAGTTGGGGATCTAATGCCTTAGCCACTAGGATACTACATGAGAGACTACACATCTTCTTACTCCTATTTTTTTTTTTTTTTTTTTTAATAAAAAAAGAAACAAGATTCACCCTAAGCTTAAGAAACTGATTATAGATGCAAACTCTGCACTGTGAATCACAAGTGGAGAGTGTCACTTCTCTAGCTCAGCAGCACCTAGAAGAAGGATGACATTAAGAAACATCACGTTTCAATTCCTCTTTGGCTCATGTGGAATTACTCAGAGAATGAGGTTGGAGCATGTCTAGCCCAAGCCCTGATCAAGCAGGGACACCCAGAGGAGAATGCCCAGGTGGCTTCAGAAGATCTCCAGGGAAGAGAATCCACAGCCTCCCTGGGCAACCCATACCAGTACTCTATCACACACAAAGGAGTTTACTGATATTCAGGCACTCAATTGCCTCTTGCTTCTTGTCCTGTCCCTGGGCATTACTGAAAGGAGCCTGGCTGCATTCTCTTTCCACATTTCCCTTAGGTATTTATATAAATTGATAACATCTTCTCTGAACCTTCTGTTCTCCAGACTGAAGATTCTCAACTCTCATCATCTCCATGCACTTTACTGGACTCCTTCCTACAGTTCCATATCTGTCTTTCACTGAGGTTCCAGAACTAGACACAGTATTCCAAGTACGATTTCATCAGTGCTGAGCAGAGAAGAAGTATCCCTGAGCACGCCAAGTGTTGAGAATTACATTTTTTGGGTTGAGCACACAAGGACTTGCTGTAAGTTGTAGCATATGCAAGTGAGAAGCTACAGACTGCAATTATGTGCCTAGAAATTAGGCACTGTAGTTAAAGCAGCAAGCCTTCCTATTGCATCTGCTCTCTCATCTTAATGAATTTTTGCTGAAATGATTAATACGTTACCAGTATTTTTATGAGTAATATGTTATAGTCTTCATCATAATCATTCTGAGTTTTTATTTCTTTTTACTGTTTCTCTTCATATTTATTATAGGAACGTTATGGGAAGGAAATGTATATCACTGTCACAAAGAAAGGAAGTACCAGGAACTGACAACAGTATACCAGGAACAATATATGTACATTTCATAAAGACTGTGATTTCCTTTTCCTAAGACACTTCTGTGAATGGAAGTCAAACATGTGCTGACCTTTTTTGCTATTATGTCACTCCGAAAACACATCTGCTGGGCTGTCTGCAATCATCACAAAGGGGTTTTTGTTACTTTTTTTTTTTTCCCCTAAACAGAGAGAATACAGTGTACTTTCTCCTTAACCTCATTTAGAAGTGTTTTTCCTGGACATATTCCTAATAATTTGGCCCGAAGCAAATATTGGATACACAATATTTTGGAATGATAGTCACACAGTTGCTAGCCCTATAAAAACGTTCTCAAATGTGAAGTGTCAAATAAACTTTACAGCCCACATCACCACTGTTCTTACATAAACATTTAATGCACTAGCAGTTTTCTGGTTCCTTCCATTACTTTTCTCACTCATAAAAGATTACAGATTACTGGGATAGTTATTAAGGCTCCTATTTCTAGGATCAGTGTACTAGATGATCCGAGTTTGTTGAACTTACATTCTATTTCCCATGATATTTTCACTGATCATCTATGTTAGCTCAATTTAGGAACTGAGTGGATTTTAAGGTATCAGTTCCCATTAACTGCCTCCTAATTTGTTTGAATACATTCAGGTTCAAATCCTTTTTAACTCATAAGTACAAACACAGCGATACAGAGTTGTCTGAGAAAACATGACTGGTGTCCATAACGGAAGAAGTCACAGTGTGAACTTTCATCTTTCCCCTTAACACAGCAGGTGTTCCTCAGTTTACCATACATGTTTTTTACTATCTGCTTTAAATTACTTCAAGACAAGGCTTTTCTATAGCCAGAGAGCACTCTGGGTGATATCAACTGGAAGAAGCTCTGTGTTGTGAAGTTGTGAAGAAACTCAAAAGAGAATACTTGCTATTTTTAAATAAGCTGGAAGCTTATATGTAATAAGCCATCTAAAAAAGCCATGAGCAAGTAGAGTAATTTGCCAACTGAGCACCGTACAACAGAAGTCGTAGATCTTTGTACACATGAGCACTGAATTTCAGCAAATGAACAGATCCCTACACGTTTTATCTATTTAGGAAGAAACATGGATTACAATACTAATAGAAACTGGCAGGTGGATTTTTATCCTGGAAGATTACTTCCTCCTTTTTATTCAGAGTATCACAATAGGCTGCTAAACTAATTTACCTGTGCATCACACAGCATTTGTCCTTCTCTATGTAGTCTTTGTATCAGGATGTCCTGTAATACAGTTGGCTGTATTTCACTTACACTTTTAGATATTTCCTTAATCTCCCTTACACTGATAGGCCAGGAAACAAGTTGGTTCATATATGGTTGCAATGTAACCCTCTTTGTAGAAAAGACGACAACACTGATGAATTGCACAAAGCTCCTATTAGGCTGCATTCTCTGTCCATCCTATTTCACTACTCAGACTCCTTTGTTTGGTAAAATAGGTCAGTGCACATAAAAACACTCCTTTAGGGCTGAAGAATCATGTGACCACAGCAAGCCATAAGGAATACGAATGCTAATATGGGAGGCAGCTGATTTGCACTACTTTCATGAGGCCTGGAAGACTGAAATACAACAAACACAGACCAAACTGCAAAGGAAAACACTACATGATGAATCAGAAAAACAACAACAACAACAAAAAAAACACACGCGTTTCTCATCTCAGAGCTTCAGCTATCCTGAAACAGAATATGACGAATTCCTAGAATATTCAGCTGCACAGAATGGTGCCTTAGAGGAAGAGAACATTATGACCCTTGTGAGTACAATATAACCCCCAGTTTATAATACAATCCTGTCTGATTAACAGCTCTGCTCCATTCTTAACTGCCTCTGCAGAAACACAAGCCTATGCATCCTTTCTTATCTATGCTACTAAGGATGCTGCTCATGTTTTTCAAGTGGCCCTTTTCAGACAAAGTTGAGTGACAGCAATTGCACTCATCCCTTTCAGAGAAGATGGCAGTTCAACTTTCTACCCCAGACAGTTACACACAGAAAATGAAACATCAAAAATGATGCTGTGAGAGTGGGATCAAGGTCTTCTTCTCTGTCTCCAAAACAAGGAGAGATTTGCTATTTAGTGGGAAAAAAATGTAATAGTCTAAAATGTTATGTCTGATTTCAGACAGCTCAATAGGAAATCCACTGCATTGAAGATGGCAACTGGTAAAGGAAAATCTCTTTCTCAATCCATCTTTCAGGTTCTTTGTAGCTTGGGAAAAAAAAAAAAAAAACCAGAAAAAAACCCATACCCTTTCCCAAGGTCAGTGTTCATGACAGTAGGTAAGACAAATGATATATCGTTTCTTCTACAGATTCTGGACCCCAAATCTGTCTTCCAGTTGGAGGCTGGCACAGACTCAGTGGACAGTAGTGCCAGCTTTGTACTTTGCGGGGTGTCTCTCTGCAAACACTTTGCTAGAGCTACCTAGAAACTCGTGTTTCAGACTGAGCAAAACACCACTGCTTTTGAGCTGATCTGTAGATGTATGCAGTACTGTATGTATGTGGGATGTATGTGGGAAAGTTCTGAGACATCAGGAAAAGCACAGACAAATACACACACCAGCACTGAAGAAGCTAGCTCTGGCTCAGAAGCATTATCTGGGATTTTCCTTTACTTAGATTATTTTAGCCAATTATTTAACTAGACAGAAAATAACTGGCAATGTAAAAGGAGTTCCATGAAATCCATGAGATGCAAACATAGGAAACATTTATATCTGTTAAATAAAAATTGATTGAGTCATTATTTCAAATGAGATGTACAGAAATCTCTACCCATGGGAATCTGCATTTCAAAAACACAGCTATTAGGCAGTAGAGTGGAATTAGCATAGCGTTATGTAAAATACAGTAAACTATCTGTTATCACATACAATTCAGGTCTTCTGTGATATCCCTGTGAGACAAGGGTTTAAAATGGGGCACAGATCAGTTCTCATACAATGTATTTTGCAGTAGCAAATAAAAAAAATAGAACAGTATCAAATTATTTAATATCTTTCAAAATGAGAAATGGAAGCGTGAAACTAAATTCAGAATCCATTTTTTCCCCTGTAATTGTGAGTAACCTTACAACAGAACTTGTACAGAGGGGAAAATATGATCATGGAAAACTATTTCTGCCAAAATATACTGACATGCAAGTTCCTCAGGATGTTATTGAACCACATCACTACGTTACCTTCTCCTTTTGTGTAGATCGCAATGTTTCCATTTACCAAGCCAGCAAACAGGTATTGTGACATATACGTCAAGCTCATGACAGTTGATTTTTCAGGAGTGAAGAAGTGTTGAAGACGAATTTTCTTTGAGCCCTGGCAACTTTTGTAAATAGAAATGCTACAAAAACAAACAAACAAACAAACAAACAAACAAACAAGAAGAAGATAAGTCTGCAAAATTCTCAACAGAATATTTACTAATAATATACTGGGGAAAAAATATATTCTTCTTCTGTACACAGGAAGACAAATACGAAAAGAACTATTTTGACCCTTCAGAATATCTAGCTAGATAATTTGCAGTTACTTAACAAAGACACTGGAAGTATAGGGGAAAAAAAAGAAGCATTTATTCAATAAAGAAACATAGTTAGAATCATGCTGTAAGTTCCTTTTACAAGTCTGTCCAGAACTTCCCATTGGTTAGAAAGAAGAAAAAGGATTAAGTATTATCCACAGATCTAGGGAAAAGAGAAGAAACATTCACTATCACACATCAAATGCACTTAACATTCTGATACTTCTTACAGATTGTCACCATGGGTATGTTAGCAACACTGAATAATTAAATCTAGAATGAATTGCATCTCAAACACAAAGGCAATTAGTGCAACCAGATTTTGGAATTGTTAGAAATACAGCATTTTCCTTACACAGATTTTTTTTTTCCCTGCATGTATACCAGTTGGAAACCTCTACAAAAATTACATATTGTTGCATAGTTAAGTTCTCATGAGTCAAAGCAAGATTTGTTCTCTTACTGAGTCACAATTTTAGAAAACACAGCTTTTTTCAATTGGGCCATGACTCAGTAAGGTCATCAGCTCAACCAAAGCAAAATAATTCACGTCAACAGTAAATAGCAATAGTATTTTTTTGCATGACAAATCCTGCACAATATCACACTGTAGGAGGTTAATGGGTTCCTTATTTAACACTTCTCCCATTTAAAAAACTTTCCAATACTTAACAATTATGCTGTAACACTGCAAAGATAATATTTATATTGTTCAGACATGATATATGATGAATTAAGCCTCTTTCATTAAGTAAAGGTTTTATTTTTATTTTAAATAATACACAGTATATTTTAAAATCATGCAGAGCATATTTTTTCTTTAGGTGGATTTAGATAAAAATGAGGTCATTTTAAAGAAAAGAACATTTTCTAGGAAGTAACTCAAATTTTTGCTATAGAGTAATAAAGCTAATGAATAAATCATACACAGCATGCTAAAAATGAGAATCACCTTCCTTCTTCCATGCCAAGGCAAATAGTAGGCACATTAGAAGCTTTTGTAGGAACATTTTCAGAGTTGAGAGACATATTTATCTCCTTTATTTTCTCTTCTTCTGGTATATAGACCATGCAGAGAATCCGCGATTCCACATTGAAGCACTCAATAACCTTAGGGCCAGAGCTTTGAAATGAGACTATTGCGATCTGGCCCATCTGATTAGTACAACTGCCAATCTGAATTGGAAAGAGAAGAAATAAAAATAATAGACAGAGATTGATAATTGTATCCAGCAGGAGCAGCATTAACAAGGAGGAATATTGGAAAGTTAAAGAGGGCAAGATGAACAAGACAATAATTCAGCTCAGAATGTTTTAAAACTTAACATAAGAACACAGAATTCCCCTGTATACTCACAGAAACTTTTCTTTTTTTTTTTTTTTTTTTAAAGGACAAATATTTTGGCCTATTCTGAAATGTACATACAGAATGTATTACAATTAGAGTGAGCAGTTGTGTAATGTATTATTTTTGAAAACCAGCATTTTTAGTTATCTCAGCTACTCTTGAAATTGATAATAAAGTTGAAGCTTGTCCTTTGAAGAGTAACAGGTCTACACATAAATGCTCTGCTGCAACAGAACGGGGGATTACCAATATCATCACATACATGTTTTTCAATTTCTCCTTGATCCAAATCTAGATGTCATCAATATGTTCACAAATATTTTAGGAAGCTGGGAAGAGCAGAACAATAAATTGTGCACCTATGCACCAACACGTTTATACAGTGACTCCCTATGCACGTATGAAATGAAAAAACACGGCAAAGAAGAAGAAAATGATGCAGTAGTAGAAAAACTTCATTGACATGTATTTGTGATGACTGTTTTCAATTAACAAAGACAAAAAGAAAATACACAAGTCATCCTGAAAAAGACCACTGACAAAAACTACTTTTGACTTTAACTTTTAACTTTCAAGGGTTCCAAAATGATGTCCCTTAAAATCTCAGTTTTGCAGTAACAAGAAAACCTGCTGAAATTTTTAGCATTTAAAAAACAAAATAAAAATAGGCGATGCCACTTTGCTAGAATATCAGCACATTTAGGTCATAATAATGTGCTAGTACATTATTTTCCTATGTATACACTTAAACAAATTGCTTATAGCTAAAACACTTTTCAAATATGGAACAGACAAAAGGACGGTGTGAGCACATATGGCTTTAAATAGCATGTAACTCAATCTAACAGTGCTCACCTGATTTCATTCTGTGCAACAGTAACAATTACACATAAATAGAGTACAGTACTAGTTATCTTCTACAGAAGTCCATCTTAAAAAATTAAACAAAAATAATAATGATAATAAAATCCATATGCTGCTGATTGTCACAAAAAACATCTCAAGAAAGAGACAAAGTTCTCTGCAAGACTAAACTTACCCAAAGAAAACCATGTTCCACAGAACACGAATCTGACTCTGTTTCTCCAGAGAGGTACAGTTCAGGGTTATAGGCAGCACATTCAATCTTCAAACAAAAAAAAAAAAAATGTGGAAAGTTAAGGTTAAAAAGATATGCCTGATTCAGTTCTATTCAATCTGTAATTAACTAAATCATTTAAGGATATCACAATGTCACAGAAAAGAAGCCAAGAAGTCAGTCTAGCCCATCCAGTTCCAGTGGGCAGGGCCAACTGCATGTGTATCATTCCTAGCACATTCTTGTCTACTCTTACAGACATTAAAAGCTAAAGACTACAAATTATTCACCTGATCTGTACAAAGGCTTCACAGAGCTTCAAATTTCATTACTCTTTTTCCAACCTAAAGTTATCCCTGATGTAAATGCTAACCTTCTCATCTTAGCAATCAGATATTACCTTCCCTTCTATAGTGTCCTTTCACATATAAGGCTGCTATATGTCATGACCCCCTTTGAGTCTTCTCTTCGTTAGGCTCAGTGAGCACGATCACTAATTCATGTAATTATTTAGCTAAATCTTGTTTTAAACTTTTTAAGTTAGTTTTTAAAATTCTTGCTTATGACTGCTGTTTTACAACTGGCATCTCTCTACCAACTCCATATATTCGGAAGTGCAGAACTATGTAAACTAAACACCCTTCTTTAGCTGACCTGTTAAATACTTACTATGCAAAACACTACATAATGATTACCTTCTCTGAACCTTCTTTGGATGCATTCCATTGGTTATTTGCACTTTGTAACAATATCACATTTTCAACCAATTCTTACCTTGTTGCTATCTTAGAAATTGCTTTTATGGACTTTCTACTCAATCATCTCCTCAATCTGTATTTGTGTAGGTACTTAATTCTGCAAGAGAATACTGTGTGTCTGTCCTAATTACTATCACTCTCTTTATTTCTTCAAATCACTCCTTCAGGTGTCCTACTCATTTTGAATGTTAATGCTATGCTTCAAAATACCTTCACTCCCTCTCATTTCTTGTTATCGTGTCACTGTCAGTAAACTAAAAACTATACTCAGGACTTTATCATCCAGGCCATTTAAGGAAAAAATAAAAATAAAAATAATCAACCCAACCCACTCCTCAAGAATTCTGCCAGATTCAAGATCAATGCAAGTCTTTCCTTGCTCAGAAAATGAAATACCAGCATACAAGCTCTAAAAAAGGCCTTTCTTGTTATTTATATCTATTTTCTCTGGTTTCCTCCAATAAAAAGACTACATAAGCACTTCACTATTATGAACTACTTGCACATATTTTTAACAGAGTAAAAAGGTTCTCGATGAGGTATGATATTATGATTTTAAAAAAGACAGCATCCTCTACAATTCACACTCATGTGCCTGTCTCAGACATCAGTGACATAATATTACCTGTGATTCTGGAAACAAGTTGGTTAGTATTAACTTACACACTTCAACAGAATCTCGCAACATCGTCTCACTACACTGAGATTGTTTTTTGTTTTTTTTTTTTTTTTGTTTTTTGTTTTTTGTTTTTTTATTTTTTTTTGAAAGGAAACAAGGGGTCATAACTGAAGAGTTCTAAATTTCCAGTTTGTATTTCAGAAGTGCGAAGAATTTCAAAATTCTCCCTGAAGTCAGCAGGCATTGCCGAGTGACTAGAAGTAGTAATAATGGTATGTATTCACCAAAGCAATACAGAACAAGGATAAAAGATCAGAAAAATAAAAGAACTATCTTTGCCAGTCTTAGCCTGTCTTATTTAACAAATACTGATGCTGTCTACTCATAATGGTGATTTACAGTAGCTGTGACAGCTAAGTACTTCACTAACCAACGAAAAAGTTGACCTGCTGGCTAGGTATTTCTCAGGCTGTTTCTTACATCTCTATGTCACTTTATGTCTTACTCAAAACTGATGATGTTTTTCACAGTCAAATCCTAGTAGTTTAGTTCTCCATTTCAATAAGCCTTTTACACAATGATGTAAATGTGCTCTGATGGCTATTACTGACTCCCTGTACTACCAAGCAGTCTGAGCAGTATGCTAAGAGATAACAGGATCAGCCAAGCAAAGGGCTCTTCCCACCCCAACCTCTACCCCTACATCAAAACTGCAGCTGAAGCTGCAGAAAAGCAGAAGAAATATTTAGGTGATTTCATCCAGGAATATCAAGGCCTCAAGAACATCAGGACTGACAGCTGGGCTTCTGTGTTCTCCTTTGGATCTGTAAAACTACCAGAGCTGTCTTGGAGCTCAGGCAAGCTCTGCCTGCAAAGAGCATTACATAAGTCCACGGACACGTGACCTTCCCTTCCTTTCAAAAGAAAAAGACCCTTTTGAAACTTGATTACAGGGGATGAACCTGAGCCTTTAAGGCACTTGGCACAGACCTACAGAACTTATGAATACACAGGCTCTACGGAAATGCGAGTATTTAAAATTCCCTTTAAAATAATCGGTTTGGTTATTTATCCAACTGTGACACAGAAAATATTCAATAAAAAATCCAAGAGCCTAGTAAGATATGAATGACATATAAATCTACATACTTTGTTGTTTGAGGGCTCAAATACTGTGTTCCTGCAACCCTCTTGGACTTTCTATCACTGCTGGTCTTATATCAAAGTACACATCAGCAGTAACTTAAGAGAACTAATAGGTGAGAACTAACAGATGTATTTACATTACAGTTTTCCTTAGTAGTGACATCACGAAAGAAAACAAACTGTAATTTCGTATAATCGTTCTATTCACCTTAAACTCCTGCTGCTTCGCCATCATCACTGGCATGTGTCTAACAAGGAGAGGATGTTTCTCCTTTTTGATTTGATTCCCATCATCTTCCACACAGAACCAACCTAACAGGTTATCCTCCGCTGTAACGGAAAGAACAAACAAACATCCCACAGCACTTTCATTGAATAACTGCTTACATCTCTCTACAGAAATAGAAAATAATTATCTTACAATTGGCTAGTAATGATCAGGCTCTTCTCATGTCATATATACTTTTGTTGGAATAAATAAAACTATGAGCAGAAATTCAATATAGTAGATTATGTAACTACTGTTAATGCCAAAAAAGCAACACTTAATACTAGCAAAATGTTAATGATCTTGTCAGTAGCTTATTAAAAGAGTAAAGGTACCCTTCCTCTTCCTCTTTTGAATCCTTAAAGGATACCAAACATTTCCTCAGACCTACCAAATCTATCATCTGCAAATATGACCATTTTTCTGCCAGCAAAGTAGCATCACTACAATCTGCTATTTATCATCCTTACAAGGATCCACTTCCTGCACTGATGATGTCCAGTTTTCTTTCCTTTTTTGTTGTTTTATCTGCCTATTGTGAGATGCCATAAAAATACCATATTTTGAAAAAGTGCTGACAAAAGCTGCTTTCTACTTTGCATACCCTCAATGTTTCAACTTAAGCATTCAACATCCCAGGTAACTTTTGAAACTTAGGCACTCTGAGGAAACACAGGAAACTAATAACATCATAGGACAGCACATTCCTTGTTGCTCCCACTTAGATCAGACTTGTTAGTGATAATTTCTCTAGTGAAAAATAAAAGCTTATACTAAAAAAATTGACTCTGGTCCCAAAGAGAAAAACTTATTTCATATATCTAACTAAAGAAATATTTCATCAAAATGTCATGAATGTTTATTTCATGCTCAGGAAGCTAAAAACAAATGAACCAACAGCTTTACTATCATTTCCTAGCTAAAATTTCTTGAGCTAAAACTGAAAAATGTGAACCTCAAAGGCATATGGCTGAAAAGATTGTAATATCTGAAAAGATATGTACACAATGGAGTAACTTCCTCATCAGTCAGACATGTAGTGTAACTTCATTCATTTTGATTTAGATATATCAAATAAAAATTATTATCATAGATCATACAGATCATCATTACTTTCTAAGTCAATCATTATTATCTACTGTATTGCAATTTCAAGATCTGTAGATAGAACTTTGTAAAAAAAAATCATTTTGTATGAAAACAGTATTACACTGTACATCTTATATATTGTATTGTAACTTGATAGGAAATGTAAGAAACCAAGAATTACCAAGGGCTAGTTTAGCCATTTGCAAATTGTTGATCCAAGACTGTTTGATGGCAGGGGTAAAGGTATTGAATACAGCTGTAAAGAAAGTAGGCCGCCCAGACCTGCAAGACAAAAAATTTAATAAAATAAATGAAAAACAATTACACAAAAAGAGGCCATGATAAATGTACTAAGTATGAGATTCAGACAGGGCTAGAAAAGTCAAGCAAGACAAAAATCCAACCATCTTCCTTTATCTTAAAGCACATAGCTCAGATGGGCAACGATAAGCCACACGTCCTTCTTCTCATGCTTTACATGAAAAGGTATGACAAGAACAATCCTCCTTGACAAATTAATATAATAGCGGCTATTCCTTGTCAAGTGCCATCACCACAGTTCCTCTCTTATCTTGCATCAGGAACTAAATGTTGAGGAACAGGAGAAAAACTACACTGCCGTTCTGAAACATGGAAGTTGCAAAAGCTACAGCACGACAGTGCAATTTAGAGGCTAGCTGTACAGACAAGAGAGCAGGAAGACCTAAACATTCCCTGGTACATCTCTATCTAACACACAAAGCCATTTAGAAAGTTTCACAATCAAGAATTACTACTGACTTGTCCTGTTTTCCTGGAAGCTGCAGCTGAATTCTACAGCGATCTGCTGCTCTGATTTCATCTTCTTTTTTCAAGATCAATTTTTGTAAACCCGAGGTCCAGTCATGTGCTACCGACTGGTTTAAGTTCTGAAAAATTGAAAAAAGAATGCTAAGGATCAATATTCATCTACCAACCTATTTCCAATGAGCTAAAGGTGATCTTTATGTACAAAGAGTTCCCAGTACCTGGCTCTCATTTAGTTCTCATTTTTTAATCATGTATAATTTAGACAGATTTGTAAACATGCTTTAAAAATGTCTGTAAAGATTGTTAACACATATTAGCTGATGATTTACTTGCACTCTGTTCAGATTTTGATGATACATACATAACACTCCCAAGGATTTGTCAAACTATGAAATGCAGATTTGCATCAATTGCTCGTACAATCCTTTTACTTCATTGCAGTGAACAGCTACCAAGAATCTATAAATTCTCTTTCTAAAAAAGAAAATCTCAAGGAAACCTCTGTAAATCACACTGGCAATGTTTTTGTTCAAATCTTTGAGGCAAAAATGTTTACGTAGCCATCGTGGAAGCTCTGTATAGTTGCAGCCCGCTTAAGTAGGATGCTGAAACACTCATTCTCTGTAACCTAAACATAACAAGTTATTCACATGCAAGAGCACATGAATTACCAATTGTTAAAATTTTATGAAAATTAAAGTATTTTTTTTAAATAAAGAAACTGACCTCATTCCTCATCTAAATTATTTGAATTATTTTAAGCATCTCTGTCTGGAAACATTCATTAAACGTTATGTTTTTAAAATGTAGTTGGCACTGACTGGTAGCAAAAGTGGAAAGGTTTTGTATATTTTGATTCTATCGTTTTTGTGGATGAAAGTCCTTTGGTATCTGTTGCACACCTCATTCCAATAATGCAGCTGAAATTCACCTCCACATTCTGGTGAAATTTTTGTCCTAACAGACTGTTTCCATAAATGTCCTTCACAGTACATATTTTCATCAATTTTTATGTTTTACTTAATGTCCTTGCCTCTGAAGTCAGGATATTCCAAGAGAAACTCAGCTTTCATATACACAAACATTTACTTACAGTCTGTGATGGCAGGTAGGAATTTTAAAATGTAGTCAAGCATACATAAAACATATAAAACAAGAGGCAAAGAAGAAAGCAATTAAAAATGTATCATTGATTTATTTTTAAGTCTTATGAATGCAGAGAATGGAGAATTCATTCCGAAATTCAGCATTAATGTTCTATATCTATTTGCTAGAACAAAGACTAAATGAAAGGAATGTGAACAAAACCAAAGCAAATTGCTTTCAAAATTCATCACAACATCTATTAACATTTTTGTGATTTGCATTTAAGTACAATTTCTCCCCAAAAGCTAGTATTATAAGCTCATACGAGCATTAAGAGCTTCCTCCAAGCAACCATCCTCCTACTACCTCGTCTAACTATAGGAATCTAATTTCAAAAGACCAAAACATAATTCTGTTTCCATATAAGCTTATCAGCTACTGAGGAAATGTAGACTCTTGTTTCCACCTACACTTAAAAGCAACAAAGCAAAACAAGATTAAAAGACAGCTGTAATCTACTTACAGCATGAAACATTTAAAAGCAATTGAATTACTGGAGATAAAAATGATTTCTTTACAGAGAGAACATCTTACATTGACCCTAGGGAAAAACAACTGTGCTATTTTACAACAAGAATACATTTTAAAAATAAATCCAGCTTTGTTAATTACCTGATAATTTCCTTTAAGGCTGCCTATTAATTGACTAATTTGACCAACTACATTCAAATCATGTAAAAGGTTCTGCAGATCATGGTATAGTTGCCCTGGTCCCATATACAGCTTGTCTAAAATGAACAAGAACATAATGTTATATATAATAAAAAGATGTAATTCTCAGTTAAAGGAGGAAAGCATGACAAACATAATGTTATTAACATATATCGCTACTTCTTAACACTATGAAAATTAGGTTTATGAAAATAGGCTTTGCTCTTTCTAGATCATAAAAACAACTAACGTATCAATATGCAGATAGGATCATCCAAAAATCAGTGTTTCGTTTATATGTACACCATATCCATTTCACTTTCCTGCTCCAGGTGCTTTCGGTGCTCCTATAGACAGATACTTATGAAATGCATCATGGGAAGTGGTAGCAGTATATGTTATTGTATACTAGCTTTGCATATACAGGTGTTACCATTCTCATTTCCTTATAGTTCACCTTATATTGCCTTTTTCAGTTTGTTCATCTATTATGAAGGACAGCATCATCTGTAGTTTTACTAGGAATGCACTAGAACTATGACAAGCAGCAAAGTTTCACCGAGCCTCAAATCTGTAGATAATTGAATTTTTGCTTAACACCAGCCAGCGGGCTTGCTGTTACATGACAATGTGCACATCCTTCAAGAGGGTTGCTTCTCATTATGTGACATAGCCAAAAAAATTATCTGTAGTCTATACTAAGGTGGTTTAAAACTCCAAATTTGTTTTAGCAAAGTAATTCAGGACCTTATAACTACATCCTAACTCTATCCATAAACCTAACTCACAAACCTATAACTTCGTTGAACCACATGAAATTTTACTGCAATCAGACAAGTGGAAAAAGGATTTGCGGTGAGGATAGCACCGAGTATCAGCAGCAGCAGAAATATCTTGCCCAAGCCATTAGTAAGTACATAAGTTTACAAAGAAACACTAACTGAGAAAAAATATTCTGACTAATAGGATCAAATAGGCAGTTTAATGTGCAAAATTTCTGAAGCACTGCTAACACCTTGGCTCCCAGACATGATTCTAGCAGAGAGATGGCTATACAGCTCTTACAGAAACAACACTCTCTCCCCCCCAAGCCCCACACTGACTCACACAGAGTCGGCATGTTTCCCTTTGGAATGACAGGAACCAGGCTGGATTATTTTTCCAGGAAACCCCTGCAGATTATTTATCTCATGCAGTGCAGCATTCAAGATACAACTCCAAGCCACAGTTTTGGAAGCTAGTCTGCGGGAAGCAAATCATCCTGACCAGGAGGTTTTCAAGACTGTGCTGGCAAGAATATGAAGTAAATCTAATTCTAGCTACGTAGACCACGTCTATGTGCCAAACCCCGTCATATAAGGAGAATGCTTTCAAAATATGGTTTGAATTTTGAGTGCTCCTGAGGTCTCAGTGGCTCTTGTGGGTCCCTTTTAACACAGGATATTCTGTGATTTTGCTATTAATCTGAGGACTGCAGCTGGTGGAAGACCAGGAGCACTCACTGGCATGCTGCTGATCCAAGGCAGCCTCCTCCTCCCAGGTAACTCCACAGCCTGCTGCAGGAGCACAGGGAGGGGCCCTGGCCTGCAGGCTGGCAGCAGCGCAGGGATGGCCACATTGTGCCATGTGTGGTGGGCAGGGCAGATGGATGTCAGCACTGCGTGGC
This sequence comes from Centrocercus urophasianus, assembly GCF_019232065.1. Taxonomy (NCBI): domain Eukaryota; kingdom Metazoa; phylum Chordata; class Aves; order Galliformes; family Phasianidae; genus Centrocercus; species Centrocercus urophasianus. The sequence continues at coordinate 13,970,166 of NW_024884142.1, read as the reverse complement.
TGGGACCAGAATGGAATAAAACACCAACCAGGAGCCCAACAAAATACAACAGACCAAACACAACACTATCATACAGATCAAGGCCATCACTGGACACTTACATAATCCACTACATTAAGGCAGGAATCCGTCTGAATTCTTGAAGGCTGAAAAATCACAAGATCTAAGGGAAATTCTAAGGGTTACTTAATTTACGAATTCTCCACTTTACTGCAGGAAAACACAATGTAAACTGGAGATCTTGCTCTTGCCCAGAAAACTGAAAATTACTCTCATGCTTTTAGATGTTCTGCTAAAGGGAATGAAAGGATTTAGGAACAACTGCACTTACACCATTTACCCAAGCAGAGAATAGATGCAACTTTCATCCACTCTCCTTTGCCTGTTCTGAATGTTAATTGAAAGCACAATGGAGCCTTTCTTATGCTCACAAATAAATCAGTCTTTAGGAAAAGGTCATTATATTTACTGTATGCAATGAAAGGAAATAAATCCAAAGTAGACAGACCTAGGAGGAAGAGCTTTTAGGTGCTGGTCAGAATTGGTTTTTTTTACACATATTTACACATACACAATACAAAATTTTAACGCTTCTGCAATTGTAGACCATGAACTTTCATTAGGCTGCATTTTCATTTTCTCCAGTCCAAATACTTGAAAAAACAATATCTGAAAATCTCTCCTTGAATCTCTCTTCTTCTGCAAGGTTAAGCCTTTTTACTAAGTAATCTCAACAATAATTACCAATTAGAATTCCTAGTTCTTAGTCAAATCAAATTGCTGATTTCAACTGGGCAACACTCAGGGTTATAAATCTGGTAAAATCTGGTTGAAATCTGAATAATACATTCAGCATTGTAAAGAACACAAATGAAATAATTTTTGCCACAAATTTCTGTACCAGAAGTTTACAAAACAAAATTAAGCCTGATTCTAAGTAATTAGTAGTTAGTCGAGTTTCTGGCAGAAGCCTGTTCACCTACACGTCATTTATAAATTCCACAGCTAAACAAAGCAAACTGCTGCACTGAAAAACACATCACAAATACTTCCAAAATTTATACTCATGGGGCTGACCAACACAAAACTTAAAGCCACAATGTTGTGAAGAGCTGAAAAATTGTGATAATTCCCTTGTATAGGATGGATACTTTCACCTGAGTGAATTTCAGCTATATTACTGATGAGCTGAGAGAGCTAGAGCTCTTCAGTACAGCGAAGAGAAGTCTCTGGGGGGACCTTATAGCAGCCTTCCTGTACCTGAAGGGGACTGACAGGAAAGCTGTGGAGGGACTTTTTACAAGGGCATGTAGCAACAGGATGGGGGGGAAATGGTTTTAAACTGGAAGAAAGTAGATTTAGTCTAGATATCAGGAAGGAATTTTTTATTGTGAGGGTGGTGAGACACTGGAACAGATTGCCCAGTAAGGCTGTGGATGCTCCATACCTGGTGTTCAAGGCAAGGCTGCATGGGGCTTCAAGTTACCTTGCAGGTTTAATTCCTACCCATAGCAGTGGGGTTGAACTTGACCTTAAAGGTCCCTTCCAACCCAAACCATTCTATAATTCTATGACTATTTCTGAAGTTTAAAAGCCAGGATCACTCCTTGCAGCTTCATAAAGACAGAGTTAAAAGCAAATCAGAAATAGGACACTATTCAGCAATGTACAATAGCAAGCATTCAGTCAGAAAGACTTTGTGCTGTAGTCTTCAGAATAGGCCATGCAGCAAGTTTTAACTACTTATATCTATGGATTTTCCTTGTGCTGCTATCACACCAGAAAACAGATCTCCTCTGCTCCCTCCTGCATCTCCAAATGCTTTTATAAATATTCTAGTTTCAGCCTTGAGAATAAGGGTGAAATCTTGAATTTCATTCACTAATGGCCACCTGAGTCTATTTTGTCTGCATCATGCAAGTTTTATAATATTTTAATAAATCAAAATAAAAAGGAAGCAAAGAGAATGTCAAAGCAAATAAAATAACCTGGCAAATGAAACTCTGTCATTTAGAAAAAACAAACTGAAGTCATTTTAAGATCAACCATTAAAGAGCAAGTTCTTAGTACAGAAAAGAAAACAACAACAAAAAACAGTAAATAAAGAGTGCCTGTTTCCATCTTTGATGTCCCAAGATGACAAATTAAAGTGAAATTGTAATGGTCAGCCACAGCAGATATCAAAAGCCATGGCAATTGTTCTTTCCTGGAGGTCCTTAGCAGGCAGAAAATGAAGCAGAAAAATAACTGAGATCATAACAATGTCCTCATTGGAAGAGAATTCTCTTAGATTTCACCACTTGATTTCTGTCAGGATGATGGATTAAAAATTACTGCAACTTCACCACTGAACTGGGTCCTGAAAGGGCTACATCTTTTAAAACAGAATTGGGTTGCAGAATCCTTGGTGGCTAACAATACATTAACTATCAGTTGACTCAGCTCAGAATTGTCTGATGGATGATATTTCCTGGGTGAAAGTAGGTGGTAGTGGTGAGGGGGGGGAATGCAGTCTGTTCATCAGATATGTTTCTCAGTGCAGAGCCAAAGTTCTGCCCGCTAAAACTGTTCCCTGACCATTACATTGGTGGTTAGCTTGAATGGGTGTTCTCTCTTTTTCTCCATAGAAAGCACTGATAAACTCTTGGTTTCATTCCAAGGCAGATGATACGGTAGATTATTTTTTTTGTACTTTGAAAAGTTTTAGAAATGATAAAGTCATTTCCTTCCCATTTCTAAGCCACTCCTGCTATCAAGCTCCAAAACAATTTTATTGTATTTTAATGTGGGGAGGAAAAAAAAAAAAAAAAAAAAAAAAAGCAACACAGGAATTCAGGGATAGTTCTTCCCATCTCCGCACATCCGACATGCTGCAGAGAATGGTGTGCTTGGGCAGAAGGAGAATGCCATCTGCTGTAACCAATAACCATGTATCTCACTTAGGATGCAAAGTTTTGCATTCCACCTACAGATCAAGGGTAAAAGCTTGGCATGACATGCAAGTCAGTAGAGGAATTTTTTCATCAAATCCTTTGTTGCTAAGATATCACCAGAAGAATTTGTGCCTCCTTGCAGCAGGCAAGTTTAGTGCCAACAACCAAAAATTCATGCAAAATGCCTAATCCCTTACTCAGCATTATTTTTTAAAGTATTCAAGACAGATCCATGAAGAAAAAAAAAAAAAAGCTACCAATTTCTTTAAAGGGAAGGAAAAAAAAAATTTAATTTAATTTTTGCTGCTAAGTTAAACTGATCCTTGGTAGAGTTTATGTGAGTATAATACTAAAACTTCTACCTGCTCATTTCCCAGCCCTGTGTTCTGGACCATCATGTTAAATTCACCAGCTTTACCTGATTTGAAGTAATTATAATTGAAGCAAAAGCAATTTCAGCCCATTAACATCAATCCACTCACAAAGCCAGCAGGAAACTCCCTGGGTGTGGTTAAAATCTGCTTAACTTGGTTCAGGCAAAATTAGTATTTGTGCAAAAATATACGTATAGAAAAAATGCTTAGACGTGGTCAAAGGGGAAAATGACTCCTTACCATCTTTATTTAGAGGAGCTCTGTCATGCTCTGGGACCAACACGAGCCAGGACCTGAATTAAAGACTCATTCCAATGGTGTTTTTCCCTTCCTAGCAACCAACCTTCCTGTGCCCACCCCTAGCTGACCCGCTCTGCACCACACCGGCAGACCCACGGCTGCACATTGCTCTGCTATGGAGCGTGGCCAGCAGCTGCAGATCTCACTGCATGGCCAGCACAGCAGCAGCTGCTTTAACGGGTGCTGGCACAGCACCAATCCCTCGGGATCGTCTATCCGGCTCCACACAATTTTAAATTCTCATGGGTACTACAGGCATATTGGGTATTGTACTCCTGAACTGAACATGCCCTGTTCTTGATCTCAAAGAATTACCACGGGACTGATTTATTTACCATGATGATTTGTTACTCAGACACATTTTCCACAAGCTTCTGCTGTCTTCTGTTTCTCAACTGTGAGTTGATATGATAGATTCATGCTGCTAAAGGGGAAAAAAATTGTTGCCATGACTAAAGTAGATGCAGACACCTATAAATTAGATGTCTGTTACTAGATAAGCAGACATAATGGCTCAGGCGGTCCCTTCCAATTCAAAACTTCTATTTAATTCCTGATGAGGAGGATTTTTTCAAGTAACATTACATACATCCAAATGACAAATACATAAAACAGAAGCCTCATCTAGTATTAGTCTCAATAATGCAAGTACTCTTGCAAGTATTTCTGTATTGCATGTCATATTAAAGTGGAAGATGGTTAACAAATACCTTCCTGAGTATCCCATATACTGCAAAGTAACTAATCTTGACAAGATTTGCTTCAAGCATAGTTATAGCAATGACCTTTTCCCCCACATGTATCAAAAATCAATATAAATTGCTTTGAAAACAACCTCTTGATGTGAACTGAGAACCAATGCATCAGAAAAACTCAAAGCCCTCAGATTATTTTGACTGAGAGATGCAGAGCATGGAAGACAGGCAATGCATAATACTAAATGCAAGTTCATGAATATGGTGATTGAACAAGGAGAAATGGCTTCAAGCGTGAAGAGGGTAGATTTAAATTAGATATAAGAAAAAGGCCTTTTACAGAGAGGGTGGAAAGGCACTGGAACAGGTTGCCCAGAGATGTGGTTGATGCCCCATCCTGGAGACTTTCAAGGTGAAGATGGATCAGGCCCTGGGCAACCTGGCTGATGTGTGTGTCCCTGTTCTTTGCAGGGGGAACTGGACTATGGCCCTCAGAGGTTCCTTCCAACTATAAAGTTTCTATGATTCTGTGATTCACATGTAAAAGCCATAACCAACTGAGAAAGACTAAAGCTTCCAGACTAAAGCTGCAGCATCATTGAAGGGCAACACGAAGTTAATGACATGCTTGAAGAACATGCCAGATTTGAAGAAAACGCTGAAAGGCTGATAGATCCCAAATTTGACTTGCCATTTGTGATATGGTCTTTGAAGCTGAGCACACTTACATTGCTTCCTCCCACTGAGCCATCTGTGCGTAGCCAGGCAACATACTGAAACATCAAGAGTTACGAAGGAAAGAAATTTGGAAAAGATTCAATCCTCATTTTGAGCATAAAAATCATCCGGGATCTGAGGAGAAGTCATGTATGTAGGAGGTAACTTGAAAAGCTGCCGTTGAGAAAGGCATAAGGCATTGCTACTTGAACAGAACTACGAACTCAGAACAAATAATTAAAAAACAAGTCCCTTCCACAACACTTATGTCTACATTTTAACCTAATACATTTATGCAGTGTGCTGGAAATGAAATCATCATGATACCAGATGAATTCTTGATCACTTCACAATAAACTGGAAGGATGTCATGAGACAGTTTATCCTAAACGTATTAAAAATGATGATGTGGCAATAATATATTTAAAAATATTTCCACGCAATCAGAATTGCTCCATTTGTTTTAGATGTGGGATTTTCCTGCAAGTTTTTCTGTGATTTTCCTTAAAGGAACAGCAGACAGGGAGCATCCCACAGTTCAGTTTATAATGTTCACTCTTCAGGAAGGATGAGCTTGGAGCCAGAGGCAGTCTTACACCTTAAGGAAGATAGTTTCTAGTTTTCCAAAAATCTTGAGAATTAATTTTCAGAAGGAAAACCAGAAAGCACTAATAAGGTCCAAAATTCAATTACTGCAATTCAGGAATTCTTCCTAAAAACCTTGGTATAAGATCCTGCACTTCTGAATACACTGCAATGCAAAATACAGAGGACAAACTCTTTCTAGCTGCTATGGATACTAGATTAAAAAAAATATTCTTCCTAAGATGGTCAAGTGGAATTAGTTTTATTGATGCAAATAGAAAAGATTATTTATATGATAGATGGCTTGAGTTTCATCATATCTCAGCAACTGATCAACTCAGCTGGGAAAAAGATTAAGAATACTGGGAACATTAGTGATATTGTAATTTATTTAACAGTTGATACTGATGCTCACTGCTAAATACTACATCCTTTCCCTTTGAAAACAAAAACAAAAAAACTTTTTAACAAAACATCCCACTTTCACTGGAAAGCGGGTGGTGAAAACTGCCCTGCTGTACCCAACGGCAGCAGTATGCAGTGGAAGTCTCTTCTTCTACCTTCCAAGTCCTTCTGTCAGAAAATTCTTTACAAATCTTACAGCCAGTGACAAAGAAAACAAGGATTTTATTTTTAGATGCTGAACGAGCTTCCTGCACACACAGTTATGTAAGCCAAGCACTTGACAACTCCTCCCACGACATCACTCCTATTTGTGCCTTTTGCCTTGCTTACACACGCTGGTCCTGTTTCCATAGGCACCTCAGCAAAGCATGCGTGCAGGTTTTGTTTTCAGGTTTTCTTTGACAACACTGTTTGAATAGCCGACTGAAATTCCAGGAAAGTACCAAAAAAGTAGTCTTGGGAACCCAAAACCCCAGCTTCAGGGGGAGAATCTGAAGGCAAACAAGCCCATTGATGAATGGAAAAAAAGAAAAGCAGACTTCTTCTTTAATCACATTTCGTTCTTTTATGCCAGATCAAACTCATGATCTCAATGGTTGCGTACCCCTGAAAAGTATGAGCTGCTGTAGTTCAAATCTAGTTCAATTCTGGTTTTATAAAACTATCAGATCCAAACTCCATAATGTTTACAGGGTTGTACTGATCTCTAGGTTTGGAAACAGAAGCAAATGGAAAACCAGGAATAATATTAGAAAACAAAAGCTCAGTTTGCAGCCATCAACGAAAAGATGAATAGCTGTACTCATGTAACTTTATACCATGACCCTAAATTATAACTATCAATGTTATTAACAACATTGTACAGGAAGAAGCAGCATATACACACACTACTACGTGACAAGCAACAAAATCCTGAGATCAGCAGAACATAAATTAGTGAATTCAGACTTAGAAGCTGGCCTAATTACCAATACAGTCTGGACATATCATCAGCATTGTCCAACATGAGAAGCATTATCATAAACATGAGGAGGCTTTATTGAGCCTAACCCCCGCAAGGGAATAAATTCTAATCACACTTCAGTCATGTAAGCATTTACAAGTAATTTCTAGGAACTTAATTATTGAATCTGATAATCTGAGTTTACAAAACTCTTTAATGTATTTATTCTCACTGCCATGCAAGATGGGAGTTTTTGAGGCCTTTAATCACAGGTAAAGAACTGAGTCCCAGAAGCCACCAATCACACTTAAAAGAGATCTGGGAAACAAACCTCCCAAGTCTTAACTCTGGCAAGTCTTTTTAACATGCTTTGCCTTTGTGACAGCTCTTAAGTGGTAATTACGTAACGCTGAGACCTACCCCAATATTGTGTCAGATCTGAGCACCAAAGAAACAGGTTGCACAAAAATTACTGTCCAACCACAAAACTGCTTTTTCACACAGCTTGAGTATAATATTAGCGCAAATAATATTAACAACTTGCAACTGCAAATATTGTGCAAGGTATCAAATGCAAGCAATTTATAGCACTATACTACTCACAAGTAAAATTACGCAAGAACATCAAGCAAAACATTTTAAGAAGAAACAGAAGTAGCTCATACATCATGAGCATGGCTTAGGGATTATATTAAACTCCAGATAATCCTGACTGTGCGGGGAATTGTAGAGGTAAAACATGATAAATATTTTTTCCTGGTGACAGAAACAGTTATGTCAGAAGACAGGAAAACAGGAGGTCCAATGCAGTGACAGGCACGGAGCATGCAGGCAGTTGCTCTGTGGTACACCAGCAGGACAGCTGTGTTTTCCTGGGCTGCGTCCTGATTGCAGTTACAGGTCAGAGCTCCTCCTGCCCCTCTGTCTCCATGAGGATGGAACATCCTGGAAACAAAGGGACTGTGGAATGAAAGAAAAGAGGTAACATTTCTTTCCCACCCCTTCCTCTTTCAGGGTCCCAGAGGGACCAATGGAGGATGGAAAGGAACTGGAAACCTCTGCCCCATGAAAAGAAAGAGAAGCTGCACGCAGCCTCTATAGTGCAACTGCACGGGTGTAAAGAGTGAGAAAGGAACTGGATGTGAGAAGACAAACACCAACATAAACAGGCAGAGAAAGTACATGCATGAACATGCTTACACAAAGTACTACATTAATCCTGAGACAGGTCTGTAAGTCGCCAAGCTGCCAGAGGTTTCTATTGGAGTTCAGACTAGATTATCTGTTACTCATGTGGAAACCATGCTGTGAGGAGCTTTACCTTCCTCTTCCATACTCCCTTTAGCATAGCTAGATTTCAGCTTCTTTCACCACTCTGTGTCAAGATGTAAATGAGAACCCTGGCAAACCAAGAAAAGGATTCTAGGAACTGAACATGAAAAAAATCATTTGAAAAACAAAGAGAAGAGTCTCTTCCTAAGTAGGTGAGACAAAAATGTAGCATCTGATTTACTCTATGCATAATCCACCAGCTGAAAACTTATCTTCTCAAGTAGAGAACTATTTCATGTCACCAGTTTGCTGTGTTTGAAGTGAGATTTATTTAAAATCTCTGGCCTTTTGTTCACATATATCAACGGCAGTTTACATTTATGAACATGTTACATCTGCTTTAGCACACAGACTAGCTTTGAAACAAAGATTTAGATTGTTAGTCTACACATATGTCACAGAGATGAAAGTTGGTTCAACTAGCAATTCATGCTATTTTCATCAATTTAAATCCTTATCACCAATGCTGGAGTTGATATGCCATTTAATACTTAAGTCTTGCTTACTTTGGACATTCTATTACAGTCATCCAAGCCTTAAAGCTATGACAAAACTTACTATTTCCTTCCTATTATTTTCCTTCCTAAACTCTACAGTTCTAATTAGACAAACCAGCAAAAGTCAGCTTCAATGGCAACAGCTGACAGCAGTGCTACTTCTGTCCTTCCATTGAGTGAGACACTGACAACAGCACGAGCGCAAACTGTGGCCCATCAGACACCCCACCTGTTCCCCTGGTAACACTCCGAGATCTACAAGAACTGATTGCATAAAGCAGAAGGAAACTCAGAAATATCACGTCTGCACGTCAGTGTTGTGTTACTACTACGTTTGACAACAAACAAAAACAGCAGAAATCTAAAAAACAAGCAAATGGGAAGAGAGTACAGATTTAACCTTCTAAGTCCCATCAGAAAAGTAAAGAAGTCATAGTTTAGCGGAGCTGAGGTTCAATTTTTATTGTGAACTGCAGACCTGTGAAACAAAAAATAAAATTTTGTCATGAATAAAAATGTGCTAATTATTTTTTTTTTCATTTTACTGCCATCTCCTACACTCATCACTGCATGATATATTGCTGTACAGATGGGTCTTGCTCATTTTCTCTTTCATTTTTTCAATTAAAATGAAATACTTCTTTCCACATGCAATAGCCTATGCTGTGTATCACTCCTAATGAACGTGATTAGCAACAGAAAGCCAAGATGCTGCTGACATGCACAAGCTTCTCACACAGTGCAATATGTTTATGCCTCTCTCTCTTTATTTCTTTGGAGCATCTACTGCCTAGTATTAAATGTAACAGTGTGAAAAACTTTCACAGCTCACTTTTTGTTTTTTGAGCTGCCTCGAGGATCAGAAAACAGAAAACTCAGTGCAGTCACTGCCACGGCAGCACCAAGCAGGATTTCATCTCAGCACAGAATCCACATCCATCAACAGTTTGAAGAAATTGCAAACTCAAAACAATACATGCTGGGGTCTAAGAAAAAAACAGTATGTTCCTATACTCATCTTTAAAGAGCAGTGAAACAGACATATTCTCAGTTACTGTTTGTAGAAGGATGATCTACAAATGAAGGTCAATTTCTGATTCTTCTAGAGTAGAATATAGTGAACATAGCACATTTTTACAATAAAATTACAAATTTGCCTTTGACTGTATTTTTTATAGCTTTTGGAAAGAAATATTTAGGACTGGAGTAAAAATAAGTTGTATTCACCATTCTTTTACCCATCCTCTTTTTCATCATAAGAACACTGGCAGCATTTAATTTACTTATTGCGCTCTTTTCACAAATTCAGCTTGTCCTCTTTGACTGAATGAATACCATTCAATAGGATACAACCCTGCAGTAAGCTTTCTCAAAAGCCAATAGAAGAACAGAAAATCCCTAATAAACAATAAAACAAGGAAATGGTCAACAGGTAAGATCCTTCAACTACTACAGATCATTGAGGGGGCAAAAAAAGACATCATAACAAATGCAGCGATTAATTTGGAATCATAGAATCATTAAGGTTGGAAAAGACCGCTAAGATCAACTAGTCCAACTGCTGACCCATCCCCACCATGTCCACTAAGCCATGTCATTCAGTACCACAAGTACCCTTTTCTTGAAAACTTTCAAAGGATGGTGACTCCACCACTTCCCTGGGAAGCCTCACCACTTTTTATGAGAAGAGATTTTTTCCTAACATCTAACCTAAATACTTACGACGCTTAGATAATCTAAAATAACAAAATCTTAAAATTGAGGTTAGCAATAAGCTTGTGCTTGAACAGTCATGGATTACCCTTCAGTTCGTCTGTGAGAAAGCACAATTATCCACGGTACTCAATCAGATGTGGGTGGTTTTTAGAACTGTAGTCTCTAATAGATCCCTTCCAGACAGATTGTGCACAGCATATTTTATTGGTGAGGAAACCAAGGTGCGGAACATCAAGACATACCCATGAGGAAAAATCTAAATCCATGACAGAGCAAATAATAAAATTCAGGATCCCTTAAAATTCAGGAGCCTTTAAAATGTTCATTCTCCCAAGACCATAATAAGCAGGTTACCTGTAACCACCCTGGACAAAAGAAAAAAAAATGAAAGGAAAAAAAAACAACAAAAAAAACTAATAGGTCAGATGTGAATGTTGAATCCATCACTTTCAGTAATTCAGACAGAGCAGGCAAAAACAATGCATTTATCAACAAAATTGTCTGGAAGAATGGAATTCACTAACTGACATTAAGTACTGAAGCTGTGTAGTTAACTGTCTCTTCTTTTGAGCTTTCCAACCACTTATTACCTCAGTTTATCCCCATATTATACAATCCCTTTGCCAAGTTCCTTTTAGGTCCCGATTTGTCACACTAAGAAACTTTACTGAGCGTTATAGTATTTATTATATCTGAAAAAAAAACAAATCAAATTTTTCATAACCACCTAAAACACACTTCAAATACCAATTACTGAAATACATCATACAACACAATTCTTCCAGCAAAGTAAATAGAAGTAAATAAAAATCAAGAATATATAACTTCCTGTTCATAATTACAATATTCTTTTTTTCCTGTATTAATTCAACTTCTCAGCACTATAAATGGGTCTCAGCTTCTTCATATGATCCAGCACTATTAAAGGGATTGGAAAATAGAGTAAGCAACAGCCTCACTGTAACAGAATGTGGATTTAGTGGGAAGAACTTCATCTTGCAACCTGCAAATGGTTCAGCTGATGAAAATTAACACAATAGACCTCACAGCATTAAGGCAATGATTCTGCTCGGGATGCTAGAGGCTCATCCTCACAGGCTTTCAAATAAGACTAACTCCAATACAGGGAACAAGACTCGTCCTGATCTGCTCAAAGAAAAAGAAATACCATAAACGTGCTGTTTTTTCTGTTTGTGAAAAAAAAAGAAAAAAAAGTGAAATGTTTTGTGCTTCAAATATTGTTACAGGGAACAAACACAAGTTATAACTTTACTCCACTACAAAGCATACTAAATTCCATACAAATACAAGAACTCCACCAAACAGCTGAGGCTTCAATCTTTCTCTACATTCATTAACTAAAAGAGATTGGTTTTGGAATAGGGCAAAAGACATCAAAGACAGAAAGAGCATAACAGGTCAGGCTAAGAAAAATGCTTTGCTTTCCCCTCATACTCCTTTCCCCTTAGGCCACACAGTATCCCCTGGAAAATGACAAGAAAGCTTAAAAAGAGATGAACTGAAAAGCCTATAAATGGGTTCTCCAAAATTCAGAGACGAAAAGTACTGTTACACAAAGCAGAACTGAGTAGAAGGCTGCAAACATATAATTTTTGCCGCTAAAGAAAGATGCTCACACAACCTTTTTTTTTTTTTTCTCTTCTATCTATAGCAATGCTGAAGCATGCCCTTGACTTATAGATACTAACAAAACTTTTCAACCTTTCACCAATTGCATATTACAACCTACACAAAATAAATTAAAATTCAGCTATTACTTTTTCCATAGCATCAACAGTAGTCTGTATCTTTAAACTATCCTATCCTTTCTTGCAGCATGGTAGACAGCTTAAGGTGCCAATTGCATTTAACCAAGAACAGTGAGATAAACTTATGGTTGTTGCTTTCTCATAGCAAGAATTTTGGTGGAGAAAAACACAATAAGACCAGTAATCCTCACAAGCACACAACCAAAAACTATCAAGAATCCTTGCTGATCACAGCAATAACATGAGAGTCTCAACCTTACCCGCATGTAACCTAGAATACTGCAGATAAAAGTGTTCCTTTCTCAGTTCTCCAGAAATAGAAAAGGTGACTCCTCATTATTTAATGCTTTTACACAGAATCATCACTACTCTGCATCTCTCCAGTTCACATAAACTGGAAACAAGAGCTGAAATCACAGCTCTGCAAGATTCTATCTCATGGGAATCCAGGATTTTGCCTGTAGATTGGGATGCCTGTAGCATCCCGAAATGTTACTGACCATTAGATATTTAAGCTGTCTTGATAACAGATAGAGTACAACCACATTGTATGAGGCCACAGCAGTATCTTGATATACTTCAACAGCAGAAGGAAACACAACTTTATGGTGATTAGGTCATATTTAATGCCTTGTCATTTGTGGTAAATAAAGTTTTTTTTATTTGAAGATGACATCATCTTTGTCTTTGTTGTGCTGCACTATCAGTGAAATTTCTGGCTATTTTGATAAGCACAAATAAGCAACAGAGAACAATTACACAGTCTAAACAGTCCTTTCTCTCTACAAATGACTATTTTCTCAGCTTCTTTAATCTTTAGCAGCCGAGAAAGCTAGAACTAAGAGGACACTGCTACAGAATAACTAACACGATTAAGTGTCTCTTCAAACTTGTCTATGCAGGCCAATTCAGGCAAGTCTGCATTTGGAGTAACAGCTAGTGCTGACAGCACCACAGGTGAAAAGCAAAACTACATTCTTCCCCGTTTCATGAGTGATCACCTTTGATTTAGTTGGATCATTTGGGATAAATGTTTGATCAAAATTGGGGGAAGATGTATTCATTTCTATAATTAGTATCCTTTCTATGCTTTTCAATTTTTACCTTTTGATCCTTTCTATTAGAAGACTGAATTAATTACATGATCAGAGCTTAGTAAGAGAACAGTCAGTTCTGCTCACTTTTTACCTATTGAGCACCATTTAAGCTAATGTTTGAGACAACACATGATGTGCTAAGTCATTTATTTGTGATGTCATCACATACCATGAAATTCAAGCAGGTTCTATAGGATGGTTTGGATAAAGGATTTTCTTTTTTTCTCCCCTCATCTCCTACTTTCCCATCTGATATTGGTGACTGGGAAAGACTTGGTATATTCAGCAATGAAGCTGCTGCACAAAGTTGCACAACTGTTCCACCTACATGCTCCTACAAGAGAAACTCTGATTCTAATTAATACGCTCCCCTTATGCACATTATTCTTGGTGTCATGCATACAGCAGGTGATAAATAATAATTTAAGAGTTCTCATCTCGTTATTTAAGCAGCCCCTTGATGTTCTAAAGGAGTTACAAGAATAAAGACATCCTTGAAAATGAGACACAAGTACCCATAAAAGTGTGAGTCTATTTGCAGAGGGAGGAGCCAGAAGGCTCAACACTAACTGCCACTAAAAATAAGGAGGGTATTAAATGCTGCAGCTGTCCCTAAGATGGTTCTAAAAGATAACTGTGAGAAAATTCATGAGGCAAAGAGCACAATATAAATAAATGCAGTGTAAAAATTGCCCAAGCCAGCACTGAAAGCAATCTAAATTACAATCCATGAACAGGGATCACTATCTAGATATATTAGATATGCTTACAAACACGATATTTAGACAAAATATATAAAAATAATTCTTTACACATAAAAGGCAAGCTACTGAGTAAACTTTTGAAACTCATATCTCTCGAGGGTAGTTGGCAAGCTTATAGAAGGGATTAATGAGCACATAAAGAGTTTGCAAACTTCAGAGCCAGAAGTCAATTTTGGAGAGAGGCTGGGAAAAAGTTACCTACTGGAAGATAGTTTCAAAAATATTAATTAAAGTTAACATTAAGTGTTCTTTCTTTTTTCTTTTTCCCCTGAAGAACTTGATACTGCGTTTGGAGGATACTACCCACTTCACAGAAATAACTTCTGCCCTCCAGTAACAATTGTATCCAGGCTCTTCTTCCACAGCAACAGTGTGGCTTGCCATCTTCACAGAAAAAAAACTCCTTGCTTTAACTATGGAATGAGAACGTTTGCACAACCATGGGAGAGCAAACCACACCAAAGCAAACCTTTTTTCATGTACATACACATTCGTGGCTTAAAACTCTAGAACTGTTTATGCATTCATGCATAAAACCCTGAAATAGGACAAATACAACTAATTCATTTTGCAAGGCAAGAGATTGTCTATCACTCCTGGTTTACTAAGAAAGAGGTTGCATTATTGTCATGTTACAGAGCAATTCATGCACCACATGTTCAGTATTCCATTTTGTAGTCCATCACAATTGAAATATAGATTTTAACAAAAAAAATTATAAGCATAGAACAGCTGTCACTTACTTGGCTTAGAGTTCACAATAACATTTTCAGCAGAGTGCTGGGGTGGAAACCTGCAGTTCTCTCCTTGGCCCTCACTGCTCCCATACTCTATAACTTCCACTTGTCCCAGTGGTACGCTCCATTTTAATAAATACCTCTGGCCAGTTGTCACAGTGCCGCTGCTTTCATAGGAAGTGCTGGAAGATACATAAATCGTTCAGTGTCAAGTCACTGTGTTTTATAGCATCCCATTTGTTAACCTTTAAATCTGCCGTTTATGAGCCTGAGTTCTGTGCACAACTTTAAACAAATACACGCATCAGGATGGCTTCTGTGACTAACTTCTGCTGTGAGCGCAAAGATCAGCTGTGCAGGTGCAAATAAACTTATTTACAGGCAACACAGGACTACCACAAACAGATCCTACATTCTGTTACTTCTACAACAAAACATCAATTACCATTTTTAAGATCAACATGCACTTGAACACCTTAAGTGCTTGGACAATACTGTCATTCTACCTCTTCCTGATTCTTCTGTCTTTCAGGACAATACCCTCAGCAGTGCCAAAAAGTAGTAACTGCTGCATATAAAAGTCTGGATGGTGGGACCTTCAAGTGACCACTGGGAGGAGGCAGGTCAAGGCAACCTTCCAAAGGCTGCCCAGCCAACATTTCAGCTGAGCCCTACAGGCCAGGATGTTGCTGTGGTTTCTGAGAGCCGTCTACATGGGAGCTGCTGTTAACAGAAGTGTATAACACAACAGGCATTTCAGAGGAAACAGCATGCTTGGGAAGTTCACTAGAAATAGAAATGGTATTACTGCTATTTCTCATTTGTTTCTTTCATTCTTTTCATTCCTTTATTCACACATTCAATCACACGTAGCAAACATCTACTATCAAGTACAAAAGAGGCTAAAGGAAACAAAAATTTTGGCTGAGATGGCTAAAATCTACAAGTTAAAAGCTTGGCATAAATCAGCTTAGTGTATTTACTTGGAACAGTATCTGAATCCCAAGGTTCAGCTAGTCAGCTACCTATTCACAACACAGTCACACTTTTGTTTCGTTGAAGAGGCACATATGAACAGAAAAAAAATCAAGTGCCAGAAATTAAACAAATATTAACGAACTCCAGATCTAGTTCATAAGAAAGAAAAGAACGCAGCTGTTTAGCTGCTAGTAATAGTATCCATCTCGTCCAACTCCTGCTTCTTAAAAGTTAGGTATCCAGTTCAAGCCAGTTATCTAGATTACATATGAAGAAGGTCCTACAGAGGGTCATGAAATCTGTGTAAATATGTCTCTTGCCAGCTATAGTTTGGAACCAATGGTCCCCAGGCTCCTGGGATATCTGACTATTTCTGTAAAGACTGACAAAAAGTGGTCAAGAAAATTGAGCTGATTCCACCAGCATGTGTGAAGTTTCTGAAGAAGCCTAAATCTCCAGGGGTGGATCTGTAGGCATGCACACATCAGGGAGTTTGAAAATGACTGATGCTTCACAAAATCAAAAGGTACATTCAATAAAGTGCTTTTCTTTGGACCAAAAATTCTGGACTGGATACCAGTGTAATACATGAAATTTGGTAGACATCTCCTTCAGTCCCTAAAATGCTCGTGCATTTTCTGAAGCACAATCATTAGAAGGTACTTCTTGCTCACTGACATAAGACCAAGCATTCACAGAAATGTAAAAATATGTACTGCATTCACACTTCACTAATGAACTAAGATATCAACTCATATTATCCTTAAGAAAAGCTTAAGATTCAGTCTGCAATTTCTCTGTCAGAATTTACCAACACGTAAAGCTTTTTACAATACAAGCAAGACTGGAATGTGAGTATGACCTTGGCTGCACAGTGGTATAGTAACAGTAATAGCTACTGCCAACTAAAACAGAAGGCATGATGGAAAAATGCCTTCTTCAAAGTACCTCAGCTTTCAACCTTCAATGTTTGGCCTCAGAGATAAAAACCTTTCCTCAGCTGGAATTTCTTTAGCAAGTTCCAGTTTTTTTTTTTTTTTTCTGGCTACATGCATTAGCTTTGGTTCTTGTTTTGTTTTAATTTGGAAATTCTGTCAAGTTACAGATGTGTGACAGTGTGAATTTAAGGAGTAAGAGAGAAAAAAAAAAAATCCTGCTGCAGCATGCCTCCACTCCACTAAACACTAATGCACGAGTGATTATCAGCATAGAACATCTTTACTTGTAATTTCCAACTTATTTTATATAGATAGATAGATAGATATGAAACCTAGCTGTCTATTCATTATGACAAGTAAGAGAAATCGTCAGCCATAGCAAAAACAAAAAAGCTTTTTCACTGTCATTTTTTTCCAGCTTAAGCTTTGGTGGCCATTTAAAACATTGAAAAGAAGTCTTACCGCACGTTGACAGTTGCGCACATCAGCACATCGTTTAACATGAAAAGTCGTCGCTCTTTGGTTTTGACAATTTCTCCTTTGTCATTGTAAACTGTTTCCACCATATCATCAGTCCGTACGAGGTACCTGTTTCCACTGCTGAGTAGCTAGGTTTTAAAAACAATCAATTTTCCATATTATACAGAATACCTAACATCCAGAGCAAAAAAGATAAAAGAAAATACAACCATTTGCCATAGTAATATAAATGCTCCCAGGTGGGTTTGCCAAATAAATTATGCTTTTTTACTGATTTGATTTTCGTTTACAGATAAGTTTACAGCAGCAGTGACACATGCCCCCAGAAGTATGGCCTGCAGGGGTCTGCAGTCTTTATAAGGAACATGCAATTCCCTCTGAAAGTCTTCCATACTGGTAAAGGAGTCTAGTGAGAAAAAAATCATAGCTTCCGCAGCTCCTGTTGTTTCCCTCCCTCATTTCTTCTTTCACAGTGCATTTAAATGCTATGCACGGTTCCAGGCATCCCAAAGGGACATTTCCCACAGGAGTGAGTGGATAAAGAGTGCTTTTACCTTCTCTGTCTCCACTGGCTCTCAAAGTCAGCTAAGGAGTGCAGCTGACATATTTCCACAGACGGCCAAGACTATGACATGTACAAAAGATGCACAACATGTGAATTGTTCCTGTAATTTTCTTTCAAGCGCTAAGGCTCAACAATGTGTGCAAGAATGAACCAGTTCCTCACAGGTGAAAGACATCTCTGCAGCAGCCAAGAGAATGAAATGGCCTGTAACTCACTCGCCTCCTATCTATCCACATCCTTTCCTGCTTGTTTCACCATCTGGCACTGTTCCAAATTTGTATAAGCAAATATTAGGTCACAAGACATATCTCAGTGTCCTCTCGGTACAGAATTTAACACTGTACAGTTAAGATCATTGGATAAAAGAAATCTGGCCACATCTTAAAGGGCATATTCTATAACTTAAAATCCTTCAATCACTTGTACATGATAATTAGTAGCTAATTCAAAAAGCAGGAGTGTAAAGATCTAGAAAAGAAAGTAAAATCACAAAATCCATCCTGCAACACGCATAGAATGGAAATATGCTTCCAATATGATAATAAATTCAGTCTCTCATTTTTGATAAATAGGTTAAGACAAGCATATTCCAGTTGACTGCCTTCTCTCCTTAAAACTACAAGACTATGAATCACAAACAGAAATACTCCTTGCACAGTTTTAGCACATCCTCATTATTCCAACCCAGAGTAAGTCCACAGCACAACTATCTGTAACTTCATTAAAGCAATAATTAGAGCAATAGGAAAGACAGAAGCAGTTACAGTGCAAATAAGCACATATGTTTTCACAATACAGATATCCACTAACAATCTCAAAGAAAACTGTTCCTCCCCTCCCACCAAATACCTTCTACGGTTCTTTAAAGATTATTCTATTGTATGATCCAGGTGTGTGAATGAAACAGACTGTGACATTCCTTAAAACAAGGAAGATAATGAACATGTTCCACAGCACACCCAGAACTGCTCCACCGTTGGAAGCACTGCTATATGAGGAACTGGCTCCTTCCTTTATACAGGAGTAACTCTGTAGTTCCAGGATAAATTCAAAGTTGAATTTTCTCATGCAGGAGATCTGCATGAAAACTTACTACAGAAACAAGAAACTTTATTATCCTATATTGCTGTTATTTCAGCATCTATCCTCTCCTCCCCTTCTGCCCTCCCCCTAAGCACACAATGATTAGAACCAGCAGACCCATTCAGTCCTGGAGATTACCTACATCTCACATCTACTACTAGAACCCCACAGTAATAAGCACCACAAAAAAGCCCACAGGCATCCTTTCAGCGTCCATTCTAAAGATTATTCAAGGCCAGAAACTAACAACAACATTAAGTCTTTCACCACACATTTCAAATACATTTCCTAACCTTGTTCAGGTAACGTTCGTTCATTGCTTTTGCTATTTGTTTTATTTCACAGCGCTGATCCGCATCCCTTTTTCTTTCATTCAGCTTTTCTGCTAGTGTTTCAAGTTCTGTAAGAGCCATCTGCAGGGGTAATCTGTCAGGATGTCCTTTATTTGTGTTCTTCAACATATCCTGAGGAGTAATGATTAAACAAACAGACAAACAAAACAAGTCCAACTTCAAACTCAAGTCTGAAAGGCTAGAGGATGTCCAATGGAATTATATGTTAACGCCACATTCTTTAAAGAATAAAACCAATAAATATCTAATGAATATTCAGACAGTGCTTTAGCTATTTTCCAAAATATCTTAATAGTTTCTAAAAGATACTGAATGGAGTTGCATACAGCTTATTTATAGAGAAAGTAGAGAGAAGTAACCTGAAAATAAATGTAAAAACATCAAATGCAAAAGTAAGCAAATAAACACAAGTTGCATGTAATATTTAGTAATTTGAAAATCAGTATTAAAATAAGCAGGTGTATAAGCAATTATTTAAAATTAAACTTTTCTGATACTTTCTACTATAATATTTTTACAAATTATATAATATATATTATCATAAATATCTATAATATCTGTGCTATATTCCGTTTATTACTGTCATTATTCCTCACTAGTATGTTGACAAGCTTGCTCATCCCAAAGTAGCAGACCACACTTATTCCACGAAAGTCACAACAGCTTCTAAAGAATCCTTCCCTTCTGTAGGCATACATTGGAGCAATGCTCCTTTCACACAGCACTTAAAAGTCACCATGTATTCACTACAACTTCCTACTATTGTAAACTCCATCTCTTCTGCTACCTTAAAAACATTTGCCACGGCTACCTAACTTCATGCTCCCACCACAACTACCTCTGAATCTCACCACTAATTCCTGGACCTTCATCCCAAAGCCTGCCCTGTGTGACACTGCAAACTTCGCACTCACTGTGTAAATCTGTCATAGGCTGGAAGGTTACTAAGCAGGTCTGAAGCAAGGAATTCTGTCTGGCATTTTGCTTAAGCAAAAAGTAATTGCTACTAGTATTTTAAACTGCTATGAACAAGTAGCACTTTCCAATTACAGCTTTCATGTGAAGGGACTTACAAGCTACATCTAGCTTAATAAGCCTAGCAGCCTAGAGTATATCAAATTTACTGAGATTTTCCTGCAGTATGTGCAATCAGACAAAGAGATCAGTACATTATGGTGCACTGAAGTTCTCTTCCCTGTTATTTCCTCATGATCCAGTGGTAACTCCTACTGCTCCTCTCCAGCAGAAGACAGCTACCCAGAAAGCCCACAGGCAAGCCACATGAGAACACAATGAGAACATTCTTGGGTAAATCTATTTGGTAAATATTCTTTACCTGCAATAGCAGAATGAACTGTGGGAAGCGCTGGATAGGTTTCATCATTAAACCATACAGTGTAATCCGATCAGGGCTTGACTCCTGGCACTGCTGCAATGCAAGAACGTCACACTGTTTACTTCTGTATTTCCATCAGGCACAGAATGAAAGGAAAATGTTCTGAAAGTTCTTCAACATAATTACCATTCATTACAGCAGTACTGCAAATATTCTCATTTTCATTTAAAAAAAATATTTAAAAAAAAAAAAATCATTATTAAAATGACAGCATGGTCACTCAACTGAGATCTACTCCCCAAAAAAGTACAGCGGGGATGGAGCCCCACAAGCAAGGCAGCACATATATATATACACTGTCAGAGCACCTTCATGCTTCTCACATAACCAGCACCATGAAATGTCTGCTTAACATCAAGGACAATAAAGCGAATGTACTTGTTCAGGGTCTTAAATCTAAAATTCCTAAGTGATTTGTTGATTTATAGTCTAATTTACTGCTGTTGGACTGTTTCTTGGGACTGAGACCAGAGAGGTGTAACAACCAACGTGTTTTTTAAGAGAAAATCTAAAGAAAATATAATCACCTCAGTACTACAGAAACAAAAAGAGACTTTCATTTTCTTTATTAAAAGAAACTAAGGAAAAGAGCATCAATTTCTGTTTGGAAAGGAATATATAAGAATTTGTTTTTATCTACTAGTCCTGATAATCAAAATGACAAAAAAACAATCATTTACATACGCAGAAGCCCTGTATGTATAACTCACTCCAACATTTGGAAATATTCTGATTAGAATCACAGATGACCCAACCCAAGAAGAGTAGAAGAAACATTACAGTACAAAAACCAAATAACATTAAATGGGTATAATGCTCCAGTTCCTATTTATTTTCTATTTTTATTATCAGCCTCACAGCAATTTGTTTTTCCCTATTTATTTCCAAGGCACATACATGTATTTATTTTTTTGTCCAGCCAGCAGCAGAGAACATTCTGGCTCACAGCCTGTTAGCTGTAGGTGGGCAGAAGTAAAAGAAGAAAGTATAGAAATTTATTGTGTTCTCAGAGTTCAGCTGTGAGACCAGCTCTGAGTACTATCAATGCTGGTACTGACAAGGAGTGACACGAGGTAGTTACGCCACTGCTGGAACTGATAGCCTAAAAGCCTTGCAGTGGATTCTGCCTATCCTCCATAGGGTATCATCCCTAAGACTTCCCAGCAGTTCTGTTGCATGTGGCAGGCTTTCAATAAACATTACTGAAAGCATCAGGGTAATAAGCATTCTGTACAAATACTTTCAATTTCACCCCAGCAGATCGCAAAAAAATAAAAAATAAATTCAAAATAATAGGAATTTAATCTGGAACATAAGTATAGTTGTATGACTCTGCACAATGCAATAAGGAGGTCAAACATAAAATAAATCCCAAATAAGAGGATTCAAATGGTGAACTATTCTTTGAAGGTCACCTGGCATGAAAGAATTCCAGTCTTTTCTCAAGTATAGTCATACAAACACCAGCCAGTAAACTGAGCAAAAACAAAAACACTCTGCTCTTCAACATACATGCAAGATCTAAAATCACGTTATCACCCTGAAAATACAGTAGTGAAATAATAACTCACCTTCAAGAAATCTAGAAAGGCAGGTTTGGTGGCACATGTTTTCTTCAGAATCCCCACAGCTGTACTGAAGTTGTTTACGTATTCACTGTACGCATCCAATACCATCGACTTCGAAAACTAAAGACAAAAGCAGGTAAAACTTATGTATAAGCCCAAAAGACATCTGAAAGCATTATTATTTAGAGCCCTGACAGAATAAGGACTCATTTTGTTAGGTGCTGAAGGCTTTCGCTTGGTTTAGTGCTGCATCTACAGAAATACTGATGATGCCTAAAATAACTTTTCCACAAAACACAGGCTGGAGATCTAACGATGTAGCAGCTGTGAATTACAAAAATGTAAATTTACAGAAATAGCATCATCTTGGCTACAATAGTAGGGCACGAGGACTGAGTAATCAAGAGGCCTCCAAGTGAGAGTCAAAGCAGCTGGTGGGATCCCATGATCAACAGCAGTAATGCACTCCTGCCTACCTTCCAGATTTGTTGAACAAGTGAAGTCCCAGTCATATTAATGCCCCATCTTCAGCTGGCATTTATCAAGAAAGCAGATGTTGCAGCTTGCAAACTGCCACATGAAGGGAAAGATCACTGCCTATTGCTTACTTAGTAAAGATTATCCCTCTCTTTTGCAGAGCTGGTCTAATTAATACGCCCCAACTTGCTCCAGTCAAAACAAGACAGATCAGGTTTAAAAAGAAAATCTTCAGTAAACATTCCTTTTTTATTAAAGTGGGGTCAAAGCACTCAAAAACATAGATCCCAGCTCTCTTTTGGATGAAAGGAAAAAGCTGTAATACCCAGAAGCTGGGAGGCAACAAAGCAAAATACTCAAATCAGCAAGGTAGGTAGCCTTTTCAATCACACACTTACAGAAATAAAATCTACCAATTGAGAGAACATTTTGTTTCCTCTAATTCAAACAGTCCTCCACTGGATGGACTTCCATTAAGTGGTGTTTTGTAAATATTCTTCATCAGTGCTCCAGGCTCAGTTCAGACTGAGGAATTCAGGACGTTACCTACTGTGATTTTTTTTTCTTCTTTGTTTTCTCAACAAATATTCTAAGTCCAATGTACGTAGGTGTTTTTTAAGAGATAAGGAGTTTCAGTCTCACTAATTTTGGTTGGTTTTTGAATCACTCTACTCTGAAAAAGAAACTATTTAGTTAAGCATCTCAAAGCTTCATCAAAGCCTGAAAATTTTAGCCACAATCTTCTCATCTGCTAAGCTAGCTGAAGACACATGTTCCTTACCAGAATGGTACATACACATTCTGACAGTTGCCGCAGGCACTGAAGACCATGGGAATAAAATGGTCAAATTAGACAGAAAGATACGATTGAACAACAATTCTAAACTAAAAATAGATTATCTGTTCAGATGTATTTGCTTACTGAAGCAACAAAGACATCGCCAATCATTTCAACAGAATCCCACTCAG
This sequence comes from Centrocercus urophasianus, assembly GCF_019232065.1. Classification (NCBI taxonomy): domain Eukaryota; kingdom Metazoa; phylum Chordata; class Aves; order Galliformes; family Phasianidae; genus Centrocercus; species Centrocercus urophasianus. Next base: position 13,946,495 of record NW_024884142.1, on the reverse strand, counting down.
ACACACGACTCGCCAGGGCTATTTGAAACATTGAATGGCATTGAAGAATTTCTTTAATTCTATAGAAGACCATTTTGAGTTTTCTTTCACTCAGTAATTTTGGTTCCATTTCTGAAAGGGGCTTCTCATATTGCTGTGGAAAAAAAAAAGACATAGATTAAAACCACCTAAAAATGGGGTCTCCTATACACAGAAGAAACAATAACAATTTATGTAACAGTATATACAAATAAAATCTCTCGAAACATTTGGCATAAAGAATCTGTAGGAAAGCCTGAGAGTCATACTACAGATCCATTAAGGATTAATTTCAAATTTCAATTATTTCAATTATTCAATTAATTTTCATATCTCAAATCATAAAATACCAAAGTTAACAACGTACCTCCAAGATTCTTTTCAGAGCATCCACATAATTCTTTTCACTATCAACTACAGAGCCCAAAATATATCTTCTCACAACCTGTTGAGGAAAAACAGCTTTCTCAGGTAAACATATTCATTGTAACAAGGAATATTCATGATCAAATTTTCACATTAATAACAAGCAAAAAAACACAAAGCAATTCTGGCACTGCCATAAAATAAACTACTTCTAGTTTACTCTACTTCTTCAAGAGTCATTAAATTTACCATTACTCTAAAATTATTATTAGGACAATAACAGTTACTGCAAGCCTATGTAGTCTTTGTTTACTGTTCAAATTCCAAACTTTAGTTCTAATACAATTTAATTGTAGATATATGAATTTAGATATAGACAACAACAGCTACAGAAGATATTGGCTATTTCAGTAAATAACCACAATAAAACAAGTTAATGGTGTTCAAAAATCAGTCTTCAAGCAGAAGTCCTTCTTTCTACTTGCTTCTATTTTTTTTTTTTTTTTAATATTATATAACCTTTATAGGACTGATTTGTGGGACAAATAAGCAAAAATTAATCGCTTTTTTAAGGCAAGGCCAAAGGAAAGTAAAGTAAAGTATCTAAGTCAGGATTTGGGCTCAAGGGGTAGAAGGTGGCAATATTACCATGCTGTCATGGTTTTACGATTTTTCTTATAGGTATCCCATATCATGACATCATGTAGAGCACTGGGAGTTCAAGAGTTAAATGCTCCAGTTCTGTGGACTGCCAATTTTCTGGGTACCTGGTTCTCAGAAGAGAACAACTACATACCCCAGAGGATTTTGCATTTCCATTTTCCATTCAGAAGGAAAGATAAAACTGCCCACAAGCCATGAGACTGCTCTTTTTTGCTGCTCGTCTTGGCTGTGCTTGCTCCCTAGCCATCTTGCCTTCAGCTTTACAGTAAGGCCTTTGGTTTGGGACACGCTCTCTCTCATCTATTTGGTTTATTAGCTTCAATCCCAATTAACTTGTATTTCTGTTATCATAATTAGTAAGCTAACTTTCCTTCTCAGATCGTTGCCACTGTTTGTTTTTTTTATGTATTATATTTATTATATTTATTATTATATTATATTTATTATTAAAATATTTATTATATATATTATATATTATAATATTATATATATGTATATTTATATTATATATAAAAATATTATTAAAATATATTATTTTATATTTATTATTATTCATTTCCCTCTTTGTTCCCCCTCCTCCCTCTCCCCCCCTCCACCCCACTTCTCAGCTTTTCGGGCCAGTGTGCCTGTGGGCCTGCTGTCCTGTCCTCATCATGAACACAGGCAGATCTAGAGACAAGTGAAAACCTTCTCTATATTCATACCAACTGGCACAATGAGACGAGTTTCAGGAAATACTATCACATTTTATGTTTACATTTTACGTTTACAGACTGTAGGCTACTCATCAGATATCCTCCTTCACTCCCCCAGCTGAAATGCATATTGCATACATGGAAGGATGGAGAAATTGATCTGATTCAAAAGTAAAACTTTTAACTGATACGCATTATATTTCTTATTATTTTTAAGGATTTATTTTCACCTAAAAGAAGTTTCTAATCCAACTCATCCCGAGGCTTTCAAAAGTGGTGTTCTGTTTGAGGGAGAAAACAATACGAGGGCAGAAATACAACATTTCCCACAAGCACAAGACAAGGCAAAATTGCTTCTTTTCCTGTTCTAAACTAGCATAAGTTACCATGAAACTCAAATCTCAGATTTGCTTCTCTTCTCTGTGGCCTCCTGCTTTATTCTCTGCAGCTGCCTTTAATTCTCCACACTTGTATTTCATATTATTAAGTTATATGCAGGTCATGTAAGGATTTACTTTCAAGTGCTGGCATTTCAAAAGAAGATTTTAAAATTATGCTAGACCTTGCTTAAAGATAAATATAGTAAAATTCATTGTGTCTAATTTGTATTTAGACTGGATTTAACGGTTTCTTATTGGGTGCAACATATTGGCTGCACCAGTAGGAGATAGTATCTCCACTTTTTGTCGCACTTCGTTCTTCTGGAAAGAATCAATATGTTTGCAAAATGTTTTTCAGCCTCTACAGTACACAAATTAAATATTTTAAAGTGCCTACAAGCACTTAATCAGAATTTTCATAGCTTACAAGAGGCCTACATGCAAGCATTAGCACTTCTGCTAGTTAAAGTATCATATAGATATAAACAGTGAACAACAAGATTTCATGTCACCGTCTTAAAATGATGCAAAAGCTAACATGATAGTCACAGAAAGCAGAATGTAGTAGTCCAACAGGAGCCTGATTTAAACAAAAGCTATCCTGCCACCTACTGTTTAAAGAAAGCACATTCATAAAGTCAGCTTATTCATCACAGAGTAATTCAGGTTGCAAGGGGCTTCTGGAGTTCACCCAGTACAACTGGAACACCAAGGGCTGCCACATAGTCTGCTGTACTCCAAACTGTGTCACACACAGGGTTATGCTGTCCCTAAACCAAGAGTCCTGTTTGAATCTGCTGAAACACCTGGATTTTCTGTCAGACCAGCTCTTCAGCTCAAAGACAGCCTGAATGGCAGCCTTACTTCCCAGCATATTACCTGCAGCTTATCCCACTTCAGCGCTGTCTGCAAAAATTCTGAGAAGTGCCTTGCAGCTGGTATCCAGATTGTTAATGACATTAAACAGCACTGGCTCTGCATCAGCTCCCAGAGGACACTACTAACACTGGCCACCTACTGGACTTTGTACCACTGATGAGTGTGATGTCTAATTTTTTCCAAGGTACTGATGATAAAGGCCTTCCCTTCAGTACCACTAAATTCATGTCACCTATGCAACATGCATAATTCCAACTGGCCACAGCACCAGCATCCCTTAGCTGCATACTCTTCCACTGCAGGTAATAATTCACAGGACCTGTCTGTAGGGTTGGAGGCTCTCAAAGTCTGAGGACAATCCTTAATTAGTAAAAGCTGAGCCAAAAGTGGCACTGACTTTCTCAGTCTTCTCAGTGTCCTTTGTCAGACCTTATTTTTCTTAACTTTCCTTTTTCTTACATGTGCATCTATATACATCTATATATATATATACGGGGAGGAATAATTGCATGCACCAGTACAGGTTGGGGGATGACCTGCTGGAGGGGAGCTCTGCGGAGAAGGACCTGGGTGTCCTGGTGGATGACAGGTTGGCCATGAGCCAGCAGTGTGCCCTTGTGGCCAAGAGGGCCAATGGCATCCTGGGGTGCATTAAAAAGAGCGTGGCCAGCAGGTCGAAGGAGGTGATCCTCCCCCTCTACTCTGCCCTGGTAAGGCCTCATCTGGAGTACTGCATCCAGTTCTGGGCTCCCCAGTACAAAAAAGACGAGGATCTCTTGGAAAGAGTCCAGCGGAGGGCCACAAAGATGGTGAAGGGCCTGGAGCATCTCTCCTATGAGGAAAGGCTGAGTGAACTGGGTCTGTTCAGCCTTGAGAAGACTGAGAGGGGACCTGATCCAGGTCTATAAATATCTGAGGTGTGGGGGGCAGAATGGTGAAGCTGGACTCTTTTCAGCGGTGAAGGGTGACAGGACAAGGGGAAACGGCCGGAAACTGCAGCATAGGAAGTTCCGCACAAATGTGCGCAAGAACTTCTTTACAGTGAGGTGACGGAGCACTGGAACAGGCTGCCCAGGGAGGTGGTGGAGTCTCCTTCTCTGGAGATGTTCAAGACCTGCCTGGATGCCTACCTGTGCAACCTGCTGTAGGGAACCTGCTTTGGCAGGGGGGTTGGACTCGATGATCTCTGGAGGTCCCTTCCAACCCCTACAATTCTGTGATTCTGTGATATACCTATAGAGATACAGAGATGAGGAACCTTTCTTTTCTTCCATCACACTTCACTAGCTTCAGCTGAGCTCTGGCTTTCCTAACTCCATCCCTGCTCAGTTGGGTTGCTCCTCCTGGATAGATAACCAAGAATAGTAGTTTATTCCAAACTAAGAGCTCTCTCTCTCTTTTCTGAAGAGGATATATTTATTTAAAATTTGCCAAGTTTTAACATTTCATTTAAACATTTATTTTAATATTTTATGAAACTTGACAAGTAGAGAAAAAAAAAGCCCATACAACTCTTTTCAACCTCTCCTTAATTCGTTTTCAAGAAATACCATTAGATTTGCTGCACACTTTCTGAAGGTACTGACCAACTCAGGACTTCACACCACAAAACACTAAAAGCTCACATCCAGCTATTATTACTTACCATAACAACAGAGTAACATGAACTCACAGGATTTATTTTCAGTCAAAAATTCAAACTGATGCTGATAGTTTCCAGCATTAATATAGACCGTGAGGGGATGACACTTCTCTAGACTCAACTTCATCTTTTTTTAAATCACAAGAAAACTTTAGACTCAGAGAGTATGCAGAATATTCTCCATATTTAAAACAGAAATCTTGGAGCTCCAGAAATTCCAAAAGACTGTTACCTGCTGTTGTGATAATCCTTCAGGCATAGGGGTCATAATTGCTTCTGTATGCACACAGTCCACATCAATAAATAAATTTAGCTCCTCTTCTTCCAGGCATGATGATCTGTGATCTAAAAATAATTGAATAACCAAAACATCAACTTTTAGAATGTATAAATTAAAAAAAAAAAAAAAGGGAACTAGACAAAGATTCAACTGTCCAAGAACAGTATTTACAGAGTAGACTTAACTTACTATGCAAATGAAATTTCTCCGCATTTCTATAGCATCTGTGAAGCACACTAACACAGAGCAACTTACAAAAGACAGTTCAATGTCCTAAAACAGAAGCAGATAACCTATGCATCTACTGCTTGACCTTTCTTCCCTCTTCACAGATACAAGCACAGGGCTGTCCAGTGTGACAACTAGGACTAAAGCTGCAGGGTCAAAGGCCTGTAGTTTTGAAATAAATCATTTTTGGAAAGAAATTAAACACGTTCATAATGTAATTCAGTGCAAGAAATTCCATATAGCTGTTCATAAACTGAATTAAAATCAGTAGCCAAACGTATCAAAATGGCACTTGCAAGAAGAAAGGATTCCACATTGCTCCCTACGTATTTCTCAGAGCCACTAATTTTACGCAAGAAGCGTAACAGAAGTGTGGAGGTAGGTGGCAGCACACAGCCAGTCAAACAGCCAGACACCAACAGAGGAGAAAGAAGGGACTGTGAGAGAAACTGCAGCTGATAACAAAAAGGGAATTAAGGGAAGCAGTTCTGTTGGCTACTGGAACTTATGAGCTTAACAAATTTATCACACGCTCCCTGTTGATTTGGTAAGTGGCCTAAAGTATTAAACCATCCACAGATATCCTACATCTGCTACCTAACCTCATGATAAATAAAGGAGAAAGCTGGGTCCATTGTAACATTGCTGTGCTGATGAAGGTCATTTCCTCCTTGCAACAGAAAGAAGGTGAGAATACATTTTTTACCACTACAACTGCAATCTACTTTCTTTCCTGTGGTTGTGAATCCCCTAAATTTAGCCCATGACAGGAATGTGATATGTGCACTAGCCCTTACAGTTACATACAACACAGCTTTAAGTTAGCTTACTTGCTAAAAACCATCCTACGCCAATCTTGTGGTTTTACCTTCTTAAAACTATAGTTCTAAAAGCTCTGAAGTTACAACCACTTAATAAGCTGAGCAGAAACCTAAGCAGAAGAACAGGCTACCACTCAGTTTTACCATGGAGAAGAAAGAAGTTTCAGTTTTCTTACTACTCCCTGTCCCATGAAAAAAAGAACTGTGGTCTGTGGTCTCTGTGGGTCATATCAGAGGACTGATGCTTGTTTGAATTTAAAACTCCTGTTTTGACAGCTCCTAATTCAAGACCCTCCCCCCATACTTCTTTTTTTTTTTTTTTTAAACTAAAATCACTAAAGTGTGATAAAGCTTCCACTATCAGGCAGAGTTATTCAAGGGAGGGAAGTAGACAAACTGAATACCCTAATCAAATTTCTATAATCCCCATATACCAATTTCTAGCTAGCATCTATTACACTCACATTTTTTTAAGTGGACTCTTCTGTCTTGCTTTCAGATTCAGAGGTCACTGCACCCTAAATCCAAAACTACTCAAGATGCAGTGACTGTGCAGTGATCTGAACTGAATGCTAAACTATTATTAGCTGACATAGAACTGATTTGACATTCTGATCTAGTAAGCGGTGTTCCTGCCAATGGCAGGGGGTTGGAACTAGATGATCTCTAAGGTCCTTCCAACCCAAATCATTCTATGATTCTATAATTCTGTGCATCCAGTACTTGGTTCCTAGTACAAATAAAAATTGTACTCAGCTATTCACACCCTTTCTCAGAAATAACTAGAAGAAACATTAACTGAGTAAAATAACAGGCACATACCTTGAGAAATAAAAGACTTAGTTCTAATGAAAGAACGACCCTTCTTCACAGCTGCTTTTGTCTTTTCAAGTCCATCTTTGGTACCTTCTCTAGCAGCTCTCATGAGCTTTTGCATCTGTAAGATAAAGAATACAGTCTACATGTTCAGTGAATAATGGGAATCCACTTCTGCATACCATGCAGAGTACTTTTAGCATCTTTTTAAAAATACTGTCAACTGGGGGCTATAAATATAGCCCAAAGTCAAATAAATATACTGGAAGTACACACAGCCATCAAACTGCAGATGTGAACATCCGTACTTCTTCCTAGTAAAATCAAACCTGAACAAAGGGTCTTACTTTATGACAACCTTCCATGTATGTTCAAAATGGTTTAAGAACCCTTCTGCTTCAAAATATCTGACATCACAATAAACTCAATAGCTCAGCATTGTATTATATAACAAATAAATACTAAGAAAGGTCATTCATGGCAAGGCTTCTCATTCATCTGCCACTAGCTCTACCAGAATATTTCCAACTTAAAGATTCAATTTTGTATTGACTACATTCTTAAATAACCACTGTGTCTTGCAGAAAATGTTAAAAACAATAATTTCGTTAATTGAAGAAATCAGTATACTGGTTTAATTAAGTAGAATTTTATAATACACTTCAACAACATGGAAGTTCCTTGGAGGAAAAAAAAAAATAAAAATAAAAAAAAGAGATGTTTCACTAGGAAACTAAACTGGTTTGTACTCTTCCTTTCCCAGCGGCCGCCAAACCACCACTGCCAGAACTGTGCTGACATCATCAGCTACATTAGAATACAAATAAAGCTGTCGTGCTGCAATCAGGCAGGTTTTTTTTTGCCTGAGATAAAGTTTTTAGCATTAAAAAACTCCATAAAAATAGCCTTTGTATGCTCATTCCATTCAGAAATGGATAGCAGCAACATTCTTAGTCCTACAATTTTTATGCAACACAGACAAAAAGCCAGGGTCAGACGTGCCCTGTGGAGCTCACTGGGGTTGTACTCCTAGCTCAGACTCTGTGGTAAAGGCAGGACAATGTCCTGTCTGATCTGCTGAAATGGCTACGATTGATAAATAAGCATGAGAAAAAGTTACTGACAAAATATTTTCAAGACAAACTGCTGCTACATTTAGAACTCATTTTAAACAAACTATTGTCCATTTTTTTCAAGCTATTATTAAAAGAAAAAGACAACACGGCCTGCGTTGGAAAAGCAATAATTTAAACATAGCTAATTACAGAAATTAACTACGCTACCTTCAGCTCATGTTTTTGCTTTAGTTGCTGAATCTCTACTGCTCCCACAGTGTTTGCCATCAAATCTTTCATCTTTTTCTCATAATGCTCCTTTAAACGCGTAAGGTCATGAGAAAGCTACAGTACACAAAAAGACACAATCTTTTCAAACAGCCCGTAGCGCAAACTTCATGCTAAAGTACTCAAGCATATCATGCATGTTGTCCAGTCTGCCTACTGAAACACAGACAACTGAAGGAGAGAATATTCACACAGGGAAGCTCCAGCCCGGCGAATGGACCGTTACCCCTGCAGTTCACTGGACTTGCCGAAAGTCAGCCAGGTACTTTTTGCACTATGCTGGCAACTATGTAAAGAGAGAGATAAAGTCACTTAGTCTAAGCTAACTGCATATTAATTGTATTATGTACATTTCTTACAAACCATTTGGAAACACATCAGTTTTAACACGAGCATCATTCAGCGGAGTACAAAGCCTACCCAGTGCATTTCTGACTCTCCTTCAAAATGGTGAATCAGATGAGTTCTCAAAAGTTGATGAAGCTGCAGAAGTTGCTGACACCTGAGAAGACGGAGATCTACAATACTAATGAGTTGGGAAAGGAGAATCTAATAGGTGAGGACACAGAGACTTGTTCCCAGTGTGTGGGAACTGGGAAGCATGCGTCTTTCCTCTGCTCTATCACAGCCTCATTGCATGACCACATAACCACCTCATGCACAAATATATTCATTTGCAAGGTAAGTTATCATGGAGAAATGCCCTGGAGTACCAATTAATCACCGCTAAACATTTTGAGGAAGCCAAATGAAAGCAGCCAACATTTCAATAGGGAAAAAAATAGATATTTGGTGTGCCTTATAATAGAAAAGAAGCCCAATGGAAAAACCCTCTGATGCCAACAGAGTTATTTGGCAAATGATCAAAGCATCAGGAAAGAGAAGGCTTACTGAGCTGAAAACAAAGGGGCAGGTCCCACACTGAGCTCTACTAGGATGGGTTAGGATGCAATTACCTCCAACATGATGATTCTGGTATTACAGCAGTATAATTAAGAACAGCATCTGGTTCACAGCCTAAAAATATTTGATAGTATAAACACTCTCAGTTCTTCAAAATAAAATTTAAAAATTAATTTCAAAAGCAGTAATTAAAAAGTGACTTTGAGGGAAGTCATATTACCACTTACAATTAAAATCATGCCTCCAACCTTCCCATACTTTTCAACCTACTGAAAAAATAATAAGTTAAGTCCCTTACAGGCTCTGAAAGACTATAAAGGAAACATGCTGGGAAAATACTGTTAACATCCATCATAAGACCTGAGGAGAAGTGAGAGTTAGTCAAAGGATTGGACACAGGGAATAGGTAAAAAGGGGAGCTGCTTCTGCCTATGCTGAAATGCTGATGCAGGAGCTTGTTTGTTTTATCTTAAAAATCCTAAAATTTTGGTCTTTCCTCATCCTCCTCCAAACCCCCTCTCTAATTTCCCAACTTCTCCAGCTCCCAGTGACCCATACAGGGGCAGCAGTCTCTCCGACTTCTCCATCCACCAGCTAACATACTCTAAACTCCTCACCTCTATCCTCAGAAGAACAAACAAGCAGCCACATCAAGACTTACATGCAGAAGTGCAAAGTACTTTCCAGTCTCTTCCAAAGATACTCAACAACCAAATTCAGTTTTCTTCAGGTTAGTTGAAAAACTTCCTCCCCAGAAAGAAACTGCTGCAACAGCTTAAACTTGTTCTAGTCAGGTCAAAAAAAAACCAACAAAACAACAAACCAATAACAAGAACAAAACCACAACATCAGCACCCAACTTACAAAGTGCTGATTTGAGTGGGATCAAGTTTTCCAGCTAATTGCTCACTCCCTGATTTCCAAAGCACAGGCAGCAAGGATGGAGGTCAAGGGAAAGTAGATAACGGGTACTGGAGGGAAACAAAGAAATGAGGCTTTTGTTTTCATTAAGATAAGAAGCCTGTAAAATTCAAAATAAGGGCACCATAGAAGAGCAAGTGCTTCAGTATTCCCATCTTGAATATGTGCTCTCTAAAGTTCTCACACATTTTCTGTTTGAAAGTGCACGTGTACAGGGACTGTATTTCCTGGAATAAAGGTGCAATAAATGTGGTAGCAAGAGTAGTAGTAGTATTTAAAACAGGATAAAAAGAATCTAGGGCCAGAGAAGCAGAAAGCAGCTAAAGCAAGCACACCCAGCTTAATGAAAAAATATGTAGAATGTACAAATTTGGTCCTCAGTTTTCGGTATTTCCCCTTCCTGCCGCTGCATTACCGCTACAAATTTCTGAGTGCTGGAGCACTTCGCTCACTGACTGTACTCAGTTACAAAACAGCTCATAGACATCTATTACTGGTTAGCAACATCAGAGAAACTCCAAGTTTTCTGTAGGATCTCCAAGCACCAAAACCTCCTCCTCTTATAGAAGGTGTGCTCTGGCCAGGCTCTGCACTGCACCTGGGTGCGGGCATTCTGCCTGCACTCAGAGCAGGGAACTGACTGCTTCCCCAGATCACATGCAGGAGTTTTTGGTTTTTTTTCCCCCACAGTAAAGGCATAACAGTAAAAAGAGAGGAAACGAAGTACAGAGAGCATGGGAGTGCAAATTTCCCCCTGAAATGCAGCCAAAAATATGCAGGAAGGGTACATTCCCATGTGGCTTCCTGGCACAGAGCATAGATGTCACCCATATAGCATTTTAACCACCACCGCCTTTATTCTGTCCACAATAAGACCACAATTCTGTCCACAATTTTGTGGTAGCACAAACAAAAGATTTTTTTAATTTCTTTAAATTCAGTCACCATCAAATGACCAAAGTGATACAGATCTAAGGCAAACAGGTACAGAACACGTGACAATTTTGTGACTTTTGGGTGCCTGAAGGATCCCAAAACTTCAAGCTTACCCCAGTTGTTCTTCACATTTTCTATACTCATTTACCACATACACTAACCCAGAAGCTGCAAAAAATAAAGGAAGTGAGGAACTGCCCACATGGAAAAATGATTCAATTTTTAATTCCACTTTTAATTAGTTTGAGGAGCTCCTGTTTAATACTTGTATCTTCTCCCTGTTGCATTTTGTTGTAGACTGCTGCTCCCACAGATTTATATCCCCTTTATAAAGATCATGGCATTTGAAGCTGGATGGAGGAGACGGGAAATAAAGGAGAGAAAGACAAGTGCTGAAAATCAGAATAACCTCAATGACTGAACAGCACTGCAGGATACATACATGCCTCTTGTGGTTGCCTCGCAAAAAGGAGCTGGGAATTCCATTTTTACACTCAGAATCACTTTGTTCTTCATAGCTTTCAAACTCACTTGAACTCCATCCATACTCCAGTGAGCTGTTTCCACCATCATCGCCATTTTCAACATCATCATAAATCATTTCCTCTGCAAGAATTAAAACCAAAATAAAAGAAAGCTACACTGAAATACCTGTTTGTCTAAACAACAAAAACCTTGTTCAGGATGTACCATAAAGAACAGTGCAGACTTTCATATGCACACTTTTGCATAATATTAATCCAATTCAATATTAAAAACAGCCAAAGCGAGTGTGTCTGTTGAAATAGTACCAGAACACACAGCCAGTGTTCTTGTTACACACCACAGTACCATTGGAAACATGCCCTACTCAAACAATATTGCTATGTCCAAATCCCACAACATATTAGAAAGAATTCACAGCTACTACTCAAACTACAATTATATCCTGGCTGAGAAATCACAGTGCAAAGACATCCCTGCCTAGTCCACTAAGGGACTTCCCACTAATAAAAGCATTACCTATAAATGCAACATAATAAATTCAAATTATAAATGAAACAAATTTTAATAATACATTTTGTAAAACATCTTGCCTAGCACTAAGGACAAGAAATGAAAATGTTAAGGTTTTAAAGATAAACATGTACTCTACACAAGAAACTGTTTTGCTGAATCGTTAACATGGTTATAATCAATTTCAGTAACAAATGAATAGCTATAAAAAGCAGATGCCAAATTCCTAAACAAGCAGATTCATTCAAACATAATTTGTTAGTGACAAACAAGCCTTTAGTATAGTCTTCACAATGAAGAAAAACAACACAACAAACCTCAGCAAAAGTTTGTTTTAAGAAGCTTCTTTATCCCTAACTCCAGCTTTCCCAATAAAGGAAAAATCTCGGCTCCACCAACTACTTTAAGATCTTTGCTACTCCTTTCAAATACAGTAAGGAGCTAGAACACTGCAAAGCTGAAAGAAATCCTTTCTGTAGACTCACAGTCAAGATGGTAAACACCTGCCCCACATCTCCCCTGATATTCAGTAAGCTGAATACAGTTTTCAAACAGCAATCTTTATGTGAAAGGAAACTTCCAAGAATAAAGAAATTCCCTGTACAACTGTGATAATGCTGCATTATTATACATCAATAGACTATTTAAAACACTCTTTCCCTACCCACTCTGCCTTGTTTAGGTTACTACAGCTACAACACCCAACACTGCCATCCTCTAACATAAAATTACAGTCACTCAGGAATTTTGAGGTGTATCTATAAAATAAAACAGAATTCACTGCCTGGACGTAAAGGAGTACGAGACATGCTGAGATAGATATCAAAAGTCAGCTTTAATTTTCAACACTGTAAGATCTACTGATGATTGTTAGGGCTAATCCTGCTTACATAGAACTTAGTTAATGCATCTGTTCAGTATACATGCACATAGGTTGCATTACATTGATTTTAACTTAAAATAACATCTACACAGTCCATATCACAAAGCCTTCAAACCTGGTTCAGAGTCCGAATTTTCTCTTGGCACGTCATCGTAAATTACTTCATCTGGGTCTGAAAGCAAATCAAAACAAGCAAGAAGGAATGAGAACACCCTTAAAATCCAAGTGGGACCACGAAAGAATTTTGGCTGTACTGGTAGATTCTGAAAGAGATTGTCCACAGGAGTTGTGGACTGTCACTCCCTGAAAGAGTTTGATGATGTGATGGAAGGTGTTCCTGCCCATAGCAGGAGGGTTGGAACTAGATGATTCTTTAAAGGTCCCTTCCAACACAAGATATTACATAATTCTATAATACAGAGGAGATGCAATTCATTTTTCCTCAGCATTTCACTAGTACATCTAATAATGGTTATTCAAATAACGCAATAATACATAGGAACTGTAATTACATGGTATATGTGACATTTCAAGTGCTTTTATCTGCATTGTTTATTATGACCTTCAGTAGCCTGAAAACAGAAATCTGCTTCCACAGCTAGCTCTCTCCTTTTCACATCATAGTACTTATAAAGTGCTGCTCAACGCCTTACCAGTTAGCTTTAAGAAGCTGCAACTGACATTTTCAGAAAAAGAATCAAAACCGTAAGTGACATAATGATTAACCTAGAAAGTCAAGAGGTAGGACAGAGGGTTGGAGATTCAGGATCTTTGGGGTCCCTTCCAACCCTGGCCATTCTATGATTCCGTGACAGAAATGCAAATTCTTCAACTGTTTCAAGTGATATTAAGATGAACCTCCAGCCCAGTGGGATCCCTCACATTGTTGTATCTGAGAACAGTCAGGATAACCCATCAGCAAGCAAACCATATTGTCTATGTTCTGCTTTTAGATAGATGCATTTGGACTTGATGATCTTGCGGTTGGACTTCCTGATCTTTAAGATCTTTTCCAATCTGAGCAATTCTATGATTCTATTAACAAATTATGCCTATTCCTTCCCTTCCATCTTCTCTAAGAACTTGTTTGTCAGTTACTGTAGGAGTGCAATTTCATACACAGTCACAGAGAACATCGTGAACTTAAGCAAATTTCCACCATATACATGAGAGCCAAATGTCCTTTAGACAGTGATTAATTATTCTGTAGACTCCAAAAAGGAATGGAAAAGTGAATGTTAACTTTAACTTTGTTTTATAACACATAACTTTATTACACTACTGAATATTTTAACTGGGTACAGTTGGACTCCAGAATACTCCTGAAAAAAAATACAAGTGAACATGGACATTCCTGTAACATACAATGTACATTACATATACTGTTTATCACAACTTAAAACTGACCTTCTTCTACGGCTGTACTCTGAGCTTACTGATACTTACTTTCCATCCACGCTGTATTTGCAGGATCTGCAACCCACTTGGCCAGAGCATCATCTTCTCTTTTGTCCTGGTTATCTTCACTTGAGGGGGGAAAAAAAAAAAAAAAAAAAAAAAAAAAAAAAAGGCATAAAATAAAAGCACTAAAATCTACACAGCAATATATTTAAACATCCACAAAAACAAGTCAATAAATAAAAAAAAACATCTCACTGTTTTCCAGCTCTCACTTTGAGGCAGATGATTACTTAAAAACCCTGCTTCAGCATGTAATTAGGATTTTAATAATGTAATCCACTGAATAGTCTGACGACTTCAGTCAATAAATTGAAAACACTTCCCTTCCAACCTCAAGAAATATTTATTTCTAGATTATTTTTTACCAGAACACAAAACTCTCTCTTTGAAAATGTTTTCACTATAAATAAAAATAAAGACATTCAAGGCTACAGCAACAGGTGCACAGCCTCTTAATGGTCTGGGGGAGGCTATTTTCCTTCTCTAGCTGCCACGGGTGGGGCTCAATCTGCAGTAACCCATCCAGGTTTAGCTCCCCAAAATTGCTCTTCTAGAGAGACGTGCAGAAATTGGAGTTTAGCCAAGGGCTACTGAGACTGTTAGGGACATGGTAGGCACACAGCCTACAAGCAAAAGGTTGAATACAGGGAACTTATTTAGACTGATAAGAGTGATCCAATAACAGCTATAACGAACTGAAAGAGAGCTACAGAAGTGATGGAATTCCATCAGCCACAGCTGGTCTGACTGCATGTTGGCAGTGGTCCTGCTGTAGCTGATGACTCTATAAAAATTGGTTTTTTTTCCCCTCAAAATGTCATGGACAGTTATATACACTAGACCTTAATCTGTGCAGATTTTGGTACACAAGCAAAGTTAAGGACTCAAAATAATAACAAAACTTGAAAGCTCCAGACAAGGAAAATGAAAAACGAAGTTTTTGATTTATTGAATCCAAGGTCTCTCAGGAATTAAAGTTTTATAGATCATTTAAACATATTGAGTTTAGATCATTAAAACATATTGAGTTGTCAATCACCTATTTTGGGGCTCCTCTGAGTTTAAAGAATTACAATGACATTCTTCAGTTGCTGATTGCATACCTGCTAAATAGAAAAAAACACATACAATCATCAAAATGTTTAGAATAAAATGTTAGTCTGGTTCAAATGGCATAAATTAAAGAAACTGTTGTTTTGTTTTTTTTTTTAAATATTGCTAATGAATAATTTATGCAGCATTTTTATTCTTGATCACAGCTAAAAAAAGTTGTGCTTCTTCATATCTATTTTCTATCATGTCTATTTTCACAACTCAGATAATTCACAGGGACAGAGCAATTTGTTGTAAGAGTTATCAGAGAAAATTACAGTGCCTGACACATTTAATTCTTCTCTCTCAAACATATATTCCTCAACAGGCAATATCAACCACAAACATAAGAATATATTTGCATAAATTCTCTGATATGCCTAATATGCAAAAAAGTGTCATAGCACACAGAATTACAGTAGGATTGCAACCTAGCTAAAGAAAAATATATTTGAAATTAAAAAAAAATTAACAGGATATGGAAAGCTTTCTGTTCCTCCTGCTTTCTTAGCATTAAGCTGTCAACTTTGCCAATTCTGTTTACAAAATAGGGGGATTGTTCCCGTTTCTGTAATAATCCATAGTTATTTCCTCTTCTGTCTCAGTATCGTATTAAAGGACAAGCAGAGTTCACCAAATCATCAAGAAAAAAATCTCACAGCAAATCTAAATCCACAAGGTCTAGAAAAACAAATAAAAAGAAGCGGATACAGTAAAGGTAAAAGAGACAGGAATTCTGATAGAAGCTAGTTCAAGTATTCTAAGGGTTTGAGGAGAAATCATTTGGCTTGAATACATAATCATGACTCTGGAAATTATTCTGTGACATTAGAAGGGAATTAGCATTAATCATTTTTAATGGTAAGAGAAAACAGGAGTCCTGACTTGTGCTTTATGCTGCAATATTGTGCCAGCAAAAACAAAGGCCAAATATCACAGATGTAAAATGTTGGGATATAACTGACTTAGTGTTTATACATTTTTTCCTTATGCATCTTAGCTTAGCTATCTCGATCCTAATGAGGAAAGCAGAGTTTTATTAGAATATTTTTTCTTTTTTTTCTTTTTCTGTTGTTACTCACAATTTGTGTGTGTTTTTCAAATAAGCTGACACTTATTGACTAAGTCCAGCTAAAACTTACCTCCTACTCCATGATGAAATTATTCTTCTATTTTGACACAAAATCTCCTAGACATCAAGTCTGAATGCTACGTAAGCATTTACAAAACAACACAACTATTAAACATTAAACAAGAATCCCCCCTTCAAAGAAAGGAAGTTGCAAAAACACCTTACCTTCCTCATCTACAGAAACGCTACGTATTATGACAGGACTGGAGTATGCTGGCAGTATCAGAGGTAAATTGGATGGCACTGCATAGCCACAGGGCACAGGGACAGAATATCCACTGGATGTGTTTGGACTGGCAGGTTCATCCTGAGGACTTGGATCTGGTGAGGAGGATGGATCCTTTTCTTGCATTGGGGAAATATTTATGACTGAGTAGGGATTTACTTTCCTTGGAGTATCTTCTGCAATAGGTTCTGATGCTTGTAGCTTCTCACTTTTTTCTAAGCTATCAGCTCCTTTAGCTGAAAAATTAAACAAAGTTTTATTTTTTGTGTCTGTCCAAGATGCTTGCATTGGTATTTAAAATATCCCAAACATTTATACGACTTTATATACAACTTATAATCTGTGACTCAAAATTTCCACATTGTGGTGCTCTCCTCCCCATTTTACAGATAAGGAATGCAACAGCAGCAAAACAACTACGTCACAAGGATGGAAAAACTACACTACGGAAAAACAATAACTTGATCCTAAATACTAGACAAGGAGATTTCTGACAGGTTATCAGGATACCTTCTTGCTTCCCATAAAAACATACCTGCAAACAGCCTTAAGACCTGAAATCTGAAGTCAGTTTCTAGTGGAATTTGTATCCTATATATACAAATATAATAAACATTTTAGAAATAGCCATGAGCAAAAAAAATGCTCACTGGAAGGACACTCTACAGGGACCTGAAAATGCTCTGCTAAGAAAAAGGAAAAGAAAATGACTTTCCAAGTTTCCCTCCTTGAAAATAAACTCTCTTCTTTCTGGTATCTTTAGAGAACTAAAATGTAGTGGAACTAAAGGCCATTTTGAAGCAAACTACAGAACTGGATCCCAAGTGATCAGAAGTTTTTGAGCTGGAAGCGTGACCTTGCAAGTGAGCAACAGTTTGTCAGTGAAAGGCTGTATTTAAATTCCAGGTTGTCAAATTGCACGGTCAACTGATCAGTTATTTACCTCTCATTGCCATGACCACAGTGTCTGTTGACAAAAGAAAACTGGATCAAAGTCAGCAAAATCAGCTGTTGTCAATTTGAACAGAATACAGTAATTTCCAGAACATACCTCAGGATTGAAAACATCTGCAAGTGTTGTAAAAAAAATGTTTTAATCTTCAATAAAATAAGACTTCTGTTATGAACAGAATTCTGACACTCTGACTCCATTTTTTAATGCATATCAGCTTAAGATCAGCAACCAGAAAGCTTAGCTGTGAAAGCAGCTAATCTGGAACTATTACAGTTGCAAAGGCAAAGTTTTATTGTAGCATGGTAGTATGACTGAGACCAATACACTGCTTTTTACTGAACATGGATGGGAAAACTCACAGGAACTGCACTTGCTCACTGTTTGCCTTATCAACTCACCAGAAGTATAGCTAGCACAAATAATCAAAACACATGCACAGCTGTTCCACAGATCTCTCTTCATATCATAGAATTGTATCACAGGTTGGGTTGGAAAGAACTGTAAAAATCATCTTGTTCCAATTCCACTGTCATGGGCAGCCACTAAATCAGGCAGCTCGTCCAAACTGGTCTTGGGCACCTCCAGGAATGGTGCATCCACAGCTTTTATGGGCAACCTGTTCTAGTGCCTCACCACCCTCTGAGTAAACATTTAACCTAAATCTCTCCCCTTTTAGCTTAAAACCATTCCCCCTTGTCTTATCACTATCTGCCTGCATAAAAAGTCAGTCTCCCTCCTGCTCACAAAAGCTCCCCTCAAGTACTGGGTAGCCACAGTGAAATCTCTCCAAAGCCTTCTCTTCTCCAAGCTAAACAAGCCCAGCTCCCACAACCTTTCTTCACAAGAGAGCCCTTTGATCATCTTTGTGCCCCACCTCTGGACCCACTACAACAGTTCCCCATCGTTCTTGTACTGGGGGCCCCAGGCCTGGATTCCAGGTGGGTCCTCACAAGGGCAGAGTAAAGAAACAATTACTTCCCTTGCCCTGCTGGTCACCTCCCTTTTGATGCAGTCAAGGATACTGTTGGTGTTGCAGGCTGCAAAAGACCTGCTGGCTTGTGTCCAGCTTTTCATCCGACAAAATTCCCAAGTCCTTCTCCACAGGGCTGCTCCCAGTGAGTTCTTCTTCCAGTCTGTAGACATAACCTGGGTCTGCACTGATCCAAGTGCAACACACTGCCCTTGGCCTTGCTGAATTTCATTGGGTTCACATGGGCCCACTTCTCAATCCTCTCCAGGACCCTCTGGATGGCATCCCTTCTACAGTGTCAGCTGCACCACTCTTCTTGGTGTCATCTGAAAACTTGCTGAGGGTACAC
The DNA here is from genome assembly GCF_019232065.1 of Centrocercus urophasianus. Taxonomy (NCBI): domain Eukaryota; kingdom Metazoa; phylum Chordata; class Aves; order Galliformes; family Phasianidae; genus Centrocercus; species Centrocercus urophasianus. The sequence goes on along the minus strand of NW_024884142.1, from coordinate 13,927,540 downwards.
TCAATCTCATTGTCTACATCACTGATAAAGAGGCTGAAGAGCTCCAGTTCCAAGACGGACCCCTGGTGGACATCACTCATCAGCCTCCACCTGGACACTGAGCTGTTTACAACAACCCTCTGGCAGTGACCACCCAACTCTTTACCCACCACCACCTTTAAACTCAATTCAGAGATAAGGATGCAGTATAGGACCACATCAAAGGCCTTGCACAAGTCCAGGTAGATTTTTTACCTGTTTTTTTAATTCTATGATCAATCTCGACTCAGTCTAATGGAGGAAGAACCCATCAGGCTGACTCACCTGTGACATTAGCCTCTTGGTGCTCTGTGTTACTTCCAGGATCAGGAGGAGGTGGCACGAAGGCTTGTCTGTCTGCTTCCGGTATCTCATCCCCACTGTCAAAGTCAAACTGCTCTCCCTCATCCTCCTCTTCATCATTTGTACCCACAGCTTTGGGTTCATGCTCTAGAACTGTGCAAAAAGACAGTCTTTAATTTAAACTGTTTTTACTCTTATTAATGACTTCACATGACCAGCAGGTGCTGTATGCTATGAATGGAACTCAGACAGCAATGCCTTAGAATGTTGAGTCACTGGAACAAAACAAAGTTCTTGACATACTGATAACCTCATTGCTTTTCAACAAATCCTCTAGTATAAACAGTAAAATTACTAAGAAAGCAATAGAAAATATACACAGTTGTACAGGGACATCTGGACACCAAGTCATTTTTCCTTTCTATTTCAAACTTCTAAAGCAGAATGCCAGCATCCCCAATTTTCTTCTTGCACATCATTGAAGAATACAGAATGCTGTTCCTACCCCACTGTGGGACAAGACATTACATAAGGCTGTTGGTTTAAACCTGTTAACCCCATTACCACTCATTTCAGTCATCAAAGTGCATTTTGCTGAAGGAAGGGTTGACATTTCAGCTTTCACCTTTGAAAATGGTAATGGCTGAAACCATTACCATCCTAATATGGCTAGGACAAGGGAGTGTCGGAAGTATTTTTGTCTTTTCTTAGGAATATCCTGCAGGACAGACTTGCCACTCCATCCAAGTGTAGAGAGTGGGAAGAAAAGCTGAATAATAGCTTGGTGCTATTGTTCCTATCTGCATGAGCATGGAGAAACCATGAGGATTTGAAAACTTGCCCTGCATTATCTACTGCTATTTTTAATGTGTGTTTGTATCACAGGAAACCTGCATACACCCAAAACTCATGCTGAAGATCCCGTGCAGCTGCAAGGAGAGACGATAAAACTTCCCAGGCCTCTCTGTGTTCCAACATAAGGGCTTCATCCCCTGCCTAGACCTGCCATAGCTGCTTTTCTATCACTTGGAGGGAAAACTCTTTATCGGAAGTCTCCATTCAGAAACATCATCTGTGGAAAATCTTTGGCTCAGCTGACCTTTCCACCAAGCTCCTCCCCAAAACCACTCTTATATAGGAGTTCAGCCCTGTATCAAAAATGTTATAACACATAACTACAGAATAAAAATAAATATTTAACTACGAAAATACACAAATACTTTATAAACATATAAATAAAGCTTGTAGGTTTCTCTCCCTCCTTCAGGTAACACACTATTAAAAAAGTCTTGTGAAGGTGCTTGGATCTCCTGAATCAGGATGATATTATCAGCTCTTCTACCATCCAGGACTCGTTTTATATCTTTACAATAAAACCCACGCAATCTGCAACTCTAGACTGCTTAGATTGTCATGGTAATCAGCATTCTTGCCAAGGCTTCTGTTTCTTCAGGCAGGCTGAGCCAGCATATTTTATCACAGCAACAAATAACAAGATCTTTCATGCAGTCTCTCTGTAGGACAGAAAGTGAACTAATTGCAAAAATATTAAGGAACAAGAAAGGGGTTATCCTGCATTTATTGTCACAGTTTATGGCTGAGGCAGCAGGACACTTAATTTAATTATGATGCTTTTTAAAATTCTTTTCTACCAAGTCAGCCTTTAGATTAAGGCTTTTCATATTTGCCTTTGTTCATTAACATATTTTTTTCTGAGATGAAAAAATTCTACAGATCTCTTCCAAGTGACCCAAAACAACCACAGAACTCCTCCTGATTCAGCATCCACCCAACTTGACTTTGTGCTGCTTGCTGTTCAACAGTCAGAGGAAAAATGAAGGGAAGAGGTTTTGTTGCTGTTGTCTTGGTTTCAGTATATCTCTACAATTCAAACTTACTAAGATAGGGGTTTCCAAGCAGAATGTTTTGGCTTTTTTCTTTTTAATGACCAACATTTGAAGTATTGGTTAGTCATCCAGACTAGACAGATAAGTAAGCAGATGCAAGAAAATAACAGAATACCACAACTTTTAGCTGCATACACTGCCACCTGCCACTCCTCTTGCTGAACTACAGAAGTGACGATCAGCAGCAAGCACTACAAGCACATAAGAGAGCTCTTCTTTATTTTGTATACTGGGAAGAGGAAGATAGGGTTACTGGAATTAGTTGAATGTTCTCTGATCATTTGTACACGATTTGGCCACTGTGGAAACTTGGGCATTGCTTGAGGAGGGCTTGAGTAAGAACACTGAATCTACCTGCTCACTGGAGGCCAGTTCTAGAAATCAGCAAAATAGCATAGATTTAAGAAATATCCATATCAGACAAGCAGACATCTAGGAAGCAACATGAAGTTTTATGGCTGCCAGTTACAGTGCCTTCTGGACCCATTATTTTCCTTAGGGCATATAAAGGTAACTTAGGTATCAGATGCCTGGCAATTCTCTACTCCAGCACTTTCACACCGATGCAATTCCCCAGGCACACAATTCTAGCACAGTGCCATTTGTCAGAGAGAGACAAGAACTGCCATCAGCAAAAAAGGTAATTTGAGACACTAAAAGCAAAAGCAATGACTCAGGACCCAGGAGCAAATACTGGTCAACTAATGGGCAGCTTCCCTTCAACCTTTCTATCCATCTCCCGCAAAAACCAAATAACTCATAGTTTATGTGGAAGAAAGGAAATATAACGTAAGAATCAAGTATACCTCAACTCAGATAAAAAAAACTATCAAATTACTATCAAATACTTGTTCATGAACACACTTCTTTTAAGGTTTTAAAAGTGCCTTGAGAGATTGAAAGACAACTCCTATATAATTAGGAGTGCAGTCATAGTAATACTTATCTGTATTTAAAAGAAAAGGTAATAACTTACAAAGCAAAACAGACAGGCATAACAACTCGAGTGCATCTTGATGCATTCCAGATATCCTCTTTAACCCTCATATAAAACTAACGATATGTTCACTTTTTCAGATTCTTATGAGTCTGCTCAGATACAACACACAGACCACTCCCAAAGCTAAGTGGGCTGTAGGGCTGTTCAGTTTTTATTTCAGGTGAAGTTTTGTAACAGGACCTTGACATTTGTCTGCCCTGAGAAATGCTAGGAACAGCCTTAATTGCTCTTGTAAAAATTTTCAATTTGGCCAACTTGTAAATCTTTCAAAAGCTGCAGATGATTCATATTCAGCTGAAAGTTTTAAAGGGCGTTAACAGATTATCACTGGATAATCTTACAGCTTTTCAGCACAAATTAGACTCCACTCCTACAGCTAGCAAGCAACAAAATATTTTCTACCCATTCATATCTTTCAGGTGTGACTGCGATTTCTTCAGTATCAGAAAAGAAAACTGAACTCAAGTATTTTTTTGCTCTGATATTTAGTGTGTGTCTCTCTTGTCTGTGTTAGTCCACTTAGCACCCACATAGGGAGAAAGGTACAGAAGTAAGTCAGATAGTTCGTGCGTGATGTGCAGAACAGATGGATAGGGAAGGACAGAAAGAAGAAAGCTGATGTAAGGAGCGCTTATTGCATGGCTGAGGAGGACAAGTGCCTGGGAACCCCTTGGCTGGAAAGAAGGAGCCTGGAGAGCAAGGACAGGGCTGAGACCAGCTGAGGGAGAGAAGACTCAAGACCAAAAACACCACTGCCAACAGCTGCTTTAAAGTAATAGGCTTTAACTCCTTGATTGCGTATTTCCACAGGCTTGTATCGTCCAAGGAACTTTCACACTCGAATCTTCTGTTTTCCATTAGTAAATATCCTTATGTCCTTTAGAGCATGCATGTGCAATTTTTTTCCAGGACATTCATAAGCACAGATCTCCGTATTCCTCAAGGCCCGTACAGTCACATCCAACTGCTAAGGACAAAGCCAGGCTGAAGAAACACTCATGGAACATTTTTACTCACCGGCATCTTTGACAAGACATGAACACCCAGGAGCTACCTCACCATGTGAGGACTTCGGGGAGAAGTTCTTTACTATGAGAGTGGTGAGGTGCTGAATCATGCTGCCCAGCGAGGCTGTCAGTGCTCCATCACTGGAGGTGTTCAAGGCCAGGTTGGATGGGGCCCTGGGCGACCTGGTCCAGTATTAAATACGGAGGTTGACAGGCCTGCCTGTGGCAGGGGGGGTTGGAGATTCATGACCCCTGAGGTCCCTTCCAGCACTGAACCCCCAGAAAGTGAGGCGGTGCGTGGCCTCTTCCCACATCTCCTCCAGGCTCCAGTTCTTCCATCAATGTGGGCAGGAGTAGCTCTGAAGCCTGTCCTGGCTCCTGTCAGGGTACCGGGAGTTGCAAGACAGCCTCAGTGCCTCCAAGCCACAGCCAGACCTCCAAGTGACACAGAGTCAGGCCTGACAGTGCCAATGGAAAGCTTTTCTCCACAGCAGGAACAAGTGCCTCTGCAGTGCTCCTCACACTTTTCCAGCACGCCATCAGTACCCATAAATTAACTCCTTGTACAGTTACACAGATGGAAAGTGTCTGCTTTGCTGGAAAAAAAAAAAAAGTCTAAACCAAAACAGTGTATTCAAAACCACGTGCAGGCTCTCTTCCATTTCCTTCCCTGGAAAGCAGATGAGAGCCAGAGGCTATCATTCCCTAGTCACATGCAGTTGTGCTAAGCTGGCATTATAGGAAACAGAGGTCCCAGGGGCATGAGCACGTTGCTAATTACTCAAAGCTCTTCAACATGTCCAAAGTATGACCACAATGTGAGCAATAAAGGTCTCTATGGAGAGTAATCACAAAAAAACAACAACAAACAAAATAGCACATATGCATTCAAGGAGTATTTCCAGCGATGGAAACAAAAGCAAAACCACACCAATTAACAGGCTCTTTCTCCAAATAAACAACAAATAAACCTCCTCTCTCGTATGTCATAAATACATGTATTACATACTGATACTGTTGTGCAACCATGCGCAACGGACATCACTCTTCTGGACAGAAAGCAAACTCCAAACTGAAGTCAAATAAATGACGAATCTGCCTGTTCAAGTCTAAGAAAAAGAATGCAGCAAAAAGACAACAGGAAAGATTTACAAGCACCTTACACACTTACCTTACACGAGTCTTATACACTGCTCACTGTGTTAAAAATTAAGCTTTAAGTTAGCTAACAACTCAAAGCATCATCCAACAGGCTAAAACAAAAATGTTCAGTATGAATTAGGCTGTTCAGCAATGTAAACAGCTCACCTCTGTAATCCTACAGGATGCTTTTCAGTGCTGACTACATTGTATTTACAAAACCTGATACATAAAAATCAGCATTTTGTGACCATTACATGAACTGCTTTCACACTCAGTGCTCTGGTGACTGCTGGCACCAGTGCTGTGACCAGAAACATCCCAGCCTGGTCCCTGGATAACTTGACCTTTTCCACTTCAAAACTGTACGTGTAGATTCTGCCACTAAAATTTCACCAGGAAACACTGTGAATGCACTGTAAGCTAAGTCCTCAAAACAAGGTGATGTGATGGCAGCTGACAGTGATACATATAGCAGAGCTCAGCTAGGGCTGCCGTGCGTATGAATTGCTGAACTCATTCTGCAATATGCTGCCAAAAGGACAGTACACATACGGAAAAAAAAAGAAACGAGCTTGAATAAAATGGCAATCAAACAGCAGAAGAACAAATCATTGGAAAACAAAGCATTCATCTTGGGAAGACAAAGGAAGAAGCATGTTGGCTATGCACAGGATACACATGCCATGTGAAAAAAAAACAAAAGAAAATCAAATACAAAAATAAAGATTTTCTAGGAAAATTGTTTTTGACCACATAGCGGATGTATTTGTGGTAAAATAAGCATTTGCTAAAGAAATCTCCACAAGACAGCATAATCTGGCTTGGCCTTTATTTCTCCACTTTTTTAATCTATTACAGCTGTTTTTCCAAATGATCACTTTTTACGTTGAAGCAGTTCTTGTTTAATTACTTGAGGAATATGCATTTCTCTAATACAGTCTGTTTAATTAGCAACATGAAACTGCTGCATCATCTGATAATACCTTAGACTGAAATGACTGTTGGCTAACGAGGCAAAAAGTGTGACTTTACTATAGGGGGGCTGAAACAGGTGAACCATGAGGTCCCACTTCCACAGAAAAAAAAACACAGAAAAAAAAAAAAAAAGTTCAAGTATAAAAATGTATATCATATTAAGAAGAGCTGGAACCCACCCAAAGTAAAATCTGAAATACGTTGTGTCTTGGACATTAGCAAAATCCTTCCACCACAATGTGTGTTTTCTGGATGATTAGACCAGGGCTGAACAACCCTTTAACTAGCAATCTCAAAACTGAAGCAGCTTGCAATGTCTCCTAAAAGCAGAGCTTTCTGCACCTAAAAGCACTCGACTTCCTTGAAAGCCTTCACATGCTTAACCTCCTTCCTTCAGTGGTAATGGCCAAGGTGTGGCCCACAAGCTGCTTGCTGCTTTGAGGAGTGATTTGTCTTTTTGGACACACTGAGACAGGCAACTCCTTCCCAAAGATAATTCCATCTAATAATGCTCTCAAAGTAGCACAGGCAACCAGTTCACATGTTTAAAATTAAACTGAGATTTAACTACTATTTGCATTTTCCAATGTATTGTGAAGAAATACTCTATAAACCTACCTTTTATAGAAGCTATCACTTGATACAACAGAAAAATATAAGATCTAGAACAGAATGGTTATGTCCTGTAAATTAAGGAAAAATCTGGAAATATTTTGGATTTCAGCTGGCTTCTCACCTACTCAATTCTCTTTCTCCAGCCCACAGAACACTAAACAGATAGGCTGACACATAAGCAAAGTTTAATATACACACCAAGTCTGACAAATCCATTATCTCAGAAAAAATCATGGGGAGGAAGAAGTCAACATTAATGTAAACATTAATCCTCTGTTTATAAACACCATTTCTACCTTGTTATTTTAACAATAAAGATCAGCAACATTGTCTGCCTGCATCTATGGGCAGCTTGAAGGTGGTATGAATCATCTGGCTTCGGTTTACAGGCTCAGCAGGGCAACTCCCCAGACACAAGACAGCAGGAGCCCAGCTACTCCCAAATTCTGGCTAATACAGTTCACTGAAGGGGGTATAGGTCACTTGTAAAGTCAGTCAAGTTCAAGTTGTATAATATTCCCTTTCTTAGCATTTGTTTTAATTATTGTTTTAATGTGTCTTTAGAGGTCTTTTTTTGCTCAAACAAACTGAGGTTCAGCTACAGGTCAAAAAGGTACATGCACAGAATTCAAACAAATTCAGTGTGTGCAGGCTTGAGTTGGGCAACAATAATGCTTCTTTATGAGCTTACAGTCCATTAGCAACAGATCCCTTCTGCTGGTCATGGAGCGGAAAGGAAGCTCTCCTGGCCAAAAACAGGTGTCATAACCAAGACACATGCTTCAAAGCTGCAGGCAGTCCACACAGGACATCAGGAAGGGATTTCTTCCAAGCTAAAGAGACATCTTAAGCATTTAGTTGGCAAATGTTCTTCATGTAGAAAAACAAGGGGAGTCACCAAAACAGATAATTAGATGTGTAAAAATGCTCCCAGCCAAAGTTAATTTTACTTCCACTTTACTTCGCAATATAAGAGACTGCAAAGACCCTCTGGGCACTTTCCCCAAACCAATTTAGTGCTCATAGGACAACACTATGCGTCAACATCCAAATTTCCCCTTGTCTCTCCCTGTGACAGCCACGGAGTCTGGAAAAGACACCTATCAGTGTGTGCATCTCCATGGAGCACAATGACCTTACAGACCCTGAGGAAACCTGTACAGCTTCACAGAAGACTTCTCAGGAAGCTGCTTTCACCTAACTAAGGTCACTGAGCTAAAACCCAGACTATTTAACAACACAACAAAAGAGCCTTTCTTTGGCAAACTGAATCATCTTCTGGATTTCATGAAATTATGAAAAGGTTGCCTTTTTGGAAAGCTTATTTGAATGGGATAGGATAAAGAAATTTGTCATAGAGGGCTGTATAGCTTCTTCCCTCAAATATTTGTTAAGTATGTTTCCCTCAGATTGATTGTTCTATTCCTCTCTATGGAGAAAGTAAGCAGCACCTGATAAACATTCCATTCAGTAAATTAGATGCTTTATCTAAGACATCATAATGCAAACAAGCTTTTACTATCTCTTACACACAAGATAAGAGAATTTCAACGATGTATTAAAAAGTTACTCTGTCTATGTAAACTCTAGAAATGCAGTCAGTACAGAGGTTTTAGGCATGGTTAGTGAGTATCTACAAGGATTGGTGACATGGGAATAAACAAAAATCCCTCCGTTATTTGGCAGCAATTTATCTAGGCCAGTTAGTGCAAGATGCAAGCCACAAACAGGTGAGAGAGGCAATAATAATAACAATAATCCACTACTTGTATGTTGGCTCGCTGTTTGAAAATTTTAAAAATTCATAATTTACATAAATATTCCTTGCAAGAATACTCAAAAAAATCAGCACCAACCCCTTTACATTTAATTTATCTCTTAAGGAAAAAATATCAGTTACCCCAGAACAAAGATTAAATTTTGGTGGCATCCCTTTGAATCTCTTTATCTCTTCAACAGTTGCTCTTTCCAATCAGTGTATCTGGGCCCTGTCCTACACATGTCTGAGCAAGTTAAGTCAAGCAGTAAAGTCACATTGCAAACTAGCTGAGAGAACAGAAAAACAACAGCAACAACCCCTACAAATTATTATTCAGGAAAAAAAAACAAAAAAACAGATGTTATCAAAACATCAAAGTTAACCTCTCAGTTCTATCACAGTGAAGAACCTTCCGTCTAACAAAGTACAAAAATACAAATCTAGTACACCTAGCAAATATTTTACATTACTAAAAAACCGGAATTGCATCCCAAAGAATTATGTTTTCTTTGTAGATGCTAAAAACAGTAACAAGTTTAATCTCTTTCCACTTTTCCTCCAACTCTCAAATATGCCTGGCTCGAAGAAAAACACATAATTAAGAGTGACATGTGACATCGTAACTGCATTTTCACAATGGGGACACTCTTGTTACTCTTTGTTGCACAGCTTGTCTGAATTGTCACATGAAATAATTGATGCTTACCTTAACCAGTGCATTTTCCTTTATTTACTGAGAGCAACGTGATCTTCAGAAATAAATAAATTGTTCTATTATAAATGGGATGTCAGACACCAGCAAGTTACTGCCAGCTTCAAAAACAAGGGACCATTCATAACTACAATTCATATTCTGTTCTCATTCTTCTGAAATCTTGGCTCCCCTTTTACCATCGTTTGTAACTGTCTGTATGTTGAAAATAGATATCTAACAAACAATGCCATTTAGCCTAAGACCAACTCCCTGTGTAGATTCTATTTAATTTGAGCAGTGTTCTTATTTCAATCCCCCAATCACGCAGAGTAACATCTTTTATCCTACTCTAGCCTGAAAACAAGCACATTTCCGCCAATGTTCTTTGCTTCCATAAGCTGAACTGTAAAATGTACAAGTGATTTTCTTGACAAAAGGTCTGATTTAACTGCATGATTTCCATCTCAGTTGCAAAATCAGCTTGTTAAAACAACTAAAATCTAAATAAATTACATCATTAACAGGAAAAAAGTTAACTGAATAATCTCATATGTATATATATAAATATATATATATAGGAAGTATACAGGGAAAAAAAAAAAGGCAGTTCATCTAGCAGAGAAATAGTCATCCCTACAGCAAAACATGGCAGCCACTCAGCAGCTCCCTGCTAGAGCTAATAAATGGCTTTTTTGTTTGTTTGTTTGTTTTTTCCCAGCAAACGCAGTCACCCAATGGGAACTTTTATATGAGGACTTTTATGAAAGTATAGATGTTTCTACTTCTGTCTTGCTGGAGAGTGCTCTCAGATTTAAGACAGACTTCCTGGTTAGGCACAGAGGAACTATGACTATTTTAGTGTTCCGGCACTGGCAGACAAACAAACACACAAAAAAAAGCAGGAAGACACAATCGCAGCACTCAATCATATACAGGATATCCAGATTTAAGTCCTTGGCCTCCCTGCTCTATGTCTGGACATAATGGGAATAAAGAAATACCCCATTTGCAGCTCTAGAGAGCTGACCATTTCCATAAAAAGTTGTATAAAATTCTTTTACATTTGGAGTCTTATAGATACTGTCAGCCTGTTTTCAGCTTAAAGAACATCAGTAAATGTCTTTATTACATCCCGCTGAAGAACATCTTAAATATCCAACCTTCAGCAGAACAAAATGAAAGCTTCCCACCTGGTTTTACTCACAGTATTGGGAACAGTCAGCAAGAGGTGAGAAAACAGCCCTTCACCACAGGCTGAGGAGCCTTAGCAGCACCTCATCTTTCCCAGATGACGTATAGTTATGGATGACTGTCACTCAGGTAAAGAGTATTTGGCATTAATATGGAGACAATGCAGTCAAATTTATTCTCATTATGTCCTTTTATTGAATTGTGAATTTTCACTATTTCATTCTAATAACAATAATATATATTTATATATAGAACTATAAATAGGAAGCAAAATGGGAAGTCCCTTCCTGATTCCAGAACTGTACTGCAATGGAGCCATGCTGCAAGTCTTATCACTGTACATAAACCCATTTTGGCAGACTCAGTTCATTACAGAACAGAGTTTAGGTCTCAGAGCTGTTGTGGAAGGCAACTTTGGATTACTGGAATGAATCACTGACAAGCATATTCAATGTGAGGAAATACACCCCATATTTTCTAACAGTTTCCAAATAGAAATCGTATGAGGGATACTGCCATGTATCAGAAGAGCAAAGAAGCAGCATGTTCAGACAAGAAAGAGCAGACTCAGAAGCCTGTTGGACACCTATCACCCCACCCTGCCTACCTTAGGCAGAGGCTCCTCAGGTATCCTGCAGTACACAAAGATGCCTCCCCTTGTGGAATAACCCTGATCAAAACTTATCAAATCCTTGCTAAAGAGTAAGGTCTTGCAAGATCAGAAGATGATTTTCAAGTAAATAAATGAACAGCCAGAGATGTTATCTCCTAATAAGCTAATAGCATAAGCACTGAGTACCATAACAGAGTTCTGGTTGAACAGAACAGGTTGCCCAGAGATATTCAGGACCTTTCTGGACTCCTACCTGTGTGACCTATTGCAGGGTACCTGCTTTAGCAGAGGGCTGGACTCAATGGTCTCTTAAGGTCCCTTCCAACCCCTGCAATTCTGCCATAAGCAAACATCCTTCAAGCATTAAATACCCAATTCAAATTACTTTATCAGCATGAAGACAACTTATCTACAGTGTAATGCAGTTCCTGACTCTGGGAATTGCAAGCTTTACACTCCTAGCTGCAGAGTCTGCAGTCCACATCAAGTCCTTTTTGTCTAGATGGGTTTGGATAACTACACTCCATTACAGCAGTCAATTAAAAACATAATTGTAACTTCCAGTCATAATCAAATTTCTTTATGTTAAATACCAATTTTGAAGCACTTTCCAGATAATTCTTGTAACCAAGGAAGCCTCTGCAGCCATCCCCCGCTCCCTGCTAACATATATATTCAATAAAAATGTATTCAAAGAAAAATACAAGGGAGCTTTTAAATCAATCTTAGAAAAAAAAAATCTTTTTAGAGTAATGTATTTTGAAAGAAGGATTACATACGGTGTGTTTCTGACTTTCTTAAATAGTTCCTAAGTACTTAAATTTGCTCTGAGGCAAGGGAATTAACTAGCACAAACTTGTCACTGCCTAATTTAGCTGTGCACGAATGGAATGTCCAAACAGCTATAAGCAAAGATGTTGCATAAGCATAATAAATGAAGTAAATAAAGGTTAATCCCTTTTTCCTTTTTCTATCAGATGTAGTTGTTTGGTTTTTTTTTAATCAAACAGTGGCAGAGGAAGCTCTATTACTGACCTTAACAATACTTTACATCACATTTCTCAAACAAGATAGAGATTCAGATGATTATTGCTGAAGCCATTTAACATAAACTTAATTGTATAGCTTTTATATACATTCTTAAGCTGTCCCTTTTGCAAAGATGCAGATTTACCATTATTTTTATCCTATTTAAACACTAGGATTGATACAAATAATCTTGTGGAAGTAATTTGTCCAAAAACAAAGAAAACCACCTTGACAAGACTAAAGTTTGGACTTATAGTAAAAGTTGAACACCTTAAAATAAAAAAAAAAAAACTACACAACTTTCAACTTACGAAGAAAATAGCAAGAGATTTGATCTGCCATCCCAGTTCAGAATTTTAGAATACTTGTACAGCAGCAATGAAGGTTTGTACAGTTGCAGGAGTCCTGTAATTAGCACACCAGGGGAGTCTCATCCTCACTACAAGCTGTGGTAATTCACCTATTTGTCCACTGTCTGAAGGCATGGAAGGATGCTGCTCTTCATTTCTGAGCAGACACCACGAGTGGCTGGTGCTTATGCATTCCATGAAAACACTGACCGTTATAAACCATATATATAAACCTACATCTCTTCTTTCTTTAATTCTGGTATGTGTTTGGCCCTAAAACTCTCACCTGCTTCCCATCTGCAAAAGGAGTTGTGAGAACTACCTACAAACTGAATTAAAGTGTATTTTAGTGTAACTGTTACAATTCACTGATTAAAATTCACTGATATTCCCTCTGGAAACACACCTTTTAAAAAGAATTATCACAAGTGAAATAAAACAATAGTTTAATTCTGATAATTTCTGACAAAGCTTTTGAAATGACAAGGAAAACGCACGCTGACACAAGATCATGCAGAGCAGCATCTTGAGCAGAGAATCATCTTATGTTAATAGGTTTCATGCCAGCATATTAAGGAGCAACAAGCATGTGATGCACATAGTTCTACATGTCATTAAGAGCTTTGAATTCTGGAATCATACTGAAATACGTAACCCTGGATTTTTGTCAGAGTGCCCCAACACTGACATACTACATGAAGTTACAGCTGCTGCCATGATTACTGCTTGTCTTTAAACACTGGCAGCTCCTGCCCAAGTGGAAATATTGATTCCTTATGGATGACTCCTCCTCCACAGCACTACATTTCTTTGGAGATGGATTAACTGATAAAGACAGTTTCACAGTAACCATCACTAAACAAAACAGAGTTAAACTCAGAGTCCTGGCAGCACGGATTAGGACGAGCACAGGAAAAGCATTATGCCAGCAATAACCTCAGCAACATCTCAAGCATAAATAAAACTGTTAACAATGCTGTCCAATAACTAACCCATTAAAAGCTGATTTCACAACTCTGCTTCTCACGTTCTCTATTTCCTAGGTAGTATCTAGTAATAGACCTCTGTCTATGGCACTGCCTAAGCTAGAGAGAAAGCAATTTTAACGTAGGACGATGATTTCTAAATTCCTGAAGATTTATAGTTGAACAACAATAAGATAAACTCCCCTTCACATTTGAAAGTTTTCATACAGCTATATGAACAAGTAGTAAAATGCCCTTTAAGTAATAACACTTATTACTAATACACATATGCTAATATATGCTTTCTAATATATATTGTTGTAAAAAGAAATATATATTTTTATATACATACAAATACATACATGAAAAACAGACCAGAAATTATGAGAAGACTACAAAAGTCACTTTCTACACAGTACTTTCTGTACTATCAACTTTATCAAAATAAGAATGGCTATCCTGAGTTCAACGACGGGTCCAAATAATCATATCTCAACAAATAACAACGCTGGGAAGAGCAAGATCAGGACAAGCATACATGATATTACTCCTAAGAAGTCTCTTAGCATCCAACCAGACAAATCTTTTCAAGATCTAAAATATACAGACATCAAAAACTATTCAAAGATGCATTTACAAGAAATCAAATGGGAAGAAATAGCTACAGGCAATAGTCTCTTTTAGCAAGAAAGAATGTTGTAGACAGTGATAAAGTGTCTCCATAAATCCTGTCTTTGTTTCATCCAAAATTTGAACTGTACCAGCAGCCATACAGTTGCTGGCATACAGCAGCCAAGGGGCACCGAGAGGAACACTTTATTGAACTGGCTCCATTGCCCAGCATACACAACAATCTTCCATAAATTTCAACACTCTGACCACAGAGAGGTTTAGCCATGTATGTTTCCCTTCTGCTTCCTATGAGGACACACACTGGCTGAGCACCATGCTGAGGACTTGGAGCTAGAGAACTGCAGCATCAGGTGGTCCCTCAGCTACGCCCCTCAGCAGACATTGCTGTGATGTAACACGCCCTGTGAAAGTAACACATGCCCCAACAGCTCACTCCTCTCTCAATTCAGACTCCAATCTTGTCCAGACGTTTGAGATGCTGGCCTGAACATCCTCTCCACACCACAAGCTTTGCTCGTTTGATCTCTACAGGGCACCACATGCAGGAGGGCTTGGGGTCAATGAAGTACAAGACAAAGGTGTGATGATATGGTCCACACTAAGTTGCCTTAGAAAATGTTTATTTGCAGATAGGGACTGTAAAGACCAATCAGTCTCCCAGTTACTTCCTGCTATGCTGTTGCAACACCAGAAAGCAATATTCAAGAACAAAACAGAGCAGATTGGAAGTTCATGTTTCAGTGGGGCACAGTTCAGTATTTCCACGAGAAAGTTCCAAGTTCATATGGGGCAAATGAGCAAAAAAAAAAAAAAACCCTCTCAAAATACATTTGAAAATAAAGCTGCATTGTTACAATGGAAATTACTTGCAAACCAAAAATTATTTGAGTTACCTTCTGGGGGTGGGGGAGGGAATTCCTCTGTGTCCATCCCAGTGTATCCACCACGCCTTCAGCTGACTGAAAAACCCTGCAAAAATGAAGGGAACATTTTTTTACATGAATATCATTTCCAACTATACAGACACTCCTTTTCAATTTGGCCAGGCTTATAGCTAATAATACGATGGAAGAGAGGAGATGTGCCTGGCTTCTTGCTTCAGAACACATCTAGTCCAAATTTTTACGTACATAGTTCTCAGTACTTGAGCCAGAAAGTGCAGCGACCTCAATAAGCCAGATGAATAAAGTTGAAGTTTTCAAACTATTTGGTACTCTGCAGCTCCCACTGTGACAATTACAAACAGATTATTAAAACATGCTATGTTGGTGTCTGTTTGGTGTACACATTCTGCTTCAAAATCATCCTGAGGATAATGCGAGAAAAATCCTAGGAAGATCAGAAGTTTTTATGATGCTTTTCTCCATTTGGGAATAAGAAATCACAATTTTTAACTTCGGGTTGGGAGAAAGGGCTTTAATCTTAAAAATGTTGCCTGAGCCATTCTAATCCCACCTCTTCTGAAGAAAGCTGAAACACTTGTGAGCACCCCCCATGCACACCTTCTCTTTTCTCCAGTGGAGTATGGCTGTTTTGGAAAAGACAAACCTACAAAACACTCCTGTACTTTGCTCCTGAATACACACTAAGAGGGAGCGTACATTTTCCTTCCTTCCTCCAAATGGTATTTAATAAGAATACTCCAATGTCATCCAGAAGGACAAACTGGCACACAACGCCCCCAAACCATTTTTGCTCTAAGTGGAAAGGTAGCATATAAGGGTAGCATAAGTTTTTGTCCTACTCCTGAGTCATCTATTGATGTTTATCTCAAGGAGTCAGTGTTTCTGCACACAAAACAGCTCAAGTGCTTGGAAAATCTCTGTAGCCAAATTATGGAAAGGTTAAGTTGAAGGAGATAGTGAAATTCAGGAATGGTAGAGAAATAATAAGCTAGATGAATTAGAGTATGGAAGCAAAATGAATTGCCAAGTACAGAAAAGGTGGCAGCAGCTGAAAGGATTGCCTCAAAATGCAACCCAGCCTTAGTAGGTAATCAAGTCCCTCTATGAAAACAAGTAACTTTGGAGCCAGGAAAGGATTCATGCACATACACAACATGTCAGTCACATACAAAATACTCCACTGAGTGCTTATACTACACAGCATGCCACCAAAATCCTCTCTCATTGCATGTTCTATCTACAGAGCTTAAAGGTTGTTCCTACTTACAAAGTTCTGGAATGCATTTTGCCTGAAACAGTCAGGCAAAATATGGGAAAAATACGGTTTGAAGAGAAGGGTATTTTTCTTAATTCTTTTATTTCTTTATTCTTTTAAAGAATAGATCATTCTTTACAACCATCTCTGAAACACGTATTTTCAAATCTGAAACGTGTTGGCAAAGCTCTGGAAGTTACTCTCAGCACCTCTGCCAAATGCATCTTTAGGAAGGCAGCGTAAAAGCCCTCTTTTTTTTTTTTTATTTATTTCAATTTTAAACAGGATGTCAGTTTTTAAACACATGTGGAACTTGCTTCAACAGTGATTTTAAAAATACTCTTCTTCCCGACAAGCAACCCTTACAATAAGCATATATAGAACTGTGGAAACTTTCAACTTGTTTTCTGTTTTGATCTAGCTCAGTGACATGCTTCAAATTACACAGGAATTGTGTAGAGGAAGGACACAGACCCAGTGTTAGAGCCCTAACCGCTGACCTGCTTTCTCTGATAGGAACAGTGTGGTTATTCACAAGAAGAAAGATGTACTTTCTTACTTAAGAACGCCTTATGAGTTGACTTATACATTGCATTAATTCAAGTTCCACAGATTTTTCTATGCATTTACATGCTGAGATAAATGTTCCAGTGGCAAAGAGAGCTTGTGTGCTGTGAATTTTGGTAATATTCCTCATAAAGATAAAATAATCCAAATTTTATGTGCCAGAAATAACCACACCAGTGTTCATGGAACATTCTCCAACAGCACCATACATAAAAATCTTTTACTCTTCTGTTGAGAGATCAGGGAGCTAACTGAAATCAAAGGGATTTAAATCAAGATTAAGCCAGGCAATTCATTTCAGCCAGGAGTACACAACTCATGTGGCATGTGTTTGCTGCAGTACTTTTTCCCTATTGATTCCAGCAGTTGTGACCACTAACAGAAGTCTCAAACTGTGCAGATACACAAGTTTAAGTGGTAATCACAGAAATCAAATATCAAATCAAGTTGGGAGGGACCACTGAAACTTCTCCCCTATACTCAAGACAGGTGTATTTATAAAATTAGATCAGGTTGCTTTCATCTCCACACAAATTCTGAAAACCCTCCAAAAGATGGAGATTTCTTGCCCCTGCACCTCACTAAGCATGTCAGGAAGAACTCTTCCATCACATCCAGCTGGGATTACTCTTGCAGCAGCCTGCGACCATCGCCTCTCATTCTTTTGTTGTGCACCTCTGAACAAAGTCTGGCTCCATCCTCATTACAACTCCTCCTGAGAGAGCAGAGGACTGCAATTCAACCGCCTTAGTCCTTTCTTCTTACAACTACACAAACTCTGCTGCTGCAGCATCTCCTGATCTTTTCCAATACCCCAGCCATGGCAGCCCTCACTGGCCTAGCTCCAGTTTGCCAGTTTCTCACTCATACTGGGTCCCAAACTTCACAGTATATACCAGATAGAATACCACCAGCATTGAGTAGACTTCACGCAGTTTAACACAAGATCATTTAAGAAATTTACCTATGAGAATACCAAAAATATGTTTCAAAGTAGCAAATAGAAAACAAAAAATCTATGAAACATGAAACACAAGAGCTATTACATTCATGTGTATTACATTATAAAACTATCAATTTGAACAGCTTAAAAACAGGCTTGAAATACTGCAAATGACAAAAAAAATAAACATTTTACCAATATACAATTTTTTTTTTCCTCATTCAAAATTGATTCCTCAAACACACAATTACCATTAATTAATGACATAAACAACTTCCAGGCTTCACAGCAATCACAGAAACACAAGTGCAGAAAGAACCTCCTGAAGTTCACTAACCCAAAGGTTAAGATTTCCCACTAGCTTCCAGCTTCCCATCTACTCAGTACTCCTTACTTTCTTTCTCCAGGCTCTGGTGAAGAGTGGGTGTTGAGGACCATAGTGGTGACCTACTGACAGTTTCCTTTTCATCTTTTTCCCCTTTGTGACCCAACAGACAGCAGATACTAGGAATAAGACCAAGATACACCCAATCCTTTGACAAAGGCAGGCAACCCTTTTTGGCCAAAAGACTAACCATCACTTCCACCGTCTGCTTCCTGGTACTCTCACTTGGCCCCCTCCTGTCACACTATTAAGAGCAGTAGGCAACATTCATATTTACAGACTGAAAGTAGGAAAGGAGCTCTCCAACTTAACAAGCTCTCAGTTCAACTCTCCACACCGAACACTCAGAAACTATTGTAGAAGCCCTAACACTTGTACAGTGAAGACCAGGGGCCTGGCACGTAAGACTGAAATTCTGCTTACACAGACAATGGCAATTTTAGCAAAGAAAATAAGACCTGTCTGAAGGCTACAAAAGAAAGCAGTACTCCTCTCTGTGACTCAGTTTCCCTCCCATGGCACTGCTGAAATTATTCCTGATAAGCTTTCCTACCTCCAGGACTAGAAGGTCTCTCAGATGAGGCTGCACATCAAAAATTTCCTCTAATTGTGCAATAAACAACAGACACCAGTTTTCAGCTACCAGGACACAAATAACGATCAACATCTGCATTTCTACTCCATAAAAACTAGTTTCTAGAAGTCATTACTTACGCAATAGTCAGAAGGACCAAAGCAAACATCTCCAAAGCTATAAGGCAGCCCAGTGGTCAGAGCTAATGGTACAGTTATCATCTATCCACTGAACTTGACAGAGACACGCACTGCCAAGATTTCCAATTCTAAAACCTAAGAACAGTAAAGGCTACATGTATTTTCTTTAAGGAAAGTGAATTGTAACTGCAGAGATACTAAGATTCTTCATTCTTAACAGTGCAGAAAAAAGGAGCAAGCTAGCATTTTTAAAATAAAAACCAGAAAAGATGAAACTAGGAGACTGATTTCTGAGGGACCCTGACTCAAAAAAGAAATCTTAGTGTAGCTAAGCTGCAAAGTAACTTCTCTGAGAAAGCCTGTGATACTTTTGTGTCCTTGTCAATACTCAATATAACTGCGTTTTGGAGGCACAGAGCAGCAAGAACAGAAAATAACACAGGAGGAGGAAGGTTAATTTTTGTGTGTTTACTTTTCCATATGTATAAACACAAAGCCTAATTTGTGGCTCAGAAACAGCCAAGGGAAATTTTCTTACCAGCCACAATGCAAACATGGTCAGATTTGCAGATGCACATTTTTCAGAGCACAAACAAAATCCACTTGTCTGCTGACTTCTCCCACCACCCTTTCTCACACCAAGCAGCATTCTGCTCAAAGCTAGAGAACAGCATGGCAGCAAGCACTGAACAAGAATCAATCCACAGGGACACTCTGAGAACACAGCTGAAGATTGGTATTCTCTTTCTCCTTGTCTTAGAGAACATCACTTACAACATTCTTAACCTAGACTGAATTCCTGCTCCATACATCATCAGAAGAAAGGGAAAAGAAGACAGCGAGGATTCCATTTGCAGATTTTTCTGAAAACTCCTTCTTTCTCCTAGAGAAAAATACTGTTCTTGTACCTAGATAGAAGTCTGATAATTTGAGATTTATGATCGCTGTCTGCAATCCTGCTTTGAACCTGCAGTCGGGGGTGAGCTGCCAGGAAGACCTCCCAGAGTCACTCTTCCCCAGGCTGAACAACCACAGCTCCCTCCAGCCGCTCCTCACATAGCAGCATCACAGCCTACCATCATCATTGCAGCCTTGTGCTTGGCTTGCTTCACTTTATCCACATCTTTCTTGTATCAGGGCAGGGTGAGCCGGGGACAGAACACTGGGTGCAGTATTTTAGGTGTGGTTTGACAAGCACGGAGTGAAGGGAAATCCTTCCTCTTAAAGAAGCTCTTCCTTCCCACAAGCACAACCTTGCACTTGTCCTTGATGGCTTTCCCAAAGCTCTTGTCAGCCTGTTCCTCCGACCTGACCACCTCCTGCTGATCTCATCCACTGCTCTCCTCTTTGCCTGATTTGCTGTCACTGGCAAACTTCAGAAGTGAGGACTGGTCACGTTTCAAGTCACGTAAAATAGTAAAAAGACTACACTGTGCAGCAGACGTTAACAAACGTTAAGCTCCGTAGCGCTAAGCTGTTTACAGATGGGGAAGCTGAGACCTAGAAATATTTATGAAATGAGGGGAAATATGGATTAAATGTAATTGAAACCAAGGAACAGAACAGGTTCCTGAGTGTGTCCTTGGGGAAATGGACTTTTGCTGAAAAAGCCTTTGGTTCTTCTGTCTCTCATGATGGGAACAGCTTGAATACACACAGGTAAAACAGGAACATCACCAGGAACATCACCCTGGGTTTTGGTTTCCGTCCTAAGGACCAGCTGTATCAAAACAGTCACAGGCACCAGAGGAACTACAAGTAATGCCAGGGTCACACACCTTTTAGTTAGGACTGACGCCTTTGGTCTATGAAACTAGAGGATTGTGTTGCCAGCTCACAACCGGGATCTTCTGCATCACACATCCAAATAGAAGTATGAACACTAGGAGCTCATAGAAAAAAATGCTCCAAATTTCATTGTAATCAAGTAACTAACATCATCTGGAAAAGCAATCTTGCTTCCAAAATTTTAACTTACAAACTTAATTCAAAATACTCTCTACCAGTATTGGAGATTAAGTACTACATTTGCTGGAAACACTCTCATGAAGGTTTCTAAGTCAAAGAAGACCCTCACATGCTTCATGACACCTCAATTCTGATGCAAAATTATGTATGATTTATATGTATGCATGCTACAATAACAGACAGAATTATTATGCAGAGACTTCTTAAATGTTATTTACAAACATGCATTTCTCTAGTACTTCTGATGAGCCTCACGTGTAGCACACAGTACGTCTGTCACAGGAGATGCTTCAGCCTCCCAAAAACTAGTTTGATTTCCCAGCAAATCAGGTTCACACTACACAAGGATCCTGATTTCTTGTCAGGGGAGAATAAACAGGACTGCAGGGGATATCTTCTATAGATAGAGTTGGAAATTTTTCCTACCTAATCCATTCCTCCACTCAAAAACAAAGGTCAAACCTGCAAGCGTGCTGGTTTTACAACCACAGGTTGTCATTCAAGATACTGATGGCAACTGTATCAGGAGATGTATCAGAAGCTCTTTCCAATGACTCAAGTGAAATGATATACTGCACCGAAGATTCAGTTCCCACAGCTTTAGGGCAAACCAGTCCTGACAGAGCCACTTTCCCCAAAAATTTCCAGTTTTTTGGTTACTACTGTCCTTGGAAGAGTAGCAACCATTACTTTTGTTGTTACTACTTATCCCTGGGGGGTGGGGGAACATTACAGATAATTATATCTGACCATTAAGAAGTGTTAAAATTAATTTTTTTTTCACCTTGTAACTCAAGTTATTAAGAATATAAATACAGACTCTTATTCCTGTGTTTCTAAAGCAACTATCTGGAGTAAAATATGGAAGTACATTTTAAATCATAAATTAAAGTCATAATGCATGTCTTAAGAAAATTAACACAGCTTTCATTTCTTTGGATCTTACAACAGCAAAACATTACTCAAATAGATAAGAAATTAGGAAACAGCCATTAAAGACTAATTAGAGTAAGGAAGAAAAGTATAAATCACATATGCACAGAATAGCTCTCATCTTCAAAAATATAACAATAAATAAATTGGAGGGCAGTCTTCCAAGTAAGTTCTGCACCTAGTTCTAACATCATTGGTCTCCACAATTTCCCTGATTTGAAAATGATTAATTAGCTCACTTTTTAAAAGAGTTTTTGAGACTGAAAACAGACGATCCTCGGCTTGCAACACAAAATATCATATATAAAAAAGAACTCTGGGCATCAGACACACAGAATGCTTTAAAATGGTGTAAAATACCAAGTCCTAGGCTGAAGACACGCTTTGGTCCTAGCAGAAGATGTATGTATTTGCTCTTTTTTATAACTTATGATCTAATCTCACAGATAAGGAAATAACATTTATCCCCTTGAAACTGTATACTTGTTATGTATATTTAATGAGATGATCACAAGAAACAGCTCTGCAATCGTAGAAGATATACACATTTTACCAACTTTGTAACTAGAAACAACATCCACATTATTTTTGCAATCATTTTGAAAGCATTTCTAAAAAACAGACCAGAGAACAGAAATGAGAGTGAACGTTTGACCTTGATCTTGGATCCTAATAGCTTGGATTCATGGTTCAGTCCCAAGTAACAAGTGCTGTACAGAACAGTAAGTCACCGAAGCAGACATTCCCCAAGATAATACCCCTATTCACCACTGTGTAAGTAGAACAATTTATTTTGCTCTGGTTAACTGCTTCACCCACACATTTGACATTAAGCTTCAGGCTTCCTGAGCAGCTAACGTGTAGGACATGAATCAGTGTTGTCCAGTTATGCATCACTTCCCACATTCTTGCTGATTTGGGCAGTTCAGAATAAAAACATGAATCCAGTTTTTGATTGAAAAACACAGGTTTGCAAAAATATTTTTCAAATTTTGCTTAGCACAACTTATTATTGTTCCCTTTGAAAGTAACTTGTACTTTCACATATCCCTGGTCTCAAAATCAACTTCAGTATTTTGATGAGAGTAAAAGTCAGAGTTCTGACTACAAGAAAACATCCAAGAGATGTAAATCTCAAAAGAAGCTCATAGTGCAGCAGCTTCCTTCCACAGGTGCAACTGATCATGACTGCCCAGATTCTGTTCTCTTCCAACAACATACACACACAGTGATCTTACTGAGAAAGATATGGAAACAGACAGAAAATTAAATCATAGTTTCATAGCAAAACGCAGTAAAAATTTGGCTTTGCCCTGCTAACATACATCCATTCTCATCACAAGAGCACCTCTCCTTAGAGCACTCCTGTGGCCTCCCTCCCTAATTCCCAGGCTTGGTTTTGAACCCCCCATAGATCAGTAGGTTGAGGGGGCCATGGCTCTCCTGCATTTTTCCACTCTTTAAAGTACTTATAGAGCCAGAACACAACTTTTCAGTATGAATTTTCCACCAGCGAGGTAGCAAGGAGATTTTATACAAATATGAACAAGGGTGAAAAAATATCCATAGTGAGTTGCTACTATAAGAAAAGGAGGTCTTGGATGTCAAAAAGATGCCTCACTCCCACTCTGCAGAATACACACAAAATGAAAGTAATTCATGACACCATCACTGAAGCCTCACTTCCTGCCCCACTAGAACTTACAAAACATTCCCAATTAACTTTCCATAAAGGACAATTGCTGCAATATTTATTCCACAAGTAGCCAAGCACAGTATGGAAACGTAGTTGCAGATTAAAAAGCCGTCAAGAAGCTGAGCTTATTAAGACAGTTTCAAAAGTGCCTTCCAAATTAGAGGCCATAAAATGATTTCCCACAATATCCCTTATACAGTTCTAAACTAAATCTGTAAAATGGACAAACCTGATGAAACAAGAAGTCACCTGACAGAACCGGAATGAACACAACTGTCCCACATGCAGAAGGAAAACTGAGTGTTGCACACTGCTACTTTCCCCATGACTCACAAAACTGAGGGCAGAGTGGTATTAAAAAAGCATGAAGAATGTAACAACCATAGCTCTGTACAGTGCATACATTTTAATCCAAAATATCAAATCAAAAATATCCCTTCCCTACAGACTGCAGAAGTTGTTTCCTGACTTGTTCAGAACTAGACTGAAATTTATGAATTTTTCTACAGCAGAGTCCAAAAATAATTTCTACTTTATGTAGAAGCAATTAAAATACTTCCTGTTACACAAGCGAATAATGTACTATTCCCAGTTGCAACAAATTCTGTCAACAATTATGAAGTCTGACAAAAGTTTTTTAAGGTTTAGAGAACTTTGCTGTCTCCTGTCAAATGTCCATAAACTACACAAGGACCCCTGAACAGCTCAGAACAAAATGACAGAGTCCTCTGCTGTCGGTCTTTCTTCGTAATGATATTTATTGGTGCTGACACTAAGTACATTCAAGAAAAAAAAAAAAAAAAAAGAAAAGCAGAAGAGAACCATCCCACATGAAGAAGTAAATACTAGTGTATTCTAGCAAAAAAAACCCACAATTATTTATATTATTATAAAATAATAATAAAATCAGTACAAGCTTTTATACTCATAAAACAACAACCATTAAGTAAATACACAAAAAGTATTGCTGAGAGGAGTGATTTATGTAGATGTACCAACATAGGGATGCTAAGAATCATCAAAAGCCGAGATACAGATGCTGAGAGTCACCAAAAGCATTTTCTAAAAGTTGCGACTTGACATTAAAAATTCAGTCAACTAAAAAACTAAGGCTATGTGCCTCATAACGTTCAGATCTTGGAAATCTTGAGTTAAGACATGCTATAGAACTACTGAATTTAGGGCAATATTTGATGTATTACTGAAATTTCAAGAAGTTCCAGAAATTTTCTTTTTCATATCATTCTGCTCTGAGAAAGGATCACCAGAGTTGACGCGGGCAGATCTGTGCCCTCTCTGCAGAGAGGAACAGTGGTTTCTGGCAAGATGGGGGCACGGAGACAGGGATCTGTTCACAGGGCAGAGTGTTTCCCATGCTGTGGTGCTCTAACCACTGACCTGTCAAATCCAGCTGCCCACAACCTGTACAGCTGATGTCACAGTCACAGTGACAACCACTGTACAGCGCTATGGCTCCTCTCCACGTCCTGCCACAAACAGACTGTAAGACCTAGGGGATGCTGCTTTGGTAAGTGCTGAGCAGGAACTGCTGGACAGCATGTTCTCAGAGTTACAGAATCACAGAATGGCCCAGGCTGGAAGGGACCTCAAGGATTACAAATCTCCAACCCCCCTGCCACAGGCAGGGCCACCAACCTCCACATTTAATACTAGACCAAGCTGCCCAGGGCCTCATCCAACCTGGCCTTGAACACCTCCAGGGATGGGGCATCCACAACCTCTCTGGGCAGCCTGTTCCAGCACCTCACCACTCTCTCTGTAAAGAATTTCCCCTGACATCCAACCTCAATCTTCCCTCCCTCAACTTCAAATCATTTCCCCTTGTCCTGCAATTATCAACCCTTTCAAAGAGTTGATTCCCCTCCTGTTTGTAAGCTCCCTTTAGGTACTGAAAGGCTGCAATGAGGTCACCCTGCAGCCTTCTTTCCTCCAGGCTGAACAAGCCCAGCTCCCTCAGCCTGTCTTCACAGGAGAGGTGTTCCAGCCCTCTGATCATCTTTGTGCCCTCCTCTGGATCTTCTCCAACAGCTCTCTGTCTTTCTTGTACTGGGGGCTCCAGACCTGGATGCAGTACTCAGGATGGGGCCTCACAAGAGCAGAATGGAGGGGGACAATCACCTCCCTGTCCCTGCTGGCCACCCCTTTTCTGATGGAATCACATGAGTTAGAAGAGAACCTTAGGGCTATCCAGTCCAACCCCCCTGCAATGGACATCTACAGTTACAGCAAGTTGCTTACAGTTCCATCCAGCCTAGCCTCGGGTGTCTCCAGGTTCAGGGTATCCACCAACTCTCTGGGCAACTTGTTTGTCCTTCACTACCCTTATCATAAAAAAAAAAAAAAAAAAAAAAAAAAAAACCTTTTTTCTTATATCCAAAATAAACACATTTTCCAGCTGTAGCCAGCTTCCACAACCCGTTCTCCCCCGCATACACCCATAGTTGTCAGCCACAGAAACCCCACATGCTGGACACAGAGCACCTGCCCCATCACAAGCCTCATCCATGCCCATGTAACATTCCGTTTCTCATGCAAAAGTAAATTGAGCTGTGCCCAGATTGCACTGAAATCTCACTGCAGAGCCTTCATAAATATCCAATTTCAAGGCACTGCCTAAAAAGCTACTGTTCGTAGCCAGATAAACGCACGTAACTAGTTCATGGGCTGCTGAGCCAGGGGGTGGAAAGAAGAAGACAAGATGGATTAAACCAAGCAAGTCAGACAGATTATCAAGATCAGAGTGCCCAGGTGACAGGAGCAGAGGAGAGCCAGCAGCCTGACCTGCAGCAGCCTGGAAGAACAGCCCCAAGTTCCAGAAATAAACCTTATGCCTTCTCAGCACCAACAAAAAATCTCACACAAAAAAATTATATATGCATTTTACTGTGACAGTGAAGTTGTACAACTGAAAATAATAATAACAACCCATTTTTATCTTGCAATTAAGCAAGATTAAGTTCATACCTGCCACCACAAGACAAAAGCCATGCTCAGTAGCTGTGGGTTGAACAAACACCAAAATCACAGAATTCAAGACAGATAAAATCTTGGGTCAAAATGACACCACCAGACGTGCTGTAACACAACCCTCTGCAAGGGACAGATTCCTTATACCTGTCCCCTCAAGCACCCACTCCTGTCTGTTGGCAAAGCCCACCAGGTCAATGTGTGCACTCAGAGCTGCTCCTGAAATAACTACACGCTCTGGGGTCTCCACCAACGACTGTGTAGCTGCTCCGATACCTAATTACTAACAAACGAAAGACAATTTTAGTACTTCCTTCGGAAAAACAAACAAGTCGTTACTACAGCACCAAAGTGTTTTCCCTTGTCTCGAGAAAGGCAAAGCAACTGCAAACCCTCATTACAAAGTCGGTGCTGCATACACGAGCTTTGTTTTTTAAACAGCGTTCCGGAGGATAAGACAGCCGGGTACCGCCGAGCCGGGTACTGCCGAGCCGGGTACCGCCGAGCCGGGTACCGCCGAGCCGGGTACCGCCGAGCCGGGTACCGCCCTGGGCCGAAGGGCCGAACGCTGCCCCGCACCCTGCGCCCACCACGGCTGGATGCCGCCCGCACGAGCAGAGCCTGCTGGAAAAGCGCGCAGCAGAAACTTCAGGAATGGGCGCGCGGCGTTCAGCAGCGACCCCCGCGCCCGGCATCCGCGTCCCAAGGGTCGAATGCGTTCCCCCAGCCGGGCGGAGCTGTGTCCCGTTACCCTCGGGACTCACCGGCGCCCGGCAGCCGCCCGCCTCCCCGCGCGGCCCCGGCCAAACCATCCACGTCCTCAGCCGAGGGCGGTGGCCACCGCCCAGAGCACCGAGGCCGGCGGGGCCCTCCCCGCTGCGCTCCTCCCCCCGCGCCGAGCGAAATCCCGCCGCTCCGCTCCGCGCGGCCCCGCTCCCGTACTCACCGCCGGGCCGAGCCGCTAAGTCCCGGCGGGGCGCCGCTCGCCTCACCCCCAGCCCCGGCCCGCCGCGCCCCGCCCTCTGCCGGGCCTTGCGGCAGGACCCACCACCATTGGGGCGGCGCGCAGCCCCGCGGACGCGCGGTTGGCGCAGCGGCACGCCGCTCGCGGCGGGGCGGGCCCGGACCCTCCGCCCCCGGCGGCGCTGCGCGGGGCCCTGCGAACGGGGCGAGGGCACCTGCCGGGCGGATGTCGGTGCCGGACGAACGGGAGGTGTACGCGTCTCGCTGCCGGGACGGAAAAGTTGGACACGTGCGGAATACAGAATCATAAGGTTGGAAATTACCTTCAAGATCATCTAGTCCAACCGACCTCCCCTCATCATTGCTACCACAAGCTTCTAAACCGTATCTTGTAGCTCCTCATCCAGACGCCTCTTGACGTTACTTTTTCTATTTTATTTATCCCAGCCTCGTCCTTAGGACCAGTACATTAGCATGCTAAGCCACGGTGGCTGTTTTAGAACTTAATCTCATTTGTCACTGGAAATGCAGGCCTCCTGTAGTTCGCAAAAAATCGAACTTGCTTCGGCACAGCAAAATAAAGGTTTCTCAAGGATACTGGCATCTCATCCCTAACACACAGGTCTCATCCCCGACGCAGGTCAGCGCTGCGAACTGCTCCCCTTGGTTCCTCACAGTAAGAGGCCCTGTAAGGCAGTGCCAACTGAGCCAACCCCCAGTCCATCATAGCTGCCTGGGATGAGATGTGATGCCTATCCCTAACATACCACTAACCATTTGTATGCCCACATGGAAACAAGTCACAGCCCCCTTTTATCAAAATTTAAAAAAAAAATAATAATAATAATAATAAAAAAAAAATTTACAATTATTTTGAGAATGTACTCTACAATATAGCCACGTACACTTGTTACACCTTGATGAAAAACATTCTTAAATACATTATAATTCTTCAGTTCCTGATGTAGGATCATAGAATCGTTTGAGTTGGAAGGGACCATTAAAGGCTATCCAGTCCAACGCCCCTGCGATGAACAGAGATACCGACAGCCAGATCAGGTGCTCACAGCCCCGACCAGCCTGGCCTTGGTTGTCTCCAGGGCCAGGATATCCACCACATTTCTGGGCAACCTGCTCCAGTGCCTCATCACTCTTATCATAATAAAACTTTTTCCTTATGTTCAGTCTAAATCTCCTCTCTTTTAGTTTGAAATCATTTCCCCTTGCCCAGGGCTGTTTTTCTTTTAGTGCAGCCCAGGCAACAGTTGGCTTTCTGGGCTGCCAGGGCACATTGCTTGCTCTTGTCCACTTTGCCACTAAGCAGTACCCCCAGGTCCTTTTCAGCAGTCCAAAAATTATTTAATATTGGTGCAACTAATTCATAATGCTATATACAATTTAAAATCTGTAGAGTACTTTTAAATATGAAAATGTGAAACTGAATGTTACTCAAAGATCCATGCATCAGGCATTGATGATATTAACCTACTCAAGTGTATTTATGCCACTGCCAGTAATGTAATATACCCAAGCACAGTAAGTATATTATCATTATGTGAAAATTGTAAGATCTTTCTTCCATTTATGGTAGAAAATGATGGTATTTCAAAAGAAATTTGATCATTCCACTTTTTTCCTCTATGTTTTTCATTTCTCTATAGCCCAATAGAAGGTACATGCAAAACGAATTCATGCTTTTGTGAGTTCATATGAATTGAAATCCAAATGAAACATTTAAAAGTATTACTTTCAAAAATATTGCAGGGTTTTTTTTTTTGTTTTTTTTTTTTTTTTTTAAATGAAGTTATTTCTTTTCAATGCAATTAGTTACAGTGTGAATGTAATGCGTCTTCCACTATAGCTGTATAGGCTTTATGTGGGAAAGAAAATGAAGAGAGAAAATTGGGTCACATGGGAAGGTTAAGGCCAGAACTACCATTATGGTATTCAGTTCAATTTCCAGCAGAGAGATGATTTTAGCTGTCATTTCTGTAATTTCTTAACATACATTGTATTTCACTCATATCCAGCTGTCATTTCGTGAGCTGAAATGGCAGGAAATCATCTTCAGCAAAACTTGTTCAATTCCATGATTAAAAGTGTCATCTACAAGCAATAGCCTTCTTTGGCAGGAGGAGGATTTCAATATATTTCTTTGATTCCAGTAGAAAATTGCAGGGGAAACCTTGTTGGATAAATCCAACAGTCATAATATCTGTTGGATAAAACCAACTGATCATATTATAATACAGCAAGATACTAAATTCCAAAATATCTTCCACTCTTCCTAGTATTTTCCTACAGCAATGTCCTAGTAGCAGTTATCATCTAATAATTACAATGAAATTCATTATTTATCTACCCATAATTAGCTGTCAATAACTACAGCACACCTATGGCTGCTGCCAGAGTTAATAGGATCAGGCTGTACCAAGCACCATAAGATGTTTAAATCAGTTTTACAGGTGAAAGATGTACAACAGGACTTCACCAGCATTTACTTACTCTCATCCTCTCATTACTGCTTACAGGAGCTCCAGCGAAAGTCTGTCTCATCTCCAAGCAGCGAAAGGACAGGCATCTACTCCAGCACAGGTGCTGGGCATCTCAAGGACACCGTGGCCACAGAGCAGTTTTCTGGCCCATGTGATGCTCTGCTGAAAATTGAGATGCTTGAGTATAGACTCAAATAGTGTGACTCCTAAGGACATACAATATCATTCACGTGGTTTGCTTTCCAAACACTTGCGCGAAATCTGATCAAGATGACTTAAGTTACCAGATTCTCAAGTGATGCCTGGCTTCCTCAATTTCTTTCTTCTGTTTATCTGCTGATACAGCAGGCAACTTCTCTGGAGGAGTTTATGTCCAGTTGCTTCTCCTGTTGCTCATGCGTCCTCCACAAAGAACACATGCTGTAATTCTCCAGAAACACCTCAGAACCAGGACACATGGCAATCCTGCTCATTTTAATCTCTTGCAGAACTCATGCTGGAGCCTTGTAGAATGATAGGTCTTCTCCATCTCCCTTATCAAACATAATGATGAGTCATGATACACATAGGCAGTGCTCACAAGGGACAGAACTTTACAGGACTGATGCAACTAGTAGGGCAACACTTGCTTCATGGCTGTTTTCACCTGCAAGGGCTAGAATGGTGCTGCAGAGTGCAGCTGCTTTCACCCATGTAGAAACAGCCAGTGATGAGTCAGAATATGGGAATAGCTCAGCTGTCAGAAAAACAAAGTCCCTGGGCTCCTGCAGTCACTGTGATTGGAAAAGAGCAGCTCCCTGTTACGCATGCCAAACATACCTGCAGAACCCTTTTTCCTCCTTTAATTCTTTTGTTTGCCAGAACTGCTGGCTGCGGAACACAAAGTCCAGAGGAGTGTAGCAAGAACAAAGAGAGGTACAGCAAATGAATCCTGACAGGAAGAAGAGAAAAAAATAGCTTGGTTTAGCATAGATAGAGTGAAAGAGATGCATGATAACACCCTTTAAATACATAAAGGTATTGCATAGAAGGTAACAAACTCTTGTGTGGTGCTGTGTGGAGCCACAAGCTGGACTTAACGATCCTAACGGGTCCTTTCCTACTTGGGATATTCTATAATATATATGAGAAAAAAACATTTCTGAAATGCAAAGTATTACATTAAAATAGCATTTGGTTTAATAACAGCATTGCTCATTCATTTTCTGATATGATGCCCACTTCTGCCCAGTCTTCCACATCTCTCTGAAGTACCAGCACTAGGGTGCAGAAACACTTAGTTCTGAGCACACCAATACTTACCCTGACAGTTAAGAGTTATAACTTCGTGATGTTCTACCAACCATAGCACGTCCTTCATGAACACTTTCAAGGACTCTTGATTCTAAATCTGATTTTTTTAAAACCTAGATTGAAGTATTATCTAAGTAAACCTTAGCAAGCAGTATACCATAGCACTTTTTTTTTTTTTTTTTTTTTTTTACTTAAATAGGATTCATTAGGTGCTAAGGCTTAGTAGTCGATACTTTGATAAAGATACATTAAAATTTTAATTTACCAGTACAGCATCTCCCAAATTGCAGTTAAGATTATTAACAATTTTTCTTATAATGTCTTTCCTGAAGTCCTATTGTGGGAAAAACAACAACAAAAAACCCACCCTAGATATATCAAAGATGGGTAACCTAGATAATCTGAAATCACCCATTTGACAGAATCTTCAGAAATACAGAATAGTTTCATATCTAGGGACATAAAAAAAAAAAAAATTCTACTAGCAGTAATTATCCTTTGTAGATAAAGTAGCAAGGAAGGAAAGAAATGGCCTCCAGAAGAGGAAAAAAAAAAAAAAAAAAAAAAAAAAAGTGAACAACAGAACAAGAATAAGTCACTATGAATTAGAACACACTACAGATCCCTTTGGCCTTAGGAGGTTTGATGTCCTAAAAAGAGTCCTCAGACTCAGTCTCAGCCACTGTCACAACAATATTTAACACAATATGCTGCTGAGGCAAAAAGAAGAGTTAAAACATCGGACAATTTCCCATTCAGTGCGCAGCAGCAATCTCATCCTAACACATCTTTATTTTTTTCACATTTCTTATGACTCCTAGGCAAAGCTGCTGCTTTCAAAGGATATTCTTTCACCTTGTAAATGCAACCTTTACACAAGCTGACCAAGCTCATCAGATGCTCCTTGCCTACTCTACACAAGCCACTTTACCATACTTATACAGACTGCCTGCGTGGCTTCACTCTTCAAGACACTGCAGTTGTCACCTTGATTTACTCTTAAAAGATTCTGCCAACAGAACTGCACAGTCCAGAAATGCAGGAAAGTCAACCCTCTTATACACAAACAAGAATAAACACATAATCACTAGGGCTTTATCTAGCATTTTTCCCCCTGATTTAATACAAGACCCATACTTCAACTTTAGCAAACACAGTTTTGGTGACAAAGCGTACACAAAGCAAAGTGTTTCTGGCAGACTTTTGTGGGTCCGCATCAAGAATATTAAAAACAACAACAACAACAAGAAAACAGGCCCTGATGAGCACCTGGAGCAGCTACAATCAATTACCAGTGTTAAAATCATGCGCATACTCGTAAATCTGTAAATGTCACTTTTCTGGTGAAAGCAGTGTCAGTTTAACATGAACTAAATATCCAAAGCAGCAGAGGAAGCTAAAAAGAAAATCACATTAAGAAACAAGCATTTCAGCTCAGAAGTAATGTGTACAGTATCAGATGAATCCAGCATCAGCTCCCTCTGCTCAAGTCATACCTGTAAAGGACTCAGAACTCACCATAACACACACACTACCAGCAGCAGATGACTGCACTGTCCATTTGTTTGCTTGCTTCTTTGTGCACCTGTGAGCAGACCCCATTCCTTTCATATTGGTTTGTCTCTGCCACCTCGAATGTTGCTATGCTCGCTGTGTCATTACCTTTGTCATTCCTCCTCACTCAGTACTGTTTTGCTTAGGGAGAACAGGAAGGCACAACATACTGTGAGAACACTTGTTTCTGTGACACTACCACTAGCAGAACACACTAATTAGTCCATAGGAGTCTGAAATGTCTCTTCCAACATTGGAAATCCATCTGGGGGCTGCTAACTAGAGCAACAGTCATAATTTGCTTAATTAGAGACTTTCACTTATCAACCAGTGCCATGACACGGGATCAAAAGATCGTAATTGCTGAGTAACACTGTCAAAGTAAGTGCATGCTAATTTATTTCTGGGTTTATGGCAAGAACTACAAAGTAAAATACATTTATCTATTAATTGAAAACATCTGAATAGCAAAACATCAGCAAAGTTTCTTTTACAGATTATTTACAAAAAGGACTTTATTCACACAAGTACTGTTATGTATTGTTCTGCTCCCAGTCTGTACCCACACACATTCCACAGCCAGTGGAGCTTTATACTTGAACATCTCTTCTTCTGCTTCAATTAATCTTACGGACTTGACTCTAGAGGCAGCTACCGAAACCACGCCAGCTGGTTGCTTGCACAGTGCATTCTTTTCAGAATAGTTGAAATACCAGCAGTTATGCTGTTTTCCTTTAACTCACTAATGCTAAAAGGATCAGGAAATAAGTTCAGCAGAGCACTACTGAAGATGGGCACATTCAATGCTTGTAATTGTTATTTTGCTGTTTAGCAACTGAACAGTTTCTTGAAAAGAAACTGAAAACTGAAACTGAAAACTGAACAGTTTCTTGAAAAGAAAGCTGAGTGGTGCGGTTGATACGGTGGAAGGAAGGGATGCCATTCAGAGGGACCTCGACAGGCTGGAGGGCTGGGCTCGGGTGAACCTAATGAGGTTCAACACGGCAAAGTGCAAGGTTTTGCATTTGGGCCGGAAGAACCCCAGGCACCCGTACAGGCTGGGAGGAGTGGTCCTTGAGAGCAGCTCGGCAGAGAAGGACCTGGGGGTCCTGATGGACGAGAGACTGAACATGAGCCAGCAGTGCGCTCTGGCAGCTCGAAAGGCAAATGGGATCCTGGGCTCCATCAGGAGAGGGGTGGTCAGCAGGGACAGGGAGGTGATCGTCCCTCTCTACTCGGCTCTTGTGAGGCCCCATCTGGAGTACTGTGTCCAGGTGTGGAGCCCTCAGTACAAGAAAGACATTGAGATTTTGGAAAGGGTCCAGAGGAGGGCGACTAAGATGATCAGGGGGCTGGAGCACCTCCCCTATGAGGACAGGCTGAGGGAGTTGGGCTTGTTCAGCCTGGAGAAGAGAAGGCTGCGGGGTGACCTCATTGCAGCCTATCAATACCTGAAGGGAACCTACACCCACGAGGGGAGTAAACTCTTCAAAAGGGCTGACAACAGCAGGACTAGGGGAAATGGATCGAAGTTGAAGGAGGGAAGATTTAGGTTGGATGTTAGGGGGAAGTTCTATACAAGGAGAGTGGTTAGGCCCTGGAACGGGCTGCCCAGGGAGGTTGTGGATGCCCCGTCCTTGGATGTGTTTAAGGCCAGATTGGACGGGGTCCTGGGCAACCTGATCTGAATGTGTGTGTTTGGTGGCCCTGCTAGGCAGGGGGGTTGGAACTACATGATCCTTGAGGTCCCTTCCAACCCGGGTGATTCTGTGATTCTGTGATTCTGTAAAAGGAAAAAAAAAAAAAAGACGGTGGCTCATACTAAACCATGAAGCATCTCTTGACACCAAGTCAAGTGTCTTCATAGTTACAGCCTAATGCAAAGAGAGATCACGCTTCAAATACACAAACCAGATGTGTCATTTCAAGTGATACTTTTTAGTACATACTCACATACATGGTGCAGCTTCTTCTGCTTAACCACATAACTGAACTTGCCAATGTTAAATGGTAGCACACAAGGTTTTAGAGCTACTTCCACAGACACAACACCACTCCTGCTCAGTCAGGGAGATTATTTCAAAATAAGTCATCGTTTAAAACATTCACTACAAAAACAATCAGCTACAAGCAGCAAGTAAAAACAACAACAACAAATAGAGGCATTACTTTAACCAGCAAATGAAATTCAGGGTATACAACTGCTCAACAAAATACTTTTTATTCATGCACTCAGCATAAAGATGCATTCAACAAATACTACATTGTATGAGGAACAGAGTTGAATTTATTAATTCATTAATACTTCTAAATTCACTTTAAGTGCAATTTCCCTGAGGTTATTAAAAGCATCTTTTATAACTGTACAACATCAATAGCTGATCAGTGCTATCAGGGAAAAAAAAATCTGGACACAGGCATTTAACAAAAGAAAACTCAGCAGTAAGTGCTGAAAACTATTAGCCAAAGTCACTGCTGGAGTATTGTGACTGCTGCTGGATCATGACCAGTATTGCAGACAGGAATAAACACCTTAGGCAGGTTTTGAAAAAAACATGACACAAACAGAGGAAAACAAACTCTGACTTAGGAATGTATGAACACAGAACTAGATGCTTAGATAGGGTCCAACCCTCAGATCAGACATTTTGTTGTTTTTTTTAAAAGAACAGCAGAAACACACATGCACTCACAAAAACCATACCCCAAACCAATTATCTAAAAAAAAAAAAAAAAAAAAAAAAGGAGACACAAACTGCACTCCTCAAATAAATACACCCACCCCAAGAAGAAAGCAAGACAAAGCATTGCACAGTCACCTAGGCTAGCAAAATCATACTAAAACATCATGCAAAAGTTTTCCAAATCACGGCAGAAGCACAACCTGTGACCTATCCTTACTGATGCTGATAGCAAATTTCTTTATTAAACTGCAGATGAGGCCTTACAAAAGAGGCTCAAAAGGTCTGGGATTTGTTTCAAATTAACAAAATCTCTAAGCCAACTGTAGCTAGTCTTTATCTGGGGGAAACATAGAACTGTAAGAGTAATTAGACACTAGAACCTGCAGTGAACAAAATAGAGGCTCTGTGTAATAGCACTGAAGAAGTGTTGTCTATTTTGATGCTCTGTACTATTTCTATATGGACTGTAAAACCCTCTCGCCCTTGAAGCCAAAAGGAATATAAAGTGAATACTATTATTTCTAATATTGCATAGATCTCCTGTTTTAGCAGGTCCAGCAGCATTGAGGTTAACAGGTGCTTTTAGGTATTGTACATTATATACATAGGAAGAGATGCACAAGATCTTATTAGGGAATTAGGGAACACAGTAACCTCCTCAGCCTCATCCAAACAAAATAAAAGACATTCCCACCAGGTGTAATGGAATGGGCTTGTTTGCACCAAGACAGTAATCTCCTCTCCCCACTCCTCTGCCATTTTAAACACTATGCTCCCACACAGGGCAGGACACAAAGCCTGGTACAAATGCCTCAACCTAAAGCTCTTCACAGCTTTAGCTCGCCTGGTCTTATTACTTTGGTAAATAAAACTGTGTCATATCACAGCATACGATCAACTTTCAAATGACATGTTTTTTATCTCAATAGTACATCAACATTAATTAGGTATCTTTGTCACCCTCCTGCCAATAGGTGTCACTCTCTTCTATCATGATCTTTATACACTGATCTGCTGTCCCAAACTGCATCCAAGAACAAGTACAAGTGGGAGAACAACCTCCACAACTTGCCAAACCACTATCCAAACACACTCTCTGTTCCCGAGGTCAATTAAAAACTTAAAAATATGGTAGATAAAGTGCAAAGAATTGATAACCTCACCTTCTGTGTTCTTCAAAGCAGAAATAAAAACACTACAGGAATAACAGAACTTCTAAAAGAGGTGACAATAAGCTTTTCTCCAATGATGAGTGCCCCATCCCTAGAGGCATTCAAGGCCAGGCTGGATGTGGCTCTGGGCAGCCTGGTCTGGTGTTGGTGACCCTGCACATAGCACGGGGGTTGAAACTGGATGATCACTGTGGTCCTTT
Organism: Centrocercus urophasianus; assembly: GCF_019232065.1. Classification (NCBI taxonomy): domain Eukaryota; kingdom Metazoa; phylum Chordata; class Aves; order Galliformes; family Phasianidae; genus Centrocercus; species Centrocercus urophasianus. The sequence goes on along the minus strand of NW_024884142.1, from coordinate 13,890,623 downwards.
TCAACCCAGGCCATTTTATGATTCTATGAGTCACCTCATATTCTAAAACCCTCTGTAACTAAGAGGTTTTCAAAAAATAAGAGGAAGTATAACAGGAGCACGAATGGAACTAATTGCACATTTATTCATTTGTGACCTACAAAGAAGATAATCTTACCAATCACCCAACAAACTTATCATTGACTCTTGTCTTTCATAGATTTCAAGTCCAGAAAGGACCACTATGATTACCTAGCATGACCAGCAGCACAATGAGCAGGTGCTCTCACTCCTCACCACGTGCATGTTTGCTGTGGATATGAAGTCTCATACTGAAGGCAACCTGGGTACTACAATTTCTTTTGCTAGCAAACACTTAACTGTCTCTCCCTTTTCATCAAGTGCACTTAAGGAAAGACCCACAAACTGAGCCATGACTACATTCTGCCACTTGACTAATTCATCCAGTGGGAAATATTTAATAGCACACAGGTATCCACATCACACCTATTTGAGGTCAGAATTGATCTTAATCTTCTCAACGTTATTTTCAGTAGCAGTATTTCCAACATACGTGAAATGAGAATAAAGCTAAATTCAATTCAAGCTAAGATTAGTGGACAAGTTAGCAATAAAGCCACTTTGAAGCATTAGGATGAAGGATATCATTAGAGCATGTCATTGCTAAACCATGAAATACTATCGAAGTACAGACAAAACCATTGGCATAACTCTTTGCTAAGATGAAGATTTATGAATATGTACGTATGAAATACAGACAACATTTTTAAATACCACTGATGCATTCTGAATACTAACAGCAAGGAATGTCTGTATCAATGAGCTTCTTGCAGAAGCTTTGATTTCATGGGCCACTTAGTTTGCAGTGTATTCTTCTGCTGTAGTCCAATATCACACTAGGAAACAGATGTTCTGGTGTCACATCCTCTTCTTTTGGGATGTTTCACCATTTAACTTTCCATTTTCTGTCGCTTTATTTTCGAAGTTCCAGTCAGTTGGGCTGAGGAGCTGCTGAGTTTTTTTGTATGTCCAGTATGGGTTAAGTATTAATGTAACAGCAAATAATCCAGAGAATAAAACAATAAAATGGAGAAGTCCCAGGTTTTCTACCACAGAATTCCAGTTGAAAATACACACCCACCACATGTGGTAAGTGAGAATCATGCGGCAGTGAAACAGGTGGATCATTACCCACTGATTTGCCTTCCAGAAAAAGGTATTTGCACAGCCAGCCTAGAAAAACAAGAACAGAAATACGCAGAAGTGTGATTGTTAATTCAAGACAAGAAAGTAAAGAATCCCCAGAACTAAAGCAAATTCCCCAGTCTTTGCATACACATCCCCTCAGGCATTTTTTCACGTAGAGCTATGAGATAGCACATGCACACATCATTCTAAACTCAGGCTAGACATAAGCTGTCTCAAGCCATATGCACACAGCACCACACAGAAGCCTACCTGCAGAACTGTCAGGGTCATGTTTCTGTACAAGTGGGTAACACAGTAACATAGATGTCAGTTAGACAAGCTCAGCCTTGCTTCAAACTATCCAGGTAAACTGTGCACACTATTCACAGAGAAGTGAGATGCATGAAAACTGTTAGAAACATAGTTTGTGAAGTCTCAAATTCTTACCTTTAGAAGCATCCAGGAAATGCAGGTTGAAGGAGTGCTCATCTCCAGCAACATTCCCATCAAAGGTAGGTAATGTCCAGATTTTACATTGATTACTAAACCAGCTAAGCCACCAAAAGCAAGTAAGTGATGAACCACGAGGAACACATCAAATGTTTTAAAAACGATGTTGGACATATGAACAGCTACATTTTCAAGCAAGAAAAATCCAGCAGCTATTAAACAATTAAACCAGCTCCACTTTTGCTGTGAATGCACCTTGTCAGCATGAAAAACGGGATCTATGAGCAAAGCCCATAACCCAGCAACACAGCTCTGAAGTCCAAACGCACCACGTGTGACTGCCATATTCCAAAACACCTTCTCCTTTGCATACAAGGCACGATAAGTGGTACTCATCCGGGAGGATAACCAGTGAGACAGAAGAAATACTCCCAGGTAGATTAAAAAACCAGCAGCTAAAAATGTCAAACGAACTTCCCATAAGAGATAGTCCCAGTCAAAAATGGTCCCAAATGCTTGATCTTTATTTGTAGGATTCATGTCTTCCTCCTCTTTATTTATTTTTTTTCCCTTTAATAGAAAAAAGCCTTGCAGGGGATTTGAGACTTGTCACTCACACTATATACTCTCCTTCATGCCCACTCAGCCTCCACTATTATGTGGACTAGCAACCATGAACTCTTTTTTTTCCATCTGGAACAAAAAGAAAAAAATAAAGTGAGTCTTTTTAAAAAAGTCATCTGTACACACCTCCTAAACTATACACAACTCACTTTCATTGCAGTTACAACATCAGCTCTGTTGTCATTGAGCACAATCATCCCAAAGACAGGTGTAGATGAACAAAAAAACCCCTCAATTTAAGCAATGCGTTTAAGACTTGCAATTGGCCCGCAAATTCTTTACTAGTACTATAGTAAACTTTGTTTTAGTAATGTACTAAAGCAAAAGTGGAAGAGAGCAAAGAAGGAAGGCAAGAAAGAGGAAGGGAAAACACAAGAAGAAAATCCTGTTTTCTTACTCACAAAATTCATATTTGAACAGCAGTGTGCTGTCACTAACCATTATTCTTTTACTCTTCTGCTTTTCCCTCACTGATTTTCCACCACTGCTTATGTCTTTGGGTGCAAGTCAAAACCTCACATACACACTTGGGACATGAAAAGAGAAAAACTTATCCTAGTACATGGGACCACTAACACAAAAATAAGCTTTCAGGATCATATCTCAAAACAAGACTTAACAATCAGTTTCCAAACATTACAAGACTTTCCAACAGAAAACCAATTCCAAAAATGCAACAGGAGTACGGAATGCAGACAAGCAGCATTAATATGTATGATTAACAACATCAGCATAATTAACCGAACAGTCTGGCAGTCAGTGCCTCAAGTTAGCTGAAACTTCCTGAACACGCAGCAGTTAAAGATCATGACTTCGTGGGGTGGAAAGAGCTGGGTAATGTTTAAATATTTGAGTACCAGGTCATTTTATGCATTAATTAGGGTGTATCAGGCTGGCCACCAAACTCAACACTGTCTGTAAAAGGCCACAGACAGGAGCTGGATAAGAAAGCCACTGTAGCAAGGGAATACAGAAACCCCAGTGAGATGTTCCTGTTTGCCTCCACCATGCAACGACCTCCACCACGACACAACAGACCCAAGCCTTTGGCACCGTAGGGACCTGTTCCACTTGAACATGAAGAAAAACTTATTTACTGTGATGGTGACTAAGCACTGGCACAGGCTACCCAGAGAGGTTGCGAAGCATCCTTTCTTAGAGATCTTCAAAAGCTGCGCGGACATAACCCTCAGCAACACGCTCTGCGTAACCCTGATGAGCAGAGCAGTGGGACCAGGCAGTGCGCAAAGCTCCCTTCCCACCTCAGCCATTCCGTCCCGCGCCCCGCGCCCTGGCCCTCGCTCCTCAGTGCCCCCCAGCCCACAGAGCAGGGCTGCCGACAACACCTGGCAGTCCTACACCTGACACAACGGACCCGAAAGTGGAGCCAAAGCTCCTCCCTCTACGCGACGAAGGGCACCAAGCCGAGGGCACTGGCAGAGCACTGGCAGGGCACGGCAGGCCCCGAGAGCCCCGGCCTCAAGCGAACGCAAGTACTGACAGCCACCCGCTCCCCGCCGAGCCCCGCCGAGCCCCGAACGCAGCCCCGGCGCACAGACCTGGCTCAGCCCCGCCGTTCCTTGCTGGCAGCGCTGCCTGCGATGGCGGCCCGGCCCTCCCCGGCTCCGGGGCTGCTCGGGCGGCGAGCCGCCCCCACAGGCCTCCCGGGAGTGCCCAGCCCGGCCTGGCCCGCCGCGACTCTCGCAACAGCCACCCACCGCTCCGCCGGCACCGTGCACCCAGCGCGCATGCGCACGACACACCCTCTCCCCTCTGCGTGCTAACCCAATGGTACGAACCGCCTTGCAGCTGCAAGAGGGCGCGGCCATACCACTGCGCGCAGAGGGGGTAACGGCCGTGCCCACCGCGGCGGAAGGAAGGGGGCTCCTGAGGGAGGGGCTGGCAGGAAGGCATCTGCAAGGGGCGTTAGGCTGCTCGGGTTGGAATCAGAAAGGTCTCTAGGAACAGCAGGCCATCCTCCCAGATTTGCCATAGCAGAAAACCAGGAGGATCTGTTGTGTATATATGTATAGATATATACATATTTCCGATTTAAGTTGGAAAAGACCTTGTTTACGAGATTTTTTTTTTTCACTCAACAGACTCATCAGCACCACTGAAAAGTTAGTAACGTTTAATAGGTGCCTGTTGGAAAAACAGAAAAAAAGGTAGCAGTGATGTCACAGCACCTGCCCTTACCTGTAATTACACAGTGTCTAATAAAGACAACAGATTACAAAATGCATGTCATGGAGTGCTGCTACATGATTCTCTCTGTGCTGGTGTGAAGAGCAGTTGTGTCATCCCAGTGAGTCCCAGGGAAACCACACTGGGGGTTTCCTCAGCACTGCTCCAAACTCATGCCCAGGTTTTAGTTTGGTGCCTATTCAAGTGACTGAGCTGGCTGATGGTTTTGCCCCTGAAAAGCTCAATCCCACAGCCGGCCATGTGATTCCACCAAAAATTGATAGAAAGTAAAAAGCAAGCCACAACTTCCCTCATACAGAGCATTGGGTGTAGAACAGCTGAGACCTAAACTCAGGCCTGCTTGTGGTGAAAGACCAGGCTTGGGACGTGAACACCCTCAAGGTCTGACCTATGTTCAGCTACCAGCCTGAGAGGTGACTCGGAGAGATCTGGGCACTGCTACAGCAGAGGCAGATCAAGGGAGAAGGGTTTTTTGTTGTTGTTTGTTTGTTTGTTTGTTTTGTTTTTGATTTGGTTCAAGTGTTTTCTTTTAATTGGTAAATGATAACTCTGTTGCCTTTGGACTCTCTGAGCAACGTGGAAAGTGAAATTACATCAGGAGTTTGGACACGGTCAGCCATCCTAAGTTATTTTTATGCTCGGTGTGAGGCACAGCAAGCTGCCAGTAGGGCTGCTCTGAGTTCCTCCGTAGATAGCCCCAAGGGATTCCACAGTTTGACTGAAGTCACCCACCCAGACAGTGTATATGTGCCATTTGGGTGAGTCACGTGTTGGAGCATACCTGTGACATTTCTAGAAGTAACCTGGTTTCCGTCCAAGAGGCACAGACTCAGCAGTGAGAGGGATTTCAGCCAAAACTGTTCTTTTGTACAGATGCTCACGATCAGGTGACAGAGATCCTAATGACATATGCTGACGTACACAGAACTTTTTCCTAACACCCACTTGATCCTCCCCTGGAGCAGCTCCATGCAGTTCCCTTGGTCCTGTTGCTGTCACCAAAGAGCAGGGCTCAGCTCTGCATAGCATCAGAGCGGAGGGGGACAACCCCTCCCCTCACCTGGCAGCCATGCTGGGCCTGGAGCATCCCAGGGCATGGTTGGCCCTTTGGGTTGCTCAGGCACTACTGACTGAGATTGAACTTGCTGTCCACGAGAACTCCCAGATCCCTTTCCATGGGGCTATTCTCCAGCCTTTCATTCCCCATACTGTACATGTAGCCAGAATTGCACCACCCCAGGTGCAGAATCTGGCACTTGCTCTTATTAAACTTTGTGCAGTCGCTGAATTGCTCAGACCTCTAAATTGTTGAGTTCTCTCTGTAAGGCCGCTCTGCCCTCAAGGGAGTCAAAAGCTCCTCCCAGTCTAGTGCAATCTGCAAACTTAGTGTGAATTCAACTCCTGGATCCCGGTCATTTATAAAAACACTGTGGACAATTGGCCCTAAAATTGGACCCTTGAGGACCCTACTTACGACTGGCTGCCAGCCTGTTCTTGTCTAGCTTTACACTGGACATTTTATCAAGAAATAGTACTGAAAGCTTTGCTGAAATCAAAAAAGATTACATTAACCATTTATCCTTGGTCAACTAAATGTGCTACTGGAGCTGATGCACTGAGGGTAGGTGTTTTAACTTCCCCAGATTTTATTTTTCCTAGAACTCTCTTTAAGGAATTCCTTTAATTTGTAACAGCTTGAGGCAGGAAATTTGAGTTTTACTTACATGTAAGGCACTGTGATCATACTGTAAAAATAAGATCACAGATACTATGTTGCCTTTCTCGTTTTTTTCCTTCCCATCTGCCTTTCTTGCCTTCTCAAGTGTTATCTAATTTTTTAATTACTATCAGCCATAGACATGATGTAATATTACTTTCTGAATCTACTGATGCTACAACCATACTTAGTGACAACGTTTTAATAGCTGTCTAATCATGGTAATTACAATAAGGTCAAGCATTTCAAAATAGCTTCTTCCTGCAGCGAGGCTCATCTTCCACTTTACATCATGTTCAGTTTTCTCTTTCACAGCCAACTGTTATATTGGTTATATTCTACATCATGCTATGTTCAAAGCTCAATTTCCCAACTATGCTATTTTTGGTTTTGGGCAACTTTTGGAGATCTGAATACCACCCCTGGAAGAGCGAAAAGCACATCCAGGTACAGAGGAGTTCTGCACCTACACTTTGGATGAACTGCCCCTCATGTTCAAGAGCTTCTTTATACTAATTGAGTAGTGCTTGCCTGTTGTCAAGAACTAAACAGCTTTTTTTTTTTTTTTTTTTGCATTTCACAACATTTGTGTTTTGTTTTCTGAATGGCTACATCTATACAAACAGATTGAATATTCCAAGATGCATTGAGGGAGCAGCCAGTTGCTCAGGAATGGGGTAGCTGCATCCAAACTGCCTATGGAATAGGCTTTTCGCATTAGCTATCCCCCAAAACATCCAGAGAAATGCTACCTTCTGAAGGTCATTTTTAGGTCCTGTTCAAAATAGGACCAATGCCCCAAAGTAGGAACAGTCTAGAGAAGTACCAGTTGGCACGGGCCAAACTTCTTCCAGGCAACGTGCTAACAATTAAATACTGTATGCAATAATTAATTTATAGCTCCTTTTTTTTATCTATTAATATACAGGTAGTCACTAGTGGTTAAGAATGTCTTTAGTTTTATCAGTTTTTCTTCTTCATTCCCTACAACTCCATCTCCTTCTCCTACTCCCTGTACTTTTAGAGACAGATGGAGCCCTCTCATTGGCATTTAAATGCTTTAAATGCAGAGGCTTAGGAGATGCTCCCTATAGGTCCAGTTGTAGGGGTAAGGAATCATAGAATCATATAATTGCTTAGGGTGGAAAAGAACTTAAAGATCATCGAGTCCAACCACAACCTAACCATACTACCCCAACTCTAACAACCCTCTGCTAAATCATGTCCCTGAGCACCATATCCAAACAGCTTTCAAACACATCCAGGGATGGTGACTCAACCACCTCCCTAGAGAGCCTATTCCAGTGCTTAACAACCCTTTCTGTAAAGAAGTTTTTCCTGATATCCAACCTAAACTTACCCTGGCGCAACTTGAGGCCATTTCCCCTCATTCTGTCACCTGTTACCAGTGAGAAGAGACCAACCCCACTCTTGATGTAAGCACCTTTCAGATATTGGAAGGGAGTAATGAGTTCTCCCCTCCATCTCCCTTTCTCCAGACTGAACAGCCCCAGTTCCTTCTGTCTCTCCTCATAGGGCATATTCTCCAAGCCCCTCAAGACTTGTTGCCCTTCTTTGGATCTGCTCCAGCACCTCAGTGTCCTTTCTGTACTGAGGTGCCCAAAACTGAACACAGCACTCGAGGTTGGGCCTCACCAGTGCTGAGTACATGAGCAGGATGACTTCCCTAGTCCTGCTCACCACACCATTCCTGATACAAGCCAGGATGCCATTGGACATCTTGGCCATCTGGGCACATTGCTGGCTCATATTCAGCCAGCTGTGCGTCAGTACACCAAGATCCCTTTCCATCAGGCTGTTTTCCAGCCATTCCTCCCCAAGCCTGTAGGGTTGCCTGGGGTTGTTGTGACCAAAATGCAAGACCTGACATTTGGCCCTATTGCAACTCATACAGTTAACCTTGCTCCATCAATTCAGCCTATCCAGTTCCTCTGTAGTGCCTCTCTACCTTCTGGCAGATCAACACTGCCTCCCAACTTGGCATTGTATGCAAACTTACTGAGGGTGCACTCAATCCCCTCATCAAGATCATTAACAAAAATGTTGAACAGAAGCGGCCCCAGTACCTGAGTCCTGGGGACACATCTCGTGACTGGCTGCCAACTGGATTTAACTCCATTGACCATAACTCTTTGGGCCCAGCCATTCAGCCAGCATTTCGCCCAGCAGAGCATCCGCCCATCCAAACCATGGGCAGCCAGCTTCTCCACTATTGGGGGGGATGGTGTCAAAGGCTTTACTGAGGTTCAGGTAGACCCCATCGACATCTTGCATCCCTACCTTCAGTTCTGCTGGAACAACACCAGCAAAGACAAGATTGTTCCTGCAGCAGAAGTCTCAGTTGTCTCATGGGACACGAATGTTGTCCCAGACCACTGCAATAGTTCTGGAGTCCAAAAGCCAGGTTTTTTTGCACACAGCTGTGTGGCTACCATTAGTGTGTATTGTGAACAGTGAGGCCTTGAAATGTGGAGAAAATAAAATCTGTCTAATAGCCACAATAAAGGAACATTACGGAAAAAGTTTGTTTTGGTTATGGTCAGATGTCCCTTGCTGCAGGAATGTTGTGCAGGATATTTTAGGTAGTGACCCATTAAAAATAGCATAGAAATATCATCAATACAGATATACTAAGAAGCAGAAAAGACTTCGTATACTGTTCCTTCTTTACACGTTCACATGAGACCACTCTTTGAGGAGCAAAACCCTGTCTGATGAGGATGCAAAAATTTGTTATCAGGTCTGTGGGGGAGAGTGTACTATGTCTCTTGCACTCTCAACATGACTTGTGCCCTCCTCTGACAGTCCCATTTAAGTCTGCAGCATGAATATGAATGAAATGTTTGAAAATATGCCAGTCCATCTGGGGCAGCACTCAAGAGCTGTAGTGTCCATCAGTATAGATGAGTCCTGGACAAAGTTTCTTTTTCCTTTATATACTGTTTTTAGTGGTGCCTTAGAATCTCAACCCTGACTCTCTGAGAGATGAATTAATAACTGAACAGAGAGAAAAAGACAATCTCTCTGAGTAGCATTTAAAGGAACTGAAGTTATACCTTAAATTCTCTTATTTTTAATTCCAACAACCAATAATTTAATGCCAATGACCTACAGCCAGTAGTATAATGTGTTGAAGGAAATCCTATCAGTACAAATAAAACATCAGCTGACAATCTTCTCAACAAAGGATGAAAAGTCTATAATACTTGAAAAGTCAAGACCCCACTGACAGGTTTTAGTCCTCTCTCCCACTCCCTCAGAAAGCCTGCATGTTAGCAGACACAGACCTGTGCATACACAAACAGCTTGTGCTGATCTGTCACATAATTGTATATTTTCAGTAGCGTGCATTTTGAATTCTTTTTTAAAATCAAAATTTGTTGTTTTACCATGTGTTAATCTGTACTCTGCATTCAAATCTGTGGGAGCTGTACTACCTACACCCTGTCTAAAGGAACTCTGTGGCAATACCGACCGTGTTATCTCACTTGGTTAATATTTTACACGTACCCTCCAAGTTCTCCCCATTCTTGTACGACAAGTACTTATGCAGTATTCCTACATGCAAACTACGATTATTCCAAGGACCACTTTGAACATGCTTGTTTAAGGCATTTTGCCTCTTGGCTAACAGGAACCATACAGCTTCTTTCAAAAAACCTGTGTTACAAGGCTTTCACGTGTGAAAAGGATTCAGAAAGGCTTTACATTGCATAATATGTTCATCTGCCCACGCTGATCTGCTTTCATCAGTACTTGTAAATCAGCAGGATTTTCTGCAAACTCTTTTACTATTTTACTCTCTATCTACTTTACTTTTTTTTATATGAGTTAATCAACTTTAACACCTTATGATCCAGAACAGATAATACTATTAGCAGTTGTCTTTTTGAAGAACCTAATAGCCTCAACATTTTAAAAAATCAGATTTGCAGGGCATCCAGATTTTGAAGTAACAGTTTTGGGAAAAAAATAGTAGCAATGAAAAGGCCGCTTCTGCTTGCCTAGGTCTTTCCAGATAATTCAGATAGTATGAAAGATGCTAGAGATTTTTTTCACCATCATAGAATCATAGAAACACTTAGGATGGAGAAGGCCTCTAAGATCATCAAGTCCAACCATCAATCCATCAATGCCACGTCCATTAACAATGTTACTCAGTTTGTCAACTACCCTTTTCTTGAATCCCTCTTGAGAGTTACTCATTGTGCTTTTTGCTTATAAATATTTTATGAAATTGCTGAAGGTATACAGTGACTGTGGAGTAGTTGCACATATCCCTGTCTCATTGAAAAAAATCAACTGTAAGTCAACAGGGTTCAGGATCTTACTTATATTGACCCTATGACATCTGGCAATTCCTTGTCCACTGCTTAACTCAACCTCACCAAGTACAGCCTTTGGGCAATTATTCCTTCAGCCTTTCCTCCCTTCTCATTCTTTTACTTCCATGCAAGGGAATACAGCCAAATTTTGGTTGTTGTTGTTCTAATCCTCATCTAGTTCAATTTTGATAAAAGATGCTCTCAAGCTTTCTCCTGTTTAGTCCAACCTTTTCTCTCAAGAGTTTCTCTGAATCTCAGCTTCTCTCTCCCTTTAGTCCAGTGATTAACCTGCAATACATAACATGCATTCCTTCTTCATTTGTTCTTTATCTGCTTAAGTTCACGTGTCACTCCCAAGCATTCTTATCTATTTCTGTTTTACAGCTTGTTTACTATAAACATGTCTCTTTAACCATTACTTAAATATATTTCATCGTGCATTTTTTTTTCTTCCCTCTTCTCCCAACCATTAGAATCAGTAACTATTTATGCTCTGCTCTGAGGATTTTCACCTGTTAGAGTTCAGTAGCACTACTGGCAGCACTACAACAGTGTATTTTCCCCACTGAAATAATAGACAAGAATAATACCGTCTATGTCCAGTTCCTTGGCTGCTTCTGGTCGGTTTCAGGTAACACGCATGATGTTATAAGCTTAGCTCCCAGCTGAACCTTTTCATTCCTCTCTCTCTCTAATCCACATGTCTTAACAATGTTAACTGGAACAAGTTATTCTGCATTAGTATTTAGGTTCTTGCTTCACAGCTGTAGTCATCAATCTGGTATAACTGGTGTTCCAGGTTTATCCAGAATCTCTAGGTCTTCTTTTCCATTTCTCATGCAGGTACCTTCCTCCAGCACCTCTTCAGGAAGCAAAGTAAAATCCTATGTCTGCCGTATGATCCATACACTTATCATTCTGGAGTTTTGTTTAGTTCCAAATAGTTTCACCTGACAGAAATGAGGTGCTTCACTAGGAGGCAAAATGATCTTTGCCAGGTTAAAAACAAAGCAGAGAGTGGCTGGGTCTCTGCCAAGGCTTTGATCCAAGATTACTACATCTTTTGGTTGAATGTGTAAAGCAGCTTCAGAGAGTTTCTGTGGAAACTATCTGAGATGAAGTCAAGGACCTTACAGTCACTGTTTGTCAGTGATGGGTGGAAGCCACAAATTTGCAGTACTGTGCAATAATGACAAGAGTATCAAGTATCTATCCTTGAGAATACAGCAGATACACAAGTTTAGTAGAGCAACAATTAATAAAAAATGAAGAACAAGTTAAAGAGAAAAGGAAATTTATTAAAAAAAAAATATTAGAAAAGATGTTGCTAGAAGTGGTTGAGAGAAATGTGAGAAGTGTGAGAAGGTGAGTGTGAATTTTCATGGCAGGTTATTCTAGACTTGCAAAAGATGGAGATCCTTTTATATATAGTATATTTAAATTTCTTTAAAATAAGAAGATTTTAACTATTTGCAAAAAATAAACTCTTCAAACCCAAACCCAAACAGCAGTAATTCTGTCTTTTAATTGTTAATACAGCATGAAAGACAGAAAGGGATAAAATATTAAGGAAGTAAGAGATAAACATGTGGTAGAATAAAAAAGAAAAAAATAAACAAGTTTCCTTTGCTTTGCTTCTCAGAGCAGTTTGATTTTATGTTTAGTTATGGCTGACAGGCCATCACTAACAGAAGCACTAATGGGCTTTTCCTAAAAAAAAAATCACAACCAAGATTTCAGGGGAGTTCCTCACAGTGAAAAGTAGTTCTTTGGTGGACCAAGGCTGTAACCACGTGTGTTTCCTTCCATTCAAAGCATTAGGCTGCAGCACACAGAGCCCCACTGGTGACTGGCAGGCTATGGAAGGACCCAGTTCTTGGTCAAGCTAAGTGGTGCTACAATTACATGCCTGCTCTCTTCTCTTGGAAAATGGTTATGCTACAGCACATCACTTTGACTGCTTACTAAATACACACAGGATACCTGAGATGGGTTTTCATTACTGCTTGTTGCATTCTTTTATTTCAGAAGACTAAGGCATTTGCAAATAGAGCATGAGGAGAATTAAAATATATTTTGTGTCATTTGCAATTCTAAACTGATAGAGACAAAAAGAGAGATAAAGCAGGCCTCAAGTTAATGATTAACTTCTTATGGGACACCATCTTTGCATTTGCACAGCTTCACTAAGTATGAATTCAGCCTGATTTTCTACAGAAATTAGTGGTCCTAATCAACAGCAACCTGCTCCAGTTGGCAACCCAGCTAAGCAGGAGGGAGGAATGAGCTGATCTCCAGGGGACCCTTCCTACCTCAGCCATTCTGTCGTTCGATGTAATTGTACATGGGTTATTTGGAAAAGAAACACAAAACCCCACTCCATCAAGCTTATCATATATCTCAAGGAATCCCAAGGAAATAGATGTTTGAAAAAAAAGAACACACTATTGGCAGAAGACAATTAAGGAGCTAAAAACCATGTATTAGGGAGACAGCTTTTGTGGAGGCCAGATACAAGATCTCTGCTGTTCCATCCTCTCCAGCTGATAGGCTAATCAGAGAAACTAGATTTTTAGGTAGTAAGTAATTCTCATTTTGATTTGATCCAGGGCAATTCCATGTTTCCTATGGGACAAATAAAAGATCCCTCAGGAAATGTACTTCCAGTTCAGGAACAGAAAGGGTTGAAATGATTGTGGAGAATGAAAGCTCCCTTAAGGTCTTTCAGAAGGAGTGAACTCACTTTTCACTATAAAATGAAACCTAAATTTCCACTTTTACCTACACCACCAGAAATCAAACTGACTGCCAAGTAAATAGCAGGTGTGCCCATGAAATCATTTTAGAAGAGTTTGCTGAGCATTCAAGCCCTCAGCACGTATAAAGAGACTCTGCACTGACAAGGCAATAGATTCCCATTTGCTAAGGTTATAGTTTCATTCTGCTGAAGTCACTGGATTTAAAACTGCGTGCCAAAAGAATCTGATTAATCATTACTACTACGAAAGAGGATAAATTCAAGGAAAAAAAATATTGTAAGTATGTAAGAATGACAGATTTCTAAGGAAATCTGATCCTCAGCAACATTTTGCAAAAGCAATAAGAAATAAAATACTAACTTTGCCTGAAGCCCAACTATAAGGATCCAGATGCACACTTCTTATTTTACTCCATTCTACATTGCATTTACTACAGAGATAGGATTGGTAGCTGGAAGCATTAGAAAAGAAGTGAGTATTTTGTCCATAAGCAACAAATCACTTATTAAGTACAGTCTATTAAATATATTTTTTTGTGACTTGAGTTATTATGACCTGTAAACTAATGGTCTATGATAGAAGGCAATTTTTCTTTAACCTGAGGAGTAGAAATGAAAAAGTACCTCCAACGTCATCTGGAGTAACAGTCAGGAATACGTCCAAGTACTAATTAGAGCGGTGCTGCTGCATAGTAGAAGTTACAGAAGGATCAAGACTGGTGTCTTTAGAAGAATGTTGGATTTGAATAAAGAAAAGAGCTTTCAGAGTGCTCTGTGGGCAAATAAGAAGTCGTCATTAAAAAATTTGGACAACTTCATCTGCAAAAAAATCATAAAACATCAACCCTTAATTGTAGAAAAGATGAATGTAACTGCTTTATGACACAGAAATCTTTGAGCTAACCTGTATGCTGTAGACCATAAGTAAAGCCCATTTTGTGACACGCCTATAAATGACAGAAGGAAAGGACACATTGCACCAAAAGCACTTTACATTTGGTATTATTTGGTTAAAACTAGCAATATCTGAAACAATTTTCTTAAAAATGCAGTTATTTTTACTTCTATGTGCCCAGTGTGAAGACAGTAACTGCTAGCAAACAAGTAATGACAGAGAAATGGCAAACTATAATGAAGATGTGTGAATTTTTACTGCTGAGAGTAGTTTATAAAAACATTATGGAATGATGATATTTGTGGTGAGCCACGCCAATACTTGTGTCCAGTTCCCAGAGGTTCAGTTTTTCATTTGGTGTATAAGAACAGGATATATCTTTACTGCCAAGAAATGTCTCTTTCTCAGATTAAGGCCAAGCTGGCTTAGATGGTTCTTGACACGCACCATCTAGGTCAGTCAGCAATGATACAAGTGAAAGACAAGCCACTGAGCTGTTCTGTGTGAAATGTTGAGATGGGGAACCAGTCACAGAACTTCAGATTACAGAGCACTGCAAAGTGCTACCTAATGCTCCCAAGTCCTCTGAAAGCAGATTATTATTGTCATTCGACACAGACACAGAAGGGTTAAGTGAATCACATTCGACCAAAAACTGACGGAGTAACAATTAGGCTTCAGAAATGGCTGACTGTGAGCTTAACAGAGGCATGCTCAGATATATTATCTGGACAAATGAGCATGTTGTTCTTAGGCTGTGCTGCAACGCATTTTAAAAGATGCACAACTAATCAAAGTGTCACAGGACGTCTCTTAGTAGGATATAGTTACAGTTCCAAATAATGTCACCTCTCTGAAATAATTTTGGACAAAAGTGCTGTTGAAAGTGTCCTTACCTGATCCCGGAGTGATCTCCGCAAAGGCTTGTTGACGAGGTGGCAATTTGATTTAGTGGGCAGAATATGTTCTATTGGTCAGTTTTATGATTGTTGCTGGCTGCAGGAGAAAGGAGATATCTTCAGCAAAGGATATCTTAATACTGTGATTAGGCTAAACAAATCAAGACATAAACCTTATAGCATGTAACCAAGCTATGAGGTTGTGGATAAATTAAAGAACTCACTGATTAATATTGGCTTTACAATTATTTACTCCAGCCTTTTCTGTAACATAGGTCACTGGACATCCATGAATTACTTTGCTTCAAGCCCAGTAGATGTTGTTGAATTAAAGCATGTCTATCAAATGAAAATCCAATATTAATTGAATTCTTTTTAATGATGGACAATCTTTGATAGATTATTTCAGCACTTAATATGCACACAGATAACTAATGAGAGCATTATTTATGGTCTGAATTAGTTTAGCTTCATCTCCTAGACATTGAATTTCATTATAGCTTCAACAGCTAGATTTGGCATTTATAAATTGTGATCAAGGGGCCTTTAATCTTTGAACACTTACATAGATCAAGCTTTTAGGATGATTAAGCAATCTGTAATAAGTTTTGTAGTTTTCCTTCAGATTTGTTTTAAATATTCCTTTCAACACAGTATTCTAGTATCATTTCACCAGCAATGTATAGGCATATAATGAGAAAATGCTATTTTTCTTTGCTGATCTCCTCTTTGCCCACAAGGATTGCCAGAATGACCTCCAACTTTCTTTCCACATTTCTATCTTCTGAACACTACCATAGTGGTATGTATGGCTACATGATCTTGCTTCTGGAACAGCTTGACTAAGACAGCTTGCAGACATTCCCTACGTGATCAAGATGCTAATCTCATTAATTCACTGCATGCCTGCTCATGTGTCAAATTTGCATTCCAGTTGGACACATTAATAGGAGGTAAGCCTCTTCACCTGAGTGCATTTTTTTAACTGAGAAGAAGTAGCTGAGTGAGTTTTGTCAGTCTATTTTCTGAAGACAGGATAGTGAACTTAAACCATAATTGAGGGACCTCTGGTCTGACACAATATACATATGTTCTTACTTATCTATACCCAGATAGGCTCTTGAAGATATGTTTTAGGTAGAAGTGTCTTTATATCTGACACATTCTTAAATTAAGTCACTAAATTGAATCACAAGTACCATCCTTTAGACAAGAAAACGTAGCATACCTATTTCATTAAGAAGAAGACTTTACGTTTAAAAAACTTTCTCTCTTAAGGCAATATTAACTATAACTCCTTTGTTTTCAGGAAAGCAGCTCAAAGACAGATATTAGACAAATGAAACCAAAGGAAGCAAATAAACAAGTATGATGTGATGTGCCAGATTCATACCAAATGAGCTGGGACATGATATGATCATCTGGGGAGGGCAGAAAAAATGGGAAACAGAATGATGTTCCAGGTTTGGTATGAATCTTACCCAGATGACTACGGACAGTAGGAATCACAACTAAATTTTCAGTAAGATTATTTTAAAAACTGGTGAAAACAGGTGATCACTGGGGTCTTATGCTACCATTGGACTCCTGCAGACACTTAGCTATCTACAGTGCAGCAGCCAGTCAACAGAAAACAGTAATCCTGATATTAAACATAAAACTGTTTTAGCTGTTGCTGAGCAGTGATTACTCAACAAGAAGGACAGCTAACCTCCTCCTGCAAACATGTATTAATGTGCACCGGCTCCCTATTAGTAACTGCTTGTCCAGGAAGAAAGCATTGGGGTTGTGCCTGTGTCTTCATAGGGAGGGCATTGACAATGATCAGTGTCATCAGGCTTGTCGAGTAAATATTCCTGTCACGTCCAACCTCTTGTTTCATTTTGCAGTACCCTCAGGCCCTTTTCTCAAATCCCTCTCACCTCATTTTGCTCTTCACCTCTGCTGTACTCATCATCTTCTTCTTTTGTTGCCAAAACATTCCCCCAGCCTGTATTGCGTCCCTTCCTTGTGTCCTGTTTTACTTTTGAAGCTACCAAACTGCCAACCTTTTCTCTTTATCCAAAGCCCTGTAAATGCTCCTCAGTGCTCCTCTCCCAGCATCTCCACGCCAGAGTCCTTTAGACCCGCCTAAATTTTCCTGTGTTACTCTTCACAGGTCAAGTTGTTAAAGACTGCTTTGGAAGAATGAGAAAGTGTGGCTTAGAGATTTGCTTCTTAGAACAAGGCTATGTCAGCTCTGCTGGAAAAATGTTTGCTTTTGTTCTTACAGGATAACATCTTGTGGTGGTCTGAAGGGAATCTCTGAAACGAAATCTTCAATATCCTGCAATTAATGCTTAAAAGAGCTCCTTCTTCACACAAAGAACAAAATTTAAGATAGTCTAAAACTGAGGCCTCACTTGTATTTCTTATTTAACATATCTCAACAGCTGAGTGATGTTTCTTCTGGGGCTGACAACCCTGAGGGAACAAATGACTTGACACCTTGTCTGTTGACACCTCTTTCAAGATGTTCAGTAAGATGTCGAAGGAGAACAGGAGCTAATTCTGCAGAAATGTACTAAATCTGGAAAGAAATATGAAAGTGAGCCCATACAAGTTCATAAGAACATACGTGCCCAGTTTTATGAGCTGCTGTGTGATACAATCATTAAGCACCATCTGAGACTGTGAGGGCTGTGAAGATTTACATTGCACTTTTCACGTCTGCCTAAAGCAGAGGACAGAAAATAAACTCTGTAAAATGCAGGGACATTTTTCATAGGGAATATTTTAAACATGAATATTTCTGTGTATGAAGAGTACTGTCAATATCTGAAGAGACTGCAGCTAAGAGGAAAAAGAGCCAACCAAGATAAGGTGGCAGAGTCATCAGACACTAAGGCAAATGTTTAAAATGAACATCTCTGTTCAGTCCATTAAAGCCTCTGCAGAGGAAAAAAGGGGGGAAATGACAGGCGACAAAGCTGATACTGGAGCAAAAAAAAAGAGCAATAAATTCATTTGGAGTATAAAAATCACTTATCAACTTAAAATATGTGAACTCTATAGTGGACTACCTCATTGCAGGAATTTGTTGTACTTAAGGTTTCTGTTGGTGAGGAACCTTTCTAGAAAACATTAGGAAAAGCAAGAGGAAGAGTATTATTTCTGAATATGGGAGGACTTTCTGTGTGAATCTTGTTTGTCTGTACTAAATCTGGTAGCAGGTAGAAACCAAGTGCAAAATGATTTTCACACCCTTGTCAGTATTGCACTTGAACGTCTTATTACTCAATCTAATTTTCATACTATAGCTAAAATTTACATTATGTTTACTGATGCGTCTAAAGAAGTTCTGCTTTTCAGTTTCTTTGTTGTGATTTAATAAACATGCAAAATAAAACAATATTACAAAGTACTTATTTCTGAAGGATTTAAGTCCACTTGAATTCTATGAGAGCATTGCCATCCACTTGTTTTTCTACCATAGGTTTCCCTAGTCTCTCTCAGCTCTTTCTTTTACTGTATGTGGATAAGTATATTCTAAACTAAGCATTGATGATGCTTGAGAGGGTTGCTTTCATAAAAAGACATGGTTTGCACCAGGTAAACGAAAAAATATTTCAGTTCTTTTTAACTGTTGCAATTTGTCCCATATACATGCATTTACCAAATGACATTATGAAATTTTTCTAAAGGTAGGCTGTAGAAAAACAAGTTGGTGTGTTTGGGATTTATCCCTTTTGAACGCATGCCTCAGGCATCTTATGAATAAAACAGAACAAAATGCAGTTGGGTTATTTGCTTTGATTAGGAAAGAGAAATTGGAGGGAAAAGTGTCACAAACGCTCA
Organism: Centrocercus urophasianus; assembly: GCF_019232065.1. Lineage (NCBI taxonomy): Eukaryota > Metazoa > Chordata > Aves > Galliformes > Phasianidae > Centrocercus > Centrocercus urophasianus. Next base: position 13,871,701 of record NW_024884142.1, on the reverse strand, counting down.
CAATTTGGCTTGGTCTTTATAAAGTCAGTGAGTGAAGGAGAAAAGTGTAATTCCAGAGGTCTGCAGGAAGGAGCTGGTTCTTAGGAATAAAAGGCAGTTAAAAGGGCATTCAAGGTGTCTGTCTGATAAGTCTTTCCTCTTTAGTTAATGCAGAGAAATAGTCTTCTCTAGGGAATGTTTCTCATTGTGATCTGGGACCCAAAAAGCCATCAGAGCCTTGGTTGCTGTCATCTAGGATCATACTTCTCCTGATGGCTTGGCTGTTGGGAACATAGAGACTCAACATGAGGGTACTGTTGCAATCAGCATAAGTCAACATCACGTAGGGCAGCAAGAAATGCTAGTTGGAGGTCAAGGATACATGCATCTCTATAAAAATCAAGTATGCTTCTGGAAGCAATCAGGGTCCTTGGCAATTGCATGCTGAGCTGTACAAGACTGAAGGCAAGACAGTGCTGGTGGGGCTTTGAAGACAGTCCGGGGATCCAGATCTTCCTTGGTGTCTCACTGTCATGACAGCTGAATACTCTGTGTTATTTCTACCTGGGTTTTCAGGCTGATAGTTCCTCATGTCCCTCAGAAAGCAGTCCAAGAAGTTTATTCTGCTGATACAAAATAAACGTGGTATCAACAGAAAGGCACAGCACATATCACCAAATAGCGGGCACATCAGTTTGCATAGGAAACCAGGCCATTACTTGACTGCAATAGCATTTGTGGAGACAACCTACCTTAAACCCCACATCTCCTCTCCGCACTGCAAACCCAGAGAAGAGAAATCATGGTTGATGTGCTTTTCTCTCATGTGTTTTCACCAGCCCTGAGACAGTCACTCGACAAGGGCTTACTACGTTTGCCATCAGGCTCTGTCAGCCCATCTTCCTGAACAACCATGCTTTGGTACAATTCTGACACAGACATGGCATCAGTGCACACAGGTGCCTTCGCAGTCCAAGCACTTATGCCTATCAAAGTATCAGTGCCCAGCATCAGCAATCAGTCAGCATGTCTTCTGACCAACTGGCTTTGTAATGTCGGAAGGTTTCATCTTCCCATACTGATGTGTTTGCATGCTCTGAGGCACCATATGGAAGCAGACTTTACTGAATCTTTGGAATTCAGGCTCCATTGGAAAGGAAACAACTCCAGTTAACATTTGTTTTCCACATTTTTGTTTGCTTTCTTTAATTAAAATAGATTACTCACAAAAATGACTTCAGCAAACTAGATCCAATTCATCTTAAATTCCCAAACCAAATTCATCCCTAGATGTATCTGGTATTTCTCTAAAGCTTTAACAAATCATGGTTAGCAGTGAGCAGCAACCACTCCTGGAGATACCACTGCTGGGGAATTACTGTGGTCTCCAGGGAAGGTCCTACCAGGCTGGCTACAAGGACACAGGTTTATTACACAGTTCTCCCCCCAGATCGTGGCCGCATTTTGCTTTAAAGACTTTTCCTGAGCAGCTGGGCCCAGCCAAGGACCTGCTGCAGGAGATTCACCAGCCATTTGCAGAAGCTGTATGGTCAGAGCCCTTCAGACATGGCCCATCTGAGGCATGAGGTGGAAGTCACAGGAATAGGTCAGGGAGTAGAAGTCTGAAGTCTCTTCCTCAACTTTAACGAGTAAGCAAATAATAATCTGCTCTTTTATGTTGAGTTCAGGCATTACAACTGTGTCCCATTCCTGGAGGTGTTCAAAGCTAGGCTGGTTGGGCTCCGGGCAGCCTGATCTGTAGGAGGCAGCCATGCTCAGAGCAGGAGGGTGGGACTGAGTGGTCTGCAGGCGTGAAGGATGCAGCATTGCCTGCTGCTTGGTTGTGGAGCACACCTGGTAAACGGGACAGGGTCTGAGGGGCCCTGGATGGGCATGGGAGACAAGCACTGTATTTTGTTGAATACAGAATTACAGAAGCGTAGTGCAACCTTATTACATAAAAGAGGTTGATTAAATCCCTGCAGGAATCCTGCAATTTCTTACTGTATTTCCAGAGTAGACAGTTTTACACCCTTATGTAATAAAATAACCAGTAAGAAATGCAATGATGAGAATTGAATTGTTGCCCTACTATCCTTATCCGCTATCATCTTAAGTTATATCCTTGTGCATCGTTTATCATTGTGATAAATGAGGTAAAGAACAGGAGAGGAGCAAGCTCTCTATAAAAAAAAAAAAAAAAAAATCTTAATAACACCTTTCAAAACTTCATAGCAGAAATGCTGCAGCCACCTTAAGAAAGCCAAAATTTTGAAAGTAAAACTCTCCCGATTTGCAGTGCTCAGAAACTCATTATTCAGGAGTTTGGGTGGTATTTTCCAAGCATTTTATGTACAGGACACTTCTCGCTGTATCTCTCAAAGATATAATGATCTTGAGGAAAGGCCAAAACCGCAGCCTTTCCCGGGCTGGTTTTGGTGCGGTGCTGCCGGAGCTCTCAGTGCCGCCGCCGCTCCTCTGCTGCCCCCTGGCGCGGGAGCCCAGGGCTCCGGCACATGCGGAAGCTGTTTCTCTGCTGGCTTTCACAGCACTGCAGGCCAGCCTTTCAGTGCCCAAGTCAAAGCTCCACACCATCCTATTTGCAGCTGCTGTCTCCCTCTCCGCCCTCCTCCTGCACAGCCCTTCCCTCAAGCCCACCTGCAGCTCCTGCTGCAGTGCCCTGCTCTTTGCTGGTGCTCCAGCACAGCAGGGCAGTCCCAGTGCCCCCAGGGCAGCCAAACCACACTACCAGGGATACAGAGAAAGTTTTCGTAGTGACTGAACAGCAGTGCTGCTAGGCTAAGATCTGGACTACACAGCGATGTGCTGAGCATGTGCATGCAGATTGGATATAAGTATTTGTTACAATAAGAGCAGTGAAGCACTGGAGCAGGCTGCTCAGAGAGAGATGGTGGATGCTCCAACCCCATAGACACTCAAGGTCAGGCTGGATGGGGTTCTGAGCACCTAATCTAGCTGTAGGTGTTCCTGTTCATTGCAGGGGAGCTGGACTAGAAAAGCTTTAAGGGTTCCTCCCAAATCAAGCAATTCTGTGTCTAAACTGACAGCCTGTCTGAAAAGGACACCATGCAGGAAGGATCTCTGTACTGAGTGACAGCAGCAGCACTTTTTGATCATTTAGTTCCTTGCATCACTTCAACACCTCTCTGGCATATCTCTGCTAATAAGTCTATTTTCCAGTATAAACTCAGCTCGGTGCCAGAACTGAACAGGCCTGTAAGCTGTGTGTGGGTCATATTATCTAACAGGTCTAGCAGTACCACTTGGGCAGATGTAGCAGCAGAAGACTGGCTTGGGACCATGCATGACATATGCTCACTGATTCCATTAAAAATATATCAATTTAAGCTAAGAGTCACTTAAACATCTGTAGTATTTCATTTGTTGGTAGAAACAAAAGGAGATCCAATACTCACAAGGAGTCCCCCTGTAACACTATAATGTGATGGAAAGCACAGCAATAATAGTAGCTTAGGGGTAGCAAAGTCCTAGGATACAATAAGTGTGGGTAAGCCTAAATACAGCAACCACAGACGCAAAGGGGAAGGAAAAAATAAAAATAAAAAATCTTACCCTTAGAATGCCTCAGATAAGCAGGAATCTCTAGCAAGATACCCTTTTCACTGCCAACCATTAAATAAGGTCTGGGAAGGAGTGGATCCTGCCTTATGCCTTCCAGTCACTCAGCTGCATTGCATACACCTGAGCTCCCCTGGGCTGGCCCCGCCTTCCCACCAGGTGCTCAATCACTGTTTCAAGCTGTGACTTAGCTTTTCTGTTACACCCCCAAATCGTGCCATTTATCCCACTTGCCTGAGTCTGCAGTATGTGCCATGGTGATTGTTTTGGTTTTTGCTGTGATAAATGTAATGACCCCAGCTCTAGTTTGTCTTAATGCCATGTCAGTGTCTAGGGGTAATAAAATAATTTCTGTTTCTTATCAAGTTTTAGGAGCATATAAAATTGCAGAGTAATCATGGAGGCACACATGGTAATTGTCTCCCTATTTTCTGAAGAAAAACACATAAAATGGAGAAGAAAGAAATGGATTTCTTGAATTCTTCTAATGATGCTAGAAACTAGTACAATGATGTGTTTACTCAGAGCATTTAAGGACAGATGATATCGCTAGAGCATGTAATCTAACCTCCTGCACATCACAAGCCATTAACATTCATACAGCCGTTCCTTTATCAGGCTTCATCACTAGAGTTTGACTAATGCTTATTTCAGAAAGTCATTTATTGTGCTTTTGAAGACCGAAAGAAATGAAGAATGTGCTGCTTTTATTAGCAGCTTGTTCCAGTGACTAATCTCAGCCTTAAATGTATGCCTTTCCTGCAGTTCGAAGCAGTCTAGCTTCTCTTTTTGTGTTGCTGGTAGCAATTTTCCCACCTAGATTAAGAAGCCTATTAATTCTCAGTATTCCTGTCTTGGCAAAATACCAATATACTGTGATCATAGGACACAGTGTTTTTTTAATTTTCAGGGGTTTTTTTTTTTTCGGTTTGGGGGTGTGAGACATTTTCTCAAGTATAATGGTATGATTCTAAATTTGCCAGTGTCTTTTAAAAAGTGTAGATGAGCCTATAGATAGTTTATCAGCTATATCAGACAAGGGTGTTTTTTATGTCTAGTTACAGACAGTTTCCTAGCTGTTTTATATGTAGATACTTATTTTAAAATGCGTCTTTTCATCATTCTTTTCATTCATTCAGAGTATTCTGATGTGTTCATGCTGAGATGATTTACAAAACTGGGCAATTTTAGGAAGAAATTAGTTATGAACTGGACATTTCACTGTGAAATGACTATATTATTTTTGGTTTCTCAGTGATTTCTTTTCTTTCTTTTGCAGAAGCATTAATCCATAGAAAGCAGTAGCAATATTTATGCTTACATACCTTAGTCCAAGGCAAGGCAAGAGAAGCCTATTTCCAGCAGGAAACTGCTGTCAGGATTGCATGGAAGGCAAACTCTACACACTGTACTGTCTGCTCACAGCTAGGTGTCACCTAATACCTTGCTTGCTTCATTTTGACTTTCCAACTCCAGGTGTCCTCTGCCATGTAGCATTAGACTCTACTAAATCATCCTTTATTAGTGCTCTGAACATCCAATTACAGTCCATTACAGCAAAACTGGAAGTGCTCCATGTCTTTTCTCTATGATGATAGACATAGCACATAATATTTCAGAAAAAAGGACAGGAAATTTTCCCAACCCCAAATTTACAAAATCATAGAATTATAGAATAATTTGAGGGACACTGAAAGGCCATCCAGTCCAACCCCCTGCAATGAACAGGGACACCTACAGCTAGATCAGGTGCTCACAGTCCTGCCCAGCCTGACCTTGGGTGTCTGCAGGGATGGCCCATCCACCACCTCTCTGGGCAAGATACTTTCTCATGTCCATCTTTATCTCGTAATGATTTATCTTGCTTTTGCTGTGGATTTTCATTGCCAAAGTTTACTATTTTCTTCCCACGTTATCATTTCTTTTCCCAGTATTCAGAAAGGATGCTTAAGCCACAAATCCTCTTGCAGTCAAACAAATGGTAATCTGTTATCCATGGCAGTCTGAATGACCATAGACTTTCACAAGATCTAGTGTACCTGAGACTCCATTACGTTCGAAGCGTATACTGCTGACGCTCGCTGGCATACTGTGACTTATTATGCATTACTGAGATTAAATTACTTCTGTGATATTTTGTGGTGGTTTTGATCTGTTGATTTATTTTTTTTATTTTTGATTTTTTTAACAAGCAGTGGCAAGAGCTGTATGTAACTTAGAACTCTGAGGGGGGTATTTCTTTGTAATTTGAATGAAAAAAAAATCAACCCAACAAATAAATGAAATAAAAAAATACGTTCTGTGATTCAGCATTGTTTATGTTTTTATTTATTTGTGTCTTTGCACTTGTCTGGTAATTTGCAATGTGTTCACTGGCCATTAATTACATTTCTGACGCTCCTCCATTCTTAGATAGGAACCATGTTTAATTTTATTTCATGCTACATTATAAATCCTTGTGGTTATTTGCAGATCCTCACACTCACGTATGATGTGACAACACTGGAAGTGGGAAAATGTAGGGAGGATGCTAAGCTTACTTGTCCTGCCTTCTAGTCTGCCCTTTTAGTCTAATGAGGAGTTGTATTAGATTGTCACTGGATGAGAGAAGTTGTCACCAGGCAGAGGTCGGTCTCTTCTCCCAGATAGCCAGTGATAGAAAAAGAGGTAATGGCATTAAGTTGAGCCGGATGTGCAGCGGGGTTCCTCATCAGTGTAGCACTGGTGAAATGACTATCATTTTTTTTCTTAGCGTCACTCGCAGAAACTCTTATGCCTAAAATCATCCTGCCGGATAATTTCGCCAGATGCTGATAACAGGCATGGAAAACTTAAGATTGAGACTTAACAAGAAGCACTTGGGTAAGGAGCTTGGTCTGTGCCTGTGCACCCAGATGCATGCCTGTTGTGCATAGCTGTTATAGCAAGCAGATGAAGCTAAAGGATGAAAATTGAATTAAAATTGAAGTTCTTTCAACGGCACAGGCATAGTACAAGGAAGTATGTGCAAAACTATATGACAGCCTGAAATCCCTCAAAATCTCTGGAAAACAATCAAATCAACATCATTCAAGAAAACGCTCTGTACTGCACCAACTGCGGCTGGATTGTCCTGATGCCTTTTTTGCAAGCTCTGTCTGTAGAAAATCACAGATTACTTTATCACAGCACCATGCAGTGATGGTCCAGATGCACCAACACAGTGCCAATTTTTTTGCTTCTAGCCTTACTTTCCAGTAGTCAGGCTGTCTGTACACCTGCCCTGCAGGTGCTGTTGCTTCCAATCATGCATTGAAATGTATTTTCTTGTCAGGCAATGGATTCTCAGCCTCAGATATTACAGAGTTCTGAATTTTTCTTTTCAGAACTACTGCAACATGCTGACAACATCTGCCTGTGGCAAAAGGACAGAGCTGGGGCTGAAGTATTTCTGGCTGAGAAGAAGCAGTGCAGAAAATAGATATGATGGCTCCAGAGAATGGCTTCTTAGCTTTTGAAAACCGTTTCTACCTGAACTCACAACAGCATACTACAGGGTCCCTGCGATTCCTGGACAGATCACTGTGCAAGAAGGGTGGCTCCAGGAAGGGAAACGTTGCTGAGAATGAGGTCTTCTGAGCAGCTGAGGGGGAAGGTGCTTGGCAGCAGCAATGGGTGGCAGTATAAACTTCTGCTATCCTGGAGTGTGTCTGGGTAGCACTGCCACCAGCAGTGCCCAGCAGCACGGGGGGCTGCAGCATTCTGGTAGGCACCAGGAAGAGGTGTGATGTATTCCCCTTGTTCTGCAATTTTTCCAGAGGAGTAAAATAAGACTGCCCCTTCTTTTTTCCTGTTTAATGTTACCAAAAAGAACTTCAAGTGCCTCCACAGGCTGTTCCTCTGTACAGTATTCAAAAGCATCCTTCAATCTGCCTGTTTTTGCATTTCTTCCTTGACTATGCCTTTGTTATACCGTGTCTGGGAGAACTTCTGGTTTATATTAAAGGTGTCTTTCATTCAGCTAAGTGTAAGAAATAGTGAGGTTCCAAAGGTAAACTGAAACAAGACAAGGATTAGGATTAGGTTTTTCTTTTAACTGCAGCTGCACATGAAGGAGCCCCCAGGACCCTGCTTGCATCTGTTTGCTTGGGACAAAAGGAGTGAAGTTCCAGCTGGAATACTGCATCCAAGTTTGGGGCGCCCAACACAGGAAAGATGTGGAGTTTCTGGAGAGGGTCCAGAGGAGAGCCACAAAGATGATCCAAGGGCTGGAGCACCTTTCCTATGAAGACAGGTTGAGGGAATTGGACTTGTTCAGCCTGGAGGAGAGAAGGCTGCAAGGAGACCTCATTGCAGCCTTCCAGTTTAAAGGGAGTTTATAAATGTGAGAGAAATCAACTTTTTACACGGATAGATAGTGATGGGACAATGGGGAATGGTTTTAAGCTAAAGGAAGGGAGATTTAGATTAGATGTCAGGGGAAAGTTTTTTACTGAGAGAATGGTGGGGTGCTGGAATAGATTGCCCAGAGGGGTTGTGACTGCCCTGTCCCTGGAGGTGTTTAAGGCCAGGTTGGATGGGGCTCTGGGCAATCTGATCTAGCACCTGATTTAGTGGCTGGGAATCCTGCCTGTTGCAGGGGGGTTAGAACTTGATAATCCTTGTGATCCCTTTCAATCCAAGCCATTCTATGATTCTACGATTCTATGGTGTGATGGGTTGAAAAAACTGTCAGCTCCTTCAGTGCTGCCTAAAATCCAGATTTCCCTGGAGAAGTGCCAGTTAAAGCAAGGAAAAGAACTACTGCAAATTAGATCCTATTTTGGTTATATCAGTTGTTCATTTTTAGCTTTTGGAAATCAACTTGTGACTGAAAAGCAGCTATTGTTCCCTGGTATCCATTTGTGTCATGTCCCACCTACTTCTCCAGAAGTTATTTTCCCCATATATTTTACCCCGTAAATGACATCCTTGCATAAGTTGACTCAGAGTAATCACTCATCCTGTCCCTGACCTCACCTGGCCTTTCTTGTCAGCTGAAAAACTTCAACAGAAGCACCAAATCTTCCCTTAAAAAAGTCAAGTCCCTGTGTGCCACCTGACACAATGCTGCAAAACACATCATCACAGAAGATGTTTACTTCATCTGTGATAACAAAGACAACTATCAAGCAGTTCATAGGTCAGCTATTCTACTCACTTTCCAGAAGAAACACTTTTGGTCCCAGAAAGAAAGGAAGGGACAAAGTCGGTTGGGTTTCACAATGTAAATGTCACTTAATCATCATAGAATCGTGGAGTGGCCTGGGTTGAAAAGGACCACAATGCTCATCCACTTCCAACCCCTTGCTATGTGAAGGGTTGCCAACCACCAGACCAGGCTGCCCAGAGCCACATCCAGCCTGGCCTTGAATGCCTCCAGGGATGGGGGCATCCACAGCCTCCTTGGGCAACCTGTTCCAGTGTGTCACCACCCTGTATGTGAAAAACCTCCTAATATCTAACCTAAGCCTCCCCCATCTCAGTTTCCCATTGTCCCCATTCCCCCTTGTCCTATTACTATCCACCTACATAAATAGCCGTTCCCCCTCCTGTTTATACGCTCCCCTGAAGTGTTGGATGGCCACAATAAGGTCTCCCTAGATCCTTCTCTTCTCCAACCTAAAGAATCCCAGTTCTCTCAACCTTTCCTCATAGGAGAAGTGCTCCAAGAGCTCTGCATCTTTCTTGTGCTAGGGGCCCCAGGCCTGGACGCAGTACTCCAGATGGGGCCTCACAAGAGCTGAGTAGAGGGGGACAATCACCTCCCTCTCCCTGCTGGCCACTCCTCTTTTAATGCAGCCCGGGAAGTGAAACTCATGTCATATAAGGTAAGTCTGTCCCAGAGTCTTCCTATTTGTTGCAGGAAGTTTTATCTCTTATCTTTGAAGAGACTGGTGGGGTTCCATGAATCATTGCTGTCTGGCACTACAGTTCCCTTGCCCATGCCACATCTTCTCATATCACTCCAACCCCTTCCAAAACTGTTAATTCAAAGTAAGCATTTTTGTTTTTTTTTTTTTTTCTTCTTTAGCTTAGTACATTCAGAGAGTAAAATCCAATGAACCATTGCAGCTTTGCTCGTTGTTACCAATGAGAAGGTTCTTGCAAAATTTTATTCCATGTCACATTTAATAAGTCAAGTTATAAAATGTATTTTGGAAAGACTCCTGGGACAGGGGAGAGAGCCTGGAGCAGGAATACAAGATCGTGCATTGATTACACAGCAGTTTGTCTCAAAATTGTACATCTACCTGTTCTAACTGAGGCTGGAAGATGGCAGTGGGCACATAATATTAGCTCATCTCATGCACAAACCTCTGGTGCAATATGCAGATGTATATTTTTTATTGACTTGAGATCTGTCTGTAGAGATAGATACATCATGTAGATTAACCCTGAAGTGCTTTATCACCATGAAGCAGAATTATGGGAAGATCTTGTTTCATGTCAGTGAAATTAAATGCATGTTCCCATAAAGCAAAGAATAAAGAATATAACATTTGCTTTGCTTTATAGGGTTTCCCTTTTCTCAGCCATATCCTTCCCAACCTTCTTTTCATCTTCCTCTTCCTATAAGTTAGACAACCAAATGGCTAGTTCCCCATATACAGATAGCTGACACACAGACCACACCAAATATACAATTTTGTCATTTTAAGAAATATGTATATATATATATACAAGATTTACAGTTCATCTACTTTTATTTCTGTACAGATAAATTTATACTATATATATACATACAAATATATGTATATATATACATACATACAAAGCCACATAGCCTCATACAAATATATAAATGCAAACATTCATAAAATTCGAAATGCCATTTTTTCCTAAGATGTTGTCAATGTTTCATAAATGTATAAATATTTTACAAAATTTATTTTGACATATTCAAATCCCAAAGCATAACATCCGCGTCCCTCACTATTCACTCCTGATTTATTTCCTATCTGGCAAAACTGATTTATCATTTCTATTATGATTGGTTTTATGTCACTTTTTAATATTTAGAATCCTTGATTTTTACCAAAGCCAATTTCCTTTTTAAATGTGTTTGAAGCAGTCTATTATCACATACTCCTCCAGGATCTGCATTTAAATTAATATGTCATTATTTTCCATACCGCTGACATGAGTCCCATCCTCATCAAACATTTCATTTCCAAATTCTGCAGGGAGCAGGGTGAGATTTCATAGCAACCAGTCCTTCTTCCACCAGACAGAGAAAAATGAGACTCCCTGAATGTATGTTGTCTGAATTGCTCAGGCATATGCGGAGGAGTTGATGCAAGGCTGGGGAGAATGCAGCAACCACACAACAGCCAGAAGGACTTCTTATGGCATTTTGGCTGAGCAAGTTCATTAGTTCCTAGCTCGATCAGGATCTGAGCTTCCCTTCAGCATCGAGTGGTGATGTTAATCCTCGTGGGAAATGGAAACCTTCTTTGGATTTTTCCCATAATTAAAACAACCTTAAATAGAACAACAACAACAAAAAAGGAAGATGAACTTAGCACCGAGGAAAGAACATTGCTGTGTCAGTCACCATCACCATTTTCCGATAATTCCTTTATTTTGCATTAAGATCTTCTATTCAAGAGCTGCTGTGCTCATGCCTTTATGACCCGGTAGCCTCACACTGCCCAGTGAGAGGAGCAGTGTGACCCTCTGTGCTGGGGCTGCCTCAGAACCTGGCAGCGCTGCGATCCCAGTTCTGGCAGTGGCATCAGCCTGGCTGCTCACCCCACTTCTGTCTCTGTAGCACACAGAGGACGTGCCCCCATCCCCAGAGCCCAGCTTGGCCCTTTCTCAGCGGCATGACTGATGGCTCAGCTGTTTATTATCACTTTTAGATGTTCTGATGTACTTCTGCCTATCTCGCTAGTTCACATTTTGCATACGTTTGCCAGAGATTCAGTTGATAATTTCTGATATTTCAGTCCTCAGAGGGCAGTTGCGTGGAAGTAGCTAAGCTGAAGGCACTGAGACTGAGTCTGCATCCTGCCACTGCCCGTCTGGTTTCTACACGTGGGCACATAGAACACATCCTGCCCTCTGCCCAGCCCTACTGTGCTCCAAGCCTGGGACGGGGACAGGTAGAGTCTTTGCCAGAGTCCTAAAGGGATCAGCCTGTGAGAAGTCCTTAGACACCAGACATTCAGCAAAATACAGTGGCCATGGAGTTCATAACTGAGCAGCCCAGATGGAGGAGGAAGAACCATGCCTTGGCTACCCAGCTTTGATCTTTATGACTGAAGAATTATTCCTTCTGTGGGTACTTTTCACTTGGTCTGTAGTGTCAAGTCCAATAAGGAGTGTGCCACAATTTAAGACTGTGTGTGAGGATGATTACAGCTCAGTAATTTGTTAAGCCACACTAATTTAATGATATGCAAATATATGCACTATTAGATTTCCCCTTAAGAGCATAAGATTTAGCTCACATAGATTTAGCATCATAATAACTCTTATTTTGCTTGTGATATTCCACGGCACATCTTTGTGCTTCTTCTAAACCATATATTGTCACCTCTGAACTTGATCACAACTTTCTCAGAACAGAGATTTAAAAAAGGTATCAATTTTTTGGAGATCACCTTGAAGATTGATCATGTCCTCTACATCAACTGTAACCTCTCCCAGGTCAGTATCTTCATCAAACAATGTTATATGTTGAAGTCACTTACCAAATTAGTCAGTAAAATCACTGACTAGCTCTGAGATTGTATTGGATTTGTTTAGGATTCTTGATTTTGTTTCCACTTCCAAAGCCTGTCTGATTTTAAAATGCATGAAGGATGTATTTATATGTATATACATACATACATGTATGTATATATGTATATAAATCAGCTGCATCAACAGCTGATTTACAAGCTTATTTAGATATTTTTCCTGGCTTTATATTAAAATGCTACACTAAACCTGTATCAAAAATCTTAATGAAGTGAAGCTCTATCACAACCTACTTTTTCCTAATCCATTCGGCCATTCATCCTGACAAAGGAAAAAAATTAATTGGTTGTTTTGACTGGATGTTGGCAAATCAGCGTTGCCTATTTTTTATCACTGCATTATCCTTCAGCTACTTGTAAGCTGTTTGTTTAAAAATTCACTGCAGAATGTGTCTAGGGATTATGTTAGAGCTGCAATAGGTTATGTATGGCACTTGTCTACATTTCAAAATTTTCACACTTCAGCTGTGCTGCTACGATTAAAACAATAACAGCCCTTCACAAACCCACTGCCAGTGTCAGTGCAGTTCAGCTGGAATAAATATGCTAATTCCAGAGCATGTATTCTGCACCTGATTATTTGGTTCAGCAACTGAAATAAAATATACCACATCTTTGCTCTAGCTTTACTGACCTTACTAGTTCATCAGCAATGATTGTTCTCATTTAGATGGGAATGCTTGTGATACTAAGGCTGACACAGAACCATCTTAATATCATTGTAGAAGAAACAGTTTTCTTGTCATGAGATCCTCTCCAGACTGCAGAAAGGATCATCCTATTTTAGGGAACTCATTAAGGATAGGACAAGCTAAATCATCACTGGAATTCCAGCTAGAAGTGATCAAAGACTTTCTTAGTTGTAAAATATCACTACAGGACTGCAATGAATGACGTTCTAGGTCACAATATGCACTGCTAAGAGACAGATAAAAAGAAGAGCTAAGCTGATCTAATGACCACTCTCTTTACGTGTCATTTTCGTTAGAATTGCTGACATACAGCAGGAAAATTTTGAGCCTTCCACAACAGGTATTAATAATGAAAATTCTTTTATACAAGTAATGAGCCAGCAGAGTACCAAATCTTTAACTTTATTGGTCCTTCCTGCCAAAACTTTTCACAGTTTCCTCACATGCCACTCATCCATGGCGTACCCAGCATCACTTATTAACTACTGAGATGTCAGCTCCTACCTCCAGTTGACTCATGCCAAAATTCATCATCTACATGTTAAATTTTAAAATAAACATCTTTCTTGGACTCGCTTCCATCTGGGGAATTCATCCCCGAGGGTACCTTCCAACCCACTTCATTATCCTCTTTTTTTTTTTCATTATCCTGAAAACTATGAAACAATTGACAACTGCTAGGCTGTTGGAATGCTGCAACCACCGCTCCTCATTTTAATGAATAGCGTCTCACCGTTTCTCTCAATTTCTCTCCTATGTCTCTCCATCTACTGTTGCTTGCCCAATGGAAATCTTTTTATTTTGCAAGGGAAATCTTTTTATTTTGCAAGTATATAATATTGTAATGGTCCATAGCTAGGGGTTCTAAGTGTTATAATATAGAAAATAAATGAGCAATAAAAATCCAGTGATTCAAGGAAGTAAGCACTTTGACATGGTATTTCTTGTGCCTCCTTTATTTAGACTCAGAGACTCCACACATTTTCACTTATTGCCTACTGTCGCATCAGTCATATCAAGAAATGTGGACAAAGCAAAGTATTCGTCAAATTTTCTGCCGAGATGCTCAAGCCATGCTCCAGAGGACTGTTGTTCGCCCTTGAGGGAGCCAAAAAGCAAGAAGTGGACTAAAAGCTCCTTTTGGCTATTCAACAGTAAAACACATTCACAGACCCTCCAGGATTCATCTTTCCAAAGCAAAGTCTTCTCGTTACTTCTGCCTAAGAACAAGTGCTTTTCAGACACAAAAGAGAGTATTATTCTTTCTGTTAATGACACGCGACGGTCCGACTGAAAACAAGCACGTGATATTCTCTGCCTATATTAAGAATAAATATTCATCAAAACATAACAGTAGTGTTGCATTGCTGACTCCATTTTTTGCCAAATTCTCTCAGACTTGAGGCGCCTTCCTTCTATCTCAGATGAAGCCCAATCAAAAATACCTTATTAAGAAAGAATTTGCAGATACTCAAAAGTCTACATGGCTAACTAACTTAGTGCGTTCTACAGATTGTCTGATTGGAAATGGCATATTTTAACTAATGCAAAATTTTAAACATAATAAAGAGTGTACTCTATTTTTCTCAAAAAATTTAATTGCAGAATTATTTACAGGAGATGAACATAAAGAATACATAAACCAATTGAAGAGGCAGCTTCATAAAAGAGCCATGGGGCAAAACAGTGAAGCACATTTTCTTACAATCAGCTGGAGGTGAGTAAAGAACCATGGAAAAAGAATAACTCAATAATAAAACAATTCTCAAATATGTCTCCAAAATAACAAATAACATTCTGATAAAGAAGATATTACTGAGAAGCGAGAAATTATTGTAGCAATGAAACAACATACTGTACATTCAATTTAGGTATCCTGCATGCTACTAAATAGAATTTATCAAAAGAACCATAAAAGCATGAGAAAGAGAATTACATAAAATAGTTTAATTCTAGTGAAGTGTAGCTTTATACAGATGGTGAATATTTGGCACTCAGTTCATCCTCGTTGTTGATATGATTTCTTATGTATATATTTATTTATATATATTTATATATACTTTTAATGATAACTAAACAGCTAGTTTCCTGGTTCTAACATTCCTTGAAATCTATAGGAGGCATTTAATTTAGTCCTTAGGCCACGCATTTGTTTATTTTGGCATGTCGAATGGTAAATGAATGAGATTTGTCTCTGTGCAGAAAATCCTGCACTCTCATAGTGGCTTTTCTTCAGGAAAGAACAGTTCTAGAGCAGTGTAAGCCAGGCTTCTTCAAAGGGAAATATTGTTAATTCCCTAAATTAACATCCAGGGAGTTCTAAAGAACGCATATATTTGTGGAGCCCTTTCAAAATGAGTTGGCCATACTCTTGAACCTCCACAGGGTAAATCAAAGCATGGATATGAACATGTGGATTCCACCGGTAATTATAAATAATGCTTATATTTCTTTGTGAAACCTACAGTCAGAGACCTGAACCTTCTACCAAGACCTCTGCTTTACTGTGACCAACGTGAAGGGAAGCTCGACATCCTACAGAACAATTATTCAGTAGCCAACTCTCACAGTAAGTCCTTCCTACCTCAGCAGGGCTTGCCAAGACACGTGTTGACCTGAATTATAGTGGACCTATCTGACTTTTCCCTCCAATTTCATTGTGTTAGATTCTTTAACGTTCTAATGCAACTGAGATCAGAATGCAGACCAAAGCTCTGCAATGATTCGTCTCACAAGGAAACAAGTTTAACAGGTTAGCTTTAATAATGGAGAACACTGTGCTGAATGAGAGAAGAATAAGGAAAGGAGAAGTAAAGTCCTCGCTAACAGGCTGTGCTGGTGAGTAATGGCCATACATTCAAACGTCCCCATCATTTAATGTTAGTGAAAATATTCATGTTTTTGTATTAGTATTTGTATTATATTTGTATCTTGTACTAGAGACATAAAAAATCCTTTTCAACAACACCAATTTAGAAAAATAACAGTTTGGCCTTAATAGAATAGAGAAATAAATTGCCAGCTGATGAAAACTGTTCTGGGTTTGCTCAGTTCAGGTGCAAACTCTGTAGACACACCAATTAACATTATCTATGATCTGACTTCAGAAGCCCCATTCTGTTTCATCAATGAATGCTAATGGTAGGAACATCCACATGTGGAAAGGTGGGCCCACGAACAAGCAGTCTTTTACTGCGATCATAATTTATGAAATGCAATATACGCTTAATAAGAAGGAATCTGGAATATGGTTTATATATAATGAATGTCACGGCCTCTTGCAGCTATTAGAATTTTATTTTGTTAAGGGGAGTTGAACCAACCTTAATATTCTGTCCAAATTCTTTTTTGGGCAAGTTTCCATTTCAATTTCAGTTTTATGGTTGCTGTCCTGAACAGCCTATTATGTAGTTAAACAGCTGCAGCATTACACCACAGAGGTAGCTGCATTACAAAGAAAAATTAAGCAATTTCTGTGTATACAGAGGGCTGAATTCTTGCCAGGAGCCTGTGTATGCATATGAGTATGCCATAAAACAGCTGTTCCCAAAAGATGTTCCCTGAAGGTGAACATGGTGCAGATGGGCCATGGGACGTGGCACACTGGCAGTGCCGTAGCCAAGCTGCAAGGATGAGACACGGTCTGCAAGAATGTGATTATTGACCGTGGTTCCTGGTTCCAACTATCTGGGAACTCGAACACTGAAAAATTATTTTTTATATCTATATATATGTATATATACTTCAGTTCTCTGCAGCGTGAAAGAGCTGCCTCTAATCTGCCCCTCCTCACAGTTCTAAGAGATGTCACCATTGCTCTGTTGTACAAAGGACGCTTAGAGTTAGAGCTGAGCACTGCTTCAGAGCAATTGCCCAAACCAAAGCATAATCTTATGCCTAATTCCTTCTTGTGCTCCATGTTAAGCTTGGCTAGAGGGAAGAAGGGGAGAGAACTGGGCACTTGGAAGTTGTGGAATACACAAAGGCTGCTTTTGCACTGCACGCCCCAGGCCCATCTCTCTGGCCAAAAAAGCTGTGGAGGAACGCACTTGTGAAGGAGAGGCTTACTAAGATCTCGGAGGAAGGGCTCAGCTCCTGCACCTGTTGATA
This sequence comes from Centrocercus urophasianus, assembly GCF_019232065.1. Lineage (NCBI taxonomy): Eukaryota > Metazoa > Chordata > Aves > Galliformes > Phasianidae > Centrocercus > Centrocercus urophasianus. Next base: position 13,854,555 of record NW_024884142.1, on the reverse strand, counting down.
GATGCACCCTCCTGGTGGAGCTCCTTCATCACCACAACCTCACGCCATCATAAACAGAAAAGGCAAAGGTTGTTTCGGAAACATGATTTGATTAAATTCTGTCCCTGCCTACAAGATCAGCATTGCTCTCTCCTCTCCTCTGCTTTGCTCAGGTTTTCCTCCTGGTTCATCGAGTCTCACTACCTATTTGGCACAGGTGTGGACCAGGAGAGTCTCTAGCTGCTAGGAGGGTGGTGTGGAAGGAAACTCCCTGGCAGCATGGGGGCAGGCAGGAGGGCCCTCATGCCCTCAGCTCTCCAGGCCAGCATCCAGGTGTGGGAAGGGGAACTGCCTGCAGGGAGCCCAGCCTGGAGTTTGCATGTCCTCTAATAAAGTGCTTGGAGATCCTTCTGGATGAAAGGCACTGTGTAAATGTAAGTATCAACCTGCTGGCCACCAAGAAGCACCTCTCTAAACATTGAAGGCTTTACTGATACTCCTCACCTGGAATGTAGCTCACCAGTGCCATCACCACAAGGTAATTGCTCTGGGAATAGCAGTGGGAGTAACACCGCCCCATACTTCATTCCAACACTGCCTCATACAAAAGCTCCTGCTCCAAGGGATGTCACAGCTTTTCAGCACACACTCCTGGGCACCCGGAGCTACCAGCCCAAACTCAGACCTTGTGTGATCATGCACGAAGCATCCCCTGTTGGGTTGGCATCTGATGCGTCCCCAGCTTTGGTGCCATAATGCCAGTGGGGACACCAAACCCACAGACTGGCCTGGGCGAGCTCCAGGGACTGGATGCAATGGCTGAGACGGGTGGATCTGGGGGGATTCACCCCATGGATCGCAGCAGGGCCTGCAGAGACCGCAGGTCACTTATGGCACACAAACACTTAGGGAGAAAGTATTCTCCTTGCAAAACCACCAAATGACCCCGATTTCCCTCGCTTTAATCTAGACGTAGTGCCAAAGGAGTAGAAACTAGGTTATTAATTTACTGATACAGCAGGAAACATAAGCTTATTTTAAAACAAATAATTTCTATTATATGAAATGTACTATATAGACAGGAAATCCACACAGCTTCCTATGCACGCTTTAATTCCTTCCTGGTTATCTCAAGTCTAACATAGTGACAAGGTATAAGCATAAATTAAAATGTAATTTTTTGGTATTAAACTATACAACATGATTAGTCTTTGCACACTGCCAAAGGCCATTCCAATCAGGTCAACAAGAAATAATAAAACACTCCATAATATACTTCACCAATTTACAAAGAATTTCAAATCTGAAAAAAAATGTACAAAGCAAAATAAGTATGGCAGATACCAACAATTTCACCAGTCAGGTTTTTCTTTATTTAAATCTTCACAATTCTGTTTATTATACTTGTGTTTTACAGGCAATGAAGAAATGAATGGAGACTTTCTATAATTTTAATCAGTGAAAATAAGTATTAGTCCAATTAGTGTTCAATTAAATGCTATTTCCAGCTGTTCTGTGTGTATGCACTCCATGATGTCCACTAGCAGAAAGCATTCTACTTTCTCTGTTAGTGTTTAGTTATGTTCCTCCTATGCTGGTTTTGTAACTGAATCTTATTTTGATGCTAGGGAGTCAGATCACAGTTGATCTGTTAAGATCATGTTAAGGTACCATGTGCTGTGTTTCTCACATTGGGGACCAAGGCAATTTGATTTATCTGCAACACAAGTATGATAAGCATAATGTTATTTTTCTAAATGAACCGGATGTACAATATGTAGATAGAAATGGCTTATCTGCCTGTAATGATAGAATGTTACCTGTAGAAGAATTTAATATATTGCACTTTGAAATATAACATGCACAGATAACATATTATCAAATCTTTCAGTAAGCATCTAATTTGCATCTAATTTAATTTTGATTCCTTTTTTTTTCTTTCTTCTTTTTTAGAACAAAGGTGGAACAAAAAGAAATCACACATATCCAAAACTTATATTGAACATATAAGTAATGGCATGGGAAATATGGTAGAATACAGGGTTGGCATCATTTCTGCAGGCCTATTTTTGCCTGAGAACATCCAATATCATGGTAACATATAAAAATCACCAAAATATGATTCTCAATTAAAAACTTATATGGACTGCTCCAAGTCAGCATTATTAAGTCAACTGGGATCTAAATAAATCTATAATCTTTGTGGTTTTTTTTCACCATATGTCTCCATAAGGTCTAGTTACCAGCAGGATCAGATTTAACTTGTCTTAATAGCACAGCATGACCTGTCCCTGCAGGTGGGGGTTTTCAAGCAAGTCATGTGTGAAGCAAAAGGGAAATCAGAGAAAACGTTATCCGCTGCCATATATGTATACAGCAGCTATAGATACAGATATGTGTGTGTGTGTATGCCTATTTCAAATTTCCTTAATCTAGGAAAGGCTCTAGTTTTCTGTGGATACTTCTAATCAGCAGCTCCACATTAAATAACATATTAGTTTTCAACACTAAAGATGCCAATGTCTGCAAGTACATTTGTGTTTAAAATAGTGAAACAAATATAGGAATTAGCATCAATATTGTACCCTACCCAGAATTCAGCTCTTTCCTTAATAGAAAATGCCTTGAAAACATGAAGGATGGGAAAGACAATGCTTTTATCTATAGAAGAATATTTCAGGGATTTTTTTCTTTTTTTTTTTTTTCTTTTTTTTTCATTTTTGAGGGATATACATTCGTCTTGGTTTTTGCTTCCAAACATAGTTTAAGGCTATTTGGTAAAGTATATACCAGATATCAGGCTCGATTTACAGGGCTTTCTCCTCACAGAAACATCTCAAAACCTCATCTCTAAAGATTCCCATCTTGAAGCTCAACACGCTTTATCAGGTGTGCTCCAAAGACAGAACTCATGCTTCATACTACACACTGTAGGAAAACAATGAAGGAAAAGGAAAAGAAATAAATAGAACCAAAGCAAAACAGATTAGAAGCAATGTCAGATCTGCATAACCTATGATAATTCACGTTTTCAGTCATCTGTCAGGCTGCAGGGTGTGTGGGACGTGGATTTAAAGTGCTCATCAGGTGAAGAACCAAAGTGCTAGAGTATAATTTAATAGCTGTTCTGCCTATGGCTAAATACATTAAATACATTGCATTTGTTAAAGCAGGTAAACAGGAAATGTAGATGCGGCTGTCTGTCTCGGTGTGTTAACGCTGTTTTGACCTAAAGTAGTACAGAGGAGCTTTCAAACCTTGCAGTCGGAGTCTCTGGGTTACATATCTTATTGCGTCTTCACCTGAAGACTTCTAAGTGCTGGGCTGCTCGGGTGGCTCTGGAAGGTAGGTGAAGTGGAACATTTCTATCTTAGTTTATTTTAAACCAAAGCCTCTGGATTGTGGTAGTCACCACCTCTCTCGTAATAGTGAGAGGCTTGAAAATACATTATTTTCCTTATATTCCACGGCTGGAAATCAATTATCTCTTGAATCATGTTTGTTACATGTGAAGCAAGCAAGAAGCTTTTTCTTGCTGTAACTGATACTGCATAGAAAAATAGTTCTAAAAAAAATACAACTGTAAACCACAGTTCACCTTTACCTTAACATAACCATTTAAACTTAGATTTACTCACCACTCACATTCATATTTCTTAAACTGTTTACAACATCACAACTGGCATTTTAAACAAGCAAGATTTTTTTTTTTTTTCTCAAGGATACCCTGGAAACTCAATTGATAGAACATTTTGAGAGTTTGAAGTATTACACGTAGCGCAGCTCTTGAAATAAAAGGGAGGATCATGAAACGAACATTAACACATAAAAGAACTGTTAAAAATGCGATGAGTGTTCCAAAGGAGTAAGTATAACTTTTTCTTTACACATCTTGCTACAGAAGATCTAACTTTTTAAGGCTTCCATTTTCCTTTCACCCATCACTCAAGTCCTCTTGCATTATAATTTTGCTTAGGTTTCAGAGTGTCGATATACTGCTAACAGCAAACGTTTCTCAGTGGGCATTCCCAACACCACCAGACTTGTATGCTTCTTGGTTTCTGATGAACTTTGGAGTTTTAGTGGCTGGATATCCCTGTTCATCTCCAGAAACGTGATATGACATGAGAGGCCTAATATTATTCTGCGGTAACAAAGATGAGAAGAGTGGCAGAGCACATGGGTAAATATTTTAGCTGGGTTCTGGGAAAAGAAACTGGAGGTCAGAGAGATAAATGGGTTCTTTCTTTCCTGCTCTTTACGTTTGTAGCACCTTCTACTTGGATTAGCTAATGCCTCTAGTGAATGGTGAGATGCACCCATTGATAGTTTGTTATTCTTATCCCTAATTATCACACATTTTATAAAAATATAAATAACAAAAAAGTAAGCTGGGTTCCATCTCAAGAGGTGTTTCTTGTTGTCCTCTGAGAATATACTGGATAAGTCAGGTCTCAACAAGCCCTATCCATTGTAGCTGATTGTAAGTCAGACAATAAATACAAAAGAAGTCGTTCTTGCGGTGAGCTCAGCAAATTCTGAGGAAATCAAAAGCATTCCACTGTGCTTATGGCACAAAGAACACAACAGCAAGGGCATATTTATGGAGAGAATGAGACAAAAATTACCAGGTAAGTGACAAACTGTACAAGCATTTTGTCTAAAAAAGGAACTCTGCAGCATTCTGTCTTTAAAGCCGGGTTTGAGCCTCTGGGATGTATATCTCGATGCTGTCTGCACGCTCTGTGGCTGAATTCTGCCGGAAAGAGGCCGCCCTCTTAGCAGCCATGAGCCGCCTTCTGGCTTCTTGTCGCTGCCTGTCAGGTAGGTCCAGAGATTTTTCTCTTGTGATGGGGAATTTTCCTTTTGGGGGCTTCTTTGGTACAGGAGGAGGAACCTTTCTTTCTTCCTAAAATAGGGTATTAAAATAGAAGGTAAATGGCGTGCGGAAGATACCATCAGCAGAACATGCAAATCAAAGACATACAGTGCCAAATACTCATTACATACATCAAGCATGCTCGGTTTCTGCTCTAAAATCAGGTGATTAATGGATTGCGTGAATGGCTATCCATTCCAGAAACACTGACAAAAACCTGTTATTTCAGCACAAAATCTGTAGTCCTGTGCCTTAAAAAAGACTAGGCTTCCTTTCACTGGCCTTGCAGATATCCTACACATGCAGTCTACGTACCTCACTTTCACGTGAATTTGCTCAGTTTTCTCTGACACATTATTACACTCATTATAAACAGAAACACACACTGGCTCTCCAATAAGAATGCAGCGCATCTGTGTGGTCTGATCAAGTGAAAAGACTGTCTAAGATTAGCAGGATGTAATTTTTAATTAAATTAATCATACTGAGTTTAGCCTCAGCTGGATACGAAATAGCAGCTGTGTATACATATCTATTAGTTTAGTCTCCTCTATGGATTGCTAAATGGAAGCATGCAAGCACCAGCCAAAGAGAGAACATAAGTTAATTGTTCTCCTTGCCAGCCTGGACCGTTTTAAAGAAAATTATGCTGAAGAATTGGCAAACTACAAAGCAAGAGTCAATAGATGTGCTATCAAAGTAGCTGCCAATGGCTTATACAGGTTTTATATCAAGAACTATTTTGAGATATGAAATTGATATTGTACTCCATTTATAGACTGTGGAATATCATATAAGGGCCTTGAAAAGATATTGTAGAAGCACAGAATCATATAAAAGTTTAGGTTGGAAGGGACCTCTGGAGGCAATTCATTATAACATTCCTTCAAAAGCCACTTGAAATTAGATCCAAGGTTGATGTTATACCAGGTTTTTCAACATCGTGTTTAATATTGGCCAAATATCTCCAAAGATGGAGAGTCCACAATTTCATATGTATAGTGTGATTATTATAATAATCTTTCTGCTGGATCACTTCTTACAGTAATTGTAATAGTCCAAAGTATGGGCTGTTCCTTATGGAGAACACAGTTAATTTGAGGCACAGCAGGATTCAAACAAATATAAAAAGGTGAACTGCAGAATCATCTTTTTTTTTTTCTTTCTTTCTTTTTTTTTTAATTCTGAAAATTCTGAATCTACTACCAAAATGCATTAGCCAAGACTAGAGTTAAATTTATTTAAGAATATATTTCAACATTCCCAACTCAGCAAAACAGTGCATCAGCCTAAGTTGCTATTCTCCATGATAGACAGCTCTCCCAGTCTTTATTTTCTCTTCTTCCTGTTTTTAGACAGGAACATAAGGGCTCCATTCCTGCTGTCCCATCTTATTATTTTTTCACTTTTACTTATTTTCCTCTTAGGAACATCACTGTTGCTGTCACTATAATAATTTCTTACTTCCAGTTGTCACTAGTAAGCAAGAGTTGCAAACTCACCATCCACCAACCAGTTGGCTGAAAATTAAAATCCAAGAGGAGCATGAAGAAATGAAAGAGTTGTCAAAATGCCTCCTAATTCCTCCCGAACCAAGCAAGAATTCACCTGAGGCCAACAGTACTGACTCAAACCAAATGCTGCCGTCATCTGACTGATAAAATTATCAGCAAGGGTAGTGGGATAATTCGGGTATGGGAAAGAGCTCTGGGAAGGGGAAAGGCAGTTTGGGAATCAAGTGCTTGTAGGCATGGTGCCACGTGCTTTGGAAGCATAGTGGCCAGGGGTATCTCCCAGGCAGTGGGATTGAAACTGAGAAATGCGGGCAGCTGGCCAAAAGCACTCTTTTCCCCCCAGAATTTCTATAGGCCAAACTTTGGCTTGACCAACACCATGTTCTGCCACTTGTACCAGCATCAATTATTTATGCGAGCAGGATTGATTGCTGTAGCTCAGGTTTGAGCTGGCCCAGAAGGAACAACATGCTGCAGTCCATCTTGATTGAATTCTTGGGCTACTGTTCTCAATCTGAATTAGTCAGAACATGTTTCAGTTCTTGGTTTTTTTTTTTTTTTTTTTTTTTTTTTAATATGAAGCCAGATAAATTCAAGAGAAGTTTTATGCAGCGGAGAGACAAGATTTTGCAAAATCCATTTTCTTTGTTAACACAGTTCAGCTCAACATTGTTAAAAGGAAAAACAAACAAACAAACAAACAACCACACTGTTATGAGTGATGAGGGTTTCCATTTACAAGTTGGGCCACAGTCAGCTGTTTTCCTTCTTTGGCTTAGAAACCTACCACATTTCCCTACCGAATTTAAAACATGGAAGCTACAGTACTGTAAATGGGAGGGAAATGGTATTGCCCATGGTCTGCTTACCTTCCTTTCAGGTGATTCTATTATTTTCCATTCATTGAGTTTCAACTGGTGCAGTTCATCAAACTTCATGCTGACATCTTCAATTGAGAGCTGCAATAAGTCCCAGAAACCTGCCAGGTCCTGGGAAGTTGGTCTTGGCATGGCACTCGGGTCCTGTCATGCACAAAAGAGAGAATATGAATAGAGCAGGAGGCTTTAAACAAAGTGATTTGAGGTAGGAAGGGAACTGCCCCAGTTCATTTTGCTGCACTGCTGCTCAGGGCAAAGGCTACATGTGCTCTGCAGCTGTGAGCTGTGACTGAAAAGCTGTGCCTCCCATACAACTTGGGTACAAATAAGTGAGATTTCCTGCACTGGCCTTTCTGGATCTGAGAATCATGGGAAGCCTCTCAACACCATCTGCTGTGCTGACCTTCATTTCTAAAATGTAGCATGCTGACAGACTCTGCCTGCTGATTATTAAATGGAATAGGGATGTGGCTTATATTCTAGGTATACTGAAGTTTTGTTAAAAATTACAGACATCATAGGTAAGTGAAACAACCAAACAACACCGCAAGAAAATTGTCAACTTATGCTGGATTTTATTACGTTTTCCTGGGTTTTCAAATGGACATGTAAGGTAGAAAATCTGGATGGGGATGTTTATTAGAATTTTGTTTCCCATGGGGTAGAATCACGCTCAGTAACTGTGCAGATACTATTCCCATTTACCAAGGTTAGGTAGTTATTAGCTGAATGTCAATGTTGGATAAAAAATTACCTAAAAAATAGTATACAGACTCTGTACCCCATATCTTGAGCCCTGATGCTTGTTCAAGAGGACAAGTTTGTCACTTCAGTGAAGTAGGGTTTAATTGGCAAACATCTCTGTGAAGATGATGGGCAAATGTCTATCAGAGAAGTATGTAGGTCACTCTGAAAGTAAGACCTCATATTTATTTCCATGGAAACTACAACAGTTATAAAAAACACAGTAATACTGTTAGATAGAGCAAATTCTCACCTACGAAACACTATTTTTCAACATAGTCCTCACCACTTTCACTAGCAATGAACAAGAGCTTTCATGTTGCACACTCGTAACAATCTGCACCAGTTGAGGTTATCCACAGTCACTGTTATCCACTCTCCACTGCTGAAATGCACCACCGCCACTTCACTGCGCTCGCATTTACTTTTTTGGTCTCCATAAATGTTCAAAAAGCATTGATGAATGTCAATGGGTGCAATTCTTTCTGCACAGGGAAATTCAGTGACACAACTTTGCTTTCTACGCACTTTCATGTCAGACATCGTCTTGTCAGACTGCCCCTCTGCTGCCATCCGTCACATGACAACAAAATGTAATGGAATATTGGTGGAAAGTTATACGCCTCTGACATCACATGCCAATGTAATAAATCAGGAGGCATTATATTTGGAACAGCCCTTGTAGGTCTACACAGTGGAACTGAGAGTAACACAGTTGAAATCAACCCAAAAATGCTCATAATCTCCTTCCCAGGCCAAAGTTAAAATGGCTAATTTAATAAATAAACAGTGGTGTTATCGACTGAGCAAGGCTCTGTGTCCCATATGCTCAGCATCTAAAGGATGAAGGCATTCTATGCAATGAGCACAGCTTCACATAGTTACCTAAAACCTAGGAAAGAGATAAATCAGCATTTATTTTCCGCTTCTCCCTTGATTTTCATGTTCCTAGGGGTCTTACGGTAGGGACTGCTATTTAAATTTGGATTTCCTCACTGTGGGAGCTGAGTGGCTGGAGCTGGGTATGACACCTTGCCCTCCTGACCCTTCCCCATTTTCACAGGCCTCCTTTGGATGCTCTCTAATATTTTTATGTCCTTCACTTATTGTGGTACCCAAACCTGCACTCAGTGCTTGAGGTGGGGCCACATAGTGCAGAACAGAAGGTGACAACCCCTCAACTAACTGCTGTGCTGGGCCTGGGACACCCCAGGGTATGGTTGGCCCTTTGGTCTGCCAGGGAACACTGCTGACTGAGATTCAACTTGCCATCATCCAGAAGCCCCAGATTCCATCAGGCTGCTCTCCAGCCTCTCATCACAGAATCACAGAATCATAGAATGGCCAGGGTAGGAAGGGACCTCAAGGATCATGAATCTCCAGCCCCCCTGCCATGCAGGACCACCAACCTCCCCATTTAATACTAGACCAGGCTGCCCAGGGCCCCATCCAACCTGGCCTCCAGGGACGGGGCATCCACTGCTTCTCTGGGCAGCCTGTTCCAGCAACTCACCACTCTCTTGGTAAAGAACTCATCCTCCACTGCATACATATAGCCAGGGTTGCCCCATCCCAGCTGTAGAATCAGGCACTTACTATTGTGAAGCCTCATGCATCTGGTGATTGTCCAGCTCTCCAATTTGTCAAGACTGTTAAGATCCCTCTCTCTGCAAGGCCTCTCTACTCTTAAGGGAATCATCAGTTCCTGACAATTTAGTATTGTCTGCAAACATAGTATAACTTCAAGTCCTGTATCCAAATCATTGATAAGAACATTAGAGAGAACTGGTCCTAAACTAGAGCCATGCAGAAATCTTTGCTAGAAAAGCTTTTGTCTAATGGGGAATTTGAGGACTAGTAGTTACTACGCAGATTATAAGAGATTTCTGGAAAACACGATACAACTCTAGATTAGTATTCACTGAAAATGACCATATTGGGTAGATCCCTATTTACTTTAAAAGCACTGACAACATGTGTCAGTGATATTAATTATTCTAGAGAGGTCAATATTACAGGCTTCAAGAACTGACTAGTGTGAAATCTGTCAGCAACATATATTACATTGCAATCTGTTCTCTCCAGTCTGGTCTCCTCAGTCTCTCTCCTCAGTTTCCTCTGCACAGCCAGAAAGTGATGCCACTCGCGGAAATGCCATTGACTTCTGAATTGAGGGTAATTGCTCTTCTGTACCTTTGTGCTCCACTCATCCCTGCTGCACAAGAGCACAGCTTCCAGCGCGGCTGGGAGAGGAGCATGCGGTGCATCATACGGACACAAGAGGGCTGCCTCCTGCTGCTATAGCTTATGGATCCACAGCACATGGATGAGTGCTAGTAAAAATTATTGCTACTACAGTTAACTGAGTTTTGAGAAGATTGGCTTAAAGCTGCTTTTTTTTTTTTTCCTTTTTTTTTTTTTTTTTTTTTCAGAAGTGGCTTCTTTGTTCTTATTGTGTTTGGAATTCGGCTTTGCAGCTCTCTTTCAAAAGGAAGCCTAAAGCAAGCAAAAAGTATTCAGCCGATGCTTGTGTTGCTCTGGTTTTGCCTGCAACCATGACATACTTAGCGATGATCTCAAGAGCTGAGCAGAATGTCTGCTGACTGGAGTATGGAGGAGGACACTTCAAAGAAAAACATTATCTTATAAAAGACAATGTGAATAATTCACCAGGAAGTAGTCACTAATCAGGGATGCTTTTTTTAGTAAGAACTGTATACTGTAAGAGATAGGAGCTCAATTCTTATAAAAAAAAATCATTGAAGCTGGTTGGTTTTATGAATTTATCCTGAATGAGACATCTTAACCAACAGCATCATCAAATGTGATCCTTGAAACTGTTCAGATTCTTTAGAACAATCCATAAGCCATGGAGAAATTTCAATGTAAGCGTGTTCCTCTTCCTAAGACATTGCTGCATTTTTGAATTGGCAAAAGTAGCTGCTGTTCTCTGTCCTATATTTACAGTTACTGTTGTTGAATACTGTTAAAGAAACCAATGTGTTGGAGCCTTGTAAGTGCCAGATGTACTGCAGTAGCTGTTATCTGTGAGCATTCCCATGGAGGACCAAGATGCTGCTGCCAGAGAATATGGAATGTCTGCTGTAGATGTGGGCTAAGTGACTAAGAACAAACACTACTACTACTCATAAGAAGAAAAGTTCAAAACACGAATGAGCTAAAAGTCCAGTTCTGCATTTGTTCCTTTATGCAAAGCCCATTGGTGATTTAAGTGATTGGTGAAAAATACTCAGAGCGCAAATCTCCAAAACGGAGTAAAGCTGCTGGTATGGAGTTCAAAGGTTTATTATCCATATAAGAAGGAGAGAAATAAAATCTTGCCTTTTTTTTTTTTTTTTTTTTTTTTTTTTTTTATAAAGCTGTCTCGAAGTTCTGGATTCCTCCTATTGCTTTTGCAGTAATGACATGCTAAAGCTTCCAAACAGCCATCAGCTGTGCAGAGCAGGAGCTGCTCTTGTTATTACAGTAATGCTCTCAAGCACAATTCCCGGACCCACTTGAAGGAAAAGCGAAGTGGAGAGCAGGTTGGGCTCTCTAAATCTTATTTTGCATAGCTTAATCAGTCAGGAAATGGAGGGAAGTCTGAAATTTACCATATGACAATTTTAGATTTTAAGGAAGATTTCCTTCTTTCACTATCAAACAAATGGAGAAACAGTAGCACATATGATACACTTGATATTACAAACTTGGTCATCTCCTGCTTGCCTGACTTTGCATATTTCCTCTGTCATTCTGTAAAAGCTATTAAAGTTCTTGTTTTGACAGACTCTTTGAAGTGGATAATTGGATTCTTTCCTAATGAGGACCATATATCTTACATTTTTCTATCAGAAGATAGGACATGGTTGGCAAGACTCTCTCAGTATTTGATTACCGTTTCAGGAATTCTAGATATGAAATGTTATGAATGGAAAATAGCACATAAGTCTCTGCAGAATTACTTTTGCCTTAAAAACCTGTGCAGTAAATACTAGCAAATGAGGAAATGTGTCTAATCAGACAAACAGCTTGCATCTGCTGTAATGCATGCAGCAAAATTCAGAGCTTTTAATATACGAGATAGGGACAGTCAAAAGTTACACTTCATTTTCAAGTGAGCCAGAGATTGTAGGTGTTCTACCATCAGACTTAGCTAGAAGCATTATGTTCTTCTATTTCTTAGTATCATCTTGCCACAGCGTTTATATCACTGATGGCTGCTGTCATATTAACGAAGATAACATTTCGAATCAAATTAGTGTCTAATGAACTTCCAGAACAATAGCAGTAACTCCTGCAAGTAATATACTGCATCTGCTCCTTTCGCCCTAGGACATCTTATATATAATTGGCAATGCAAATTATGAAGCCCAATTTTATGAACACTCTGTATGTTCTCATTTCCAAGATCAGTCCCATTTTCAGGTAGGTAGAGAGCTGCATCGTGTCTCCTACTATTCTCTGCTTACTGTAATTTGAAAAACGGCTTTTCTCACCAGAAATACAGTTACTATTTTAGGGTACTACAAAAATAAGCCACAATATTATGTCTAAGAAAACTTGCGTTTGTTCCCTTCTCATCCTTTTTTCTCTTTAATAAGGACAGCAAAAAAAGAAAAGACAAAACACAGATAGTCTAAAATTACTGAAATTACATTTGCTTTGCTAAAAGATGTACTAACACAATACTTAGAGATTAAATTAAAAAAAAAAATAAAAGAGGAACAGCGAGACAAATGTGAGACATGAAAATGAGAATGTTACCATGTATGTACTCTACATTTTCTGTTGTTTTTGCCTTTGAATTAAAAGCATTAAGTTCTACAATTTACAGTTAAATTCTGTGTAATATTAGGTATGAGTACTCATAAACTCTTCAAGAATGGCCAGAGATGGAGACTTACCAGATTTTGCTGACAGAGCCAATAAAACTGCTGGAATTTCTGAGACATGAGGAGCTGAGCACTTCCAACAGCACTTCGGATCTTGCCTAGGACTAAGCACACAGAGAGGTTATTAACAATAGATGTTTTGGCAGCAAAAGGAAATGCCATCTCAAAGAAAATGTAACTGGAATTACAGGTTAGTTTGTAATGGAAATAAATATTTTGCCCCTTCTGATTATCCACATAAAATATTTTTTAAGAGATAGGGATATAGAGAAGCTCCATGTCATCTTTCCTTTTGAAAACAGTAAATGATGTATTAGTAACAAAGAACTACCAAGCCTGTGTTTGCTTAAGAAAGTAGAAAAGAAAAATGAAAGGAATGCACAGAGCTTCCTGAAGTAGGCACATAGACATAAGGTTTTGAGAATAATCTTGAATTCCAATGTAAATAATTTTTTTTTTTTTTTAAAAAAAGCTCAGTGATAAGCATTATCACCCTGATTTTCATTGATTTATTCATTTATTAGAAAATGCATTAATTCTGACCTGACGAAGCACTTAACTGCAAATAATTCAGTAGGACTACTGATGCTGAGACTAGTAAGTCAACACCAAATTTAACAGTCTATCAGCTTTTCTAGATTTATCTCTTATGTACCACCAGGCACAATTAACAAAAGTAACATTACAGACATATCCAGGAACATCACTTATTTTTTTCCTTCAGTATTGTCATTTTATTGTCATTGTATGATTAATGAGTTAATACAGAAATTTTCCTTACTTAGATGCTTAAAATAACCTTACTGCCTTTGCATAATATTCTGTTAAGAACACAAGTAATGCTTTATTTATATGAACCCATGAAGACATTTTCTAAATGCATTACAGACACAGAATAAAAGCCCAATGGAAGCTGGAGCTAGACTTGCTTTTGTAAATTGAGAGCTGTTGAAATACTCTTGCCTCAGTAAGCAGGTGGGTGCCTGTTTCCTGTGATGTCAAAGGGAGCTTTAAATGTACTTTAAGTTACGTCTTCTGATTCTGCAATCAAAAATGGCTTCTATCACTGTGGATGATCCTTGGATGAAGCCTCTTTAATCTGTCTGTACTGCAGAGCAAGGTTAACATGTTAAAATATAATGTAGACCAGACCATAAGGATGAGATCTTTAGAGGAATTGTGTGTCTAAGACATTCTGTGGTAGGGGACATTACGTGTTGAAGGTTGGAAAATACATGAAGACCAAAGCATGGGAGCTTCAGACAAGGGGAGGACAAAAGCTCGTGCTCCAGGACTTTGTTAAATTGTTGAAACCCTCATGGTTTGTTGGACTTTCTGTACTGCCAGTGTACTGGCCATTTACAGTGTGCAGAAGCACTGAGGGAAGAGATCAAATTCATTTTATTTGACTTTGCTTCTAAGAATCAGCTGTCTAAATAAAAATTTCTCTATGCTTTATGAAAGGAAGGAGCTCATCAGCTTGCTCATGTTAGGTACTTATTTTTAGATGAGACGGACCTCTTCCTAATGATCCTATTTCTATTGACTAGAGTGCCTGAGGGAACTGGATTATCTGAGAAAACCAGCTCTTCTTGGACTTCCACATTTTTGTGGGATAAATACCATACTTCAGTTGGTAGCAGTATGCTTTCCTCACCAAATTGCACTTCCTTATGCTGCAAAAGCAACATTTTAAAAGGCACAATAAACTGAGGTCTCAGAGAAAGATTAAGATTTCCGTAAAACATCCAGATCTTTATATAATATTTAGTGGAAAGATATAGAAAGGTAGGTGTAGGGGTGATGTAGTAAATGCTCGTACGTCTTTTATCATAGAATGGTAGAATCACAGAATGGCTGAGTTGAAAAGGACCTCAAATATCATCTAGTTTCAATCCCTGTACAGAGTTGCCAACCACCAGACCAGGCTGCCCAGAGCCACATCCAGCCTGGCCTTGAATGCCTCCAGGGATGGGGCATCCACAACCTCCTTGTGCAACCTGTTCCAGTGCGTCACCACCCTCTGTGTGAAAAACTTCCTCCTAGTATCTGACCTAAACCTCCCCATCTCAGTTTTATGTTGAACATCCTCATCATTTCAGGGAACCAACTTGATGATTAATGAGATGCCTAGGGTTGAATGAAACTACAATAGCACAGCAGAACTGAACTGCAACATTTAATATAGAAACTATTCAATGCTTGCTGAGAGAATCTGAAAGCTTAAAGCTCATTTTCTGTAAATGCATACATATTTCATAACCTTAAAAGCATAGATAAATTTGTTGAGCTGTGGCTCTCAAACTCTATTTTGCTTTCTGTTAGACAAACAGTTTACAGCTGTGCCACAATACTAAATTAAACAGCAATATGCATAATTCATCTGTCCCTTGTGCTACCCATTTCTGAAGGGGTTAAGTGTTTCAGGGCTGCATGAGTAATTCACTGGGGATTTATTTATGTTCAGTTGGCCAAATGAAATAAAACATTTTAATTGGTTTGGGGTTTTTGATCACCAAACTCCTCACTTTCCTCTGTGGAGTTATTGGCTTAGGAAAAGCAATGTTCTGGGTGTTTAAAACCTGTGCAAACACATAGAAATCTAAATAAAGAAGAACTGTTTCCTTTGATCTGAAACAAATTGCTTTCATTGTCTGTCAGAACTTTTAACAAAGGCAAAGATGTATCACCCAGGCTTTATCTTCCTTGTCCCTGGATGTTCTGTAGTACGGGACATAGGACAAACTATCAGGGTGGGGGGTCAGGATCCCTTCTTTCCTGAGATGAGGAATTTTGCCATAGCAGGTCCCTGGCACTGCCTTGCCAAACACTCCATACTCTATTCAGCAGAAAGATTCTGTAGGCCGAGGGATGTAACGCTTGTCTCGCAGGGAATACAGCTCAGTTTTAGCTTCCTCCATTGAATTTGTAGCTCACAGCTCAAGTACAAAGCGTGATAAAAAAAACATTGGTTTTGGCCCTCCCATAGAACCTTGACAGAATCTAGATCTGACTGATATATCCTAGTGAATGTCACCGTTATTCCAAACCCCAAATTAAATAAACATTTATTTGACCTTCATGATCATGAAGGACCACATTAACAGGCACCCGTGATTTAAAGCCCAGGCAGGCCAGAAAAGACTTAGGCACTGTCTGTGCAATGTTTTGTGTGACAACCTCCATTTCAGATGTCAGACACTGTGCTTCCAGGCCATCTGCATGTGTCACCAAGTCAAACCATATGCCATACAAGAGTAGATAATGACAAAACAAGGGGAAATGGTCTTAACTTGAAGGAGGGAAGATTTAGGTTGGATATCAGGGGCAAGTTCTTTACCAAAAGAATGGTGAGGCACTGGAACAGGCTGCCCAGAGAAGCAGTGGATGCCCCATCCCTGGAGGTGTTCAGGGCCAGGTTGGATGGGGCCCTGGCAGCCTGGTCTAGCATTAAATGGGGAGGTTGGTGGCCCTGCATGTGCAAGGGGGGTTGGAGATTCATGATTCTTGAGGTCCCTTCTAACCCGGGCCATTCTATGATTCTGCAGACTCTTAGGAAACAACCTTAGTCTGTCTGATGCCCGTCTCTCCAGAAGCACAGATCCCCACTGTGCTTGAGGAGAGGACTGCCAGAGCTACTCTACAGACAATGAGTTTAACTAACTTGCAGAACTAAGGCCCTGCTGCCAGGAATAACGTTTGCTGTGAAGGAGCCTACAGCACTGGTGAGCAGCCTTTCAAAAAGGCTCTAATAGTGGTGAATACACATGTATTACAGGCCTGCCATTTACTGAAGATCTAACTCTATTTCCATTTCAATAAGTAAATGAGACTTAATAAAACATAGAAGTTAGAATCTCTCATATTCATGCTACTCTGCTTTGCTGTAATTAAATTAAAGTATTAAAACACTTCAATTCATAATCTTTAGCACAATATTAATAGACAGCCAAAGCCTTGTCATTAATTTCATGCATTGGGGAATTATTCTGATGAGTGCAGATTGATTATCTCCATGAAAGAATGATGAATGTTACAGACTGGAGAGACTGAGATGTTTGGTGATGCTTAGAAGATTCTGCTTGTAAATAAGTGACGATAAAATCAATCACCAAACATAAACATACATAATTTCAATATAATTCATATACCTCCCCACCATTAAGATACTGGTATATTTACCTGAAATTCAGAAAAGAGTAACATAACCTTAATTCTTCTTCCTGATGCATATGAAACATTCTGTTTTTGTTGTGTGGTCCTGAACGTACGGCTTTTATTCCAAAGACATACAAAACCCTGACAGTGACTGCAGAAAATTCATATTCAGGATTTATACTCTTGATAAAGACTGTGCAAGTTCACTATAAACAGCGTGGACAATTCACACAAAGGCATATTGATTCCAGCAATATGCAGATTACAAG
Source organism: Centrocercus urophasianus (assembly GCF_019232065.1). Classification (NCBI taxonomy): domain Eukaryota; kingdom Metazoa; phylum Chordata; class Aves; order Galliformes; family Phasianidae; genus Centrocercus; species Centrocercus urophasianus. The sequence goes on along the minus strand of NW_024884142.1, from coordinate 13,837,239 downwards.
AAGTGTTACAAGTAATATTGTTTTATACATGTTGCATTGTTTGAGGAATACTGCAAGAACTTAAAATTGAATGCTGTTTCACCTCACAAATGCAGGGGGAGAAAAGTTAGACCTATGTTGACGAAATCAAGATCACAGTGTGATGTTATAACTCTATTTTTGATAGGTTAAAAGCTTTGCTCAGTTGCGTCACAAGCATTGGGAAACTACTGACAACCTGCTTCTGGCATTCATTCGTGCTACTTAAATGATGTGCTTTTAGTTTTTCATTTTCATTTGCTTTCATTTTTTTTTTTTTCCCTAAGCTGTGTGTGTCCTCCCATACACACTCTGAGGAAATATACCTGGAAAGGTATTTAAACTGTCATTTAGGTCACCCTAATTCAAAGCAGAACATGTAAACCAGAATGTTTGTTCAATCTGTAAATCTATACTTATCTAAACCTAAATCTAAATCAATCCTAAACATATGTCTTTTCCACTAACAACATAACAGACAGGCTATGTTTACAGTGAGATGATATTTTAGGACAGCACAGTTATCAATCAGCATTGTTACAGAGAGGAGGAAGGGCAATGGGATCCTTGTGAGCCGTGAGACTGTGCATGTTCACTTTTTTACCAAAATGGGGAAAACTAGAGCACAATATACATGCTAGGAGGAATTCTTGGATTCCTTACTATGGGACTCTCCTTTATTGACTTTAACTACCATTTCAGGGAAATTAAGACTTTCTGTAGCCATTTCCAACACTCCAAATGTCAATTTCAATAGCTCCTGAAGGGTAGAGTTGTGAGAAGCATTAGGAATTTATGTCATTAATTTATCTTTGGTTGAAGAATAATCTATATTTGGTCAAACACCTAAAGAAAACTTTTATGGGGGATTAACTGAAGGATGCACTGAAGTAAATTGATTGTGAGGTTTCTTTTCTCCAATTACTGTTTTTGTTACAACTCTTCTGTGTTACTAAAGCCCTTGCAGAATTTTGGAAATATCGATTGGAGGATTAGAAAGGAAAAATTCAGCATCCCTGGAATGAAGGGTTAAGGGGAGAGAAAGGTGATATTTTGAGCTCTCTCTAATGCCTGATATACCAGAGATCCCTTTACTTCAACAGGGCACAGCTGTGTCAGCAAAGCTTCTAACAGTGATGCAGAAGATGTCAGAAAAAGACTGTCTGCCAGCGTGATTAATACCAGACTTAAAAGCTCTGTTCTAACAAAGGAGAAATTTTTACACTGTGTTATCTTAGGATTTTGACATGGGAATAAAGTCTGGGGGGTACTCCATTTGACACAGCACTGTAATATTTCACTAGACAAATATTTGGCACTTGGGAGCCCAGTTGCCCTCTGCTTCCCTGTGTCACATCACACCTGATCCCACAACCCCCATATGGGCTCATGGGCTTTCTGCCTTCCTGTGCAAAGTCCTCTGCTCCCATCACGCAGCTCAGGAAATCTGGGCTCAGGCTGCACAGTCCTGGCCCTCTGCATCTTCAATAGCGCTGTGATAACTGGGAGTGTTTTTCTTGTCATCACCTACACGCCAGCAGTAGCCAAATACAATTTTCAGGGTGTAAAATGCAACTCCAGTCAGCACCCCAGAGAAACACATATTTTTGCTGGAAGACACCCTGCCGGTGCAAATGATAACATGCTTACCCTGGGAACACTTCCAGCCATGTATATATTTTATATATATATATGTATTCTCATAAAGGTTGAGAACACAAATAACTGCTCACACAGACAATAAATGAACTTCACAGAAACTCTGAGATGTGATTCATGGCAACTGACCAAACAAAAAAATAATGTCTGCAGAAAGAAAGCGGGAGAGGTTAGATTATTTTTGTTGCAGTGATTATCTTCTCCCTTTCCTAGACCTGATGAGTGAAGATCTTAGAACAACATTATGGGAGAAAAGCTACAGTGAAAGAAAAAAATCAATAGAGCAATCAGACAGCTTTCTGTGATCTCAGGGCTATTGTGCTAACACAGAAAATGAAATTGTTTTCTAAAATACAGTTCGATTTTAACTCTTCCCTTCATTAAAACAAAATTGAAGTGGTAGCATAACGACAGCCTTCTCATAGGAGATGCAAGGCTACCTTTCTTCTTCAGGTACAATTAGTATACCCTGGCCAACAAAAAGAACAATTCAGCATTAACAGTGACAGTTTGAATGTGCAAACTTTGCTGTCAAGTGTTATGGGAATAGTAGCTGCTGGAAGATGGAAAAACATATTTAGTTGCATCTGTGAGCATTTTCTTCAGAGAACTGCGAAATGCTTGAATAAGTCAAGATACATTTCATGCTGGGGATATCATTAAACTTTAGTTCTTGTGGATACATACCTTCCAACTTTCATAGCTCAAACTGAGTATATAAAATGTGTCAGAGGCTCAACAGCAAAACAGTTATTCATGCAAAAACTTTAAAATGCTGTGAAGCTCGTTCCCTCCTTGAAAATAATTATTTGATAATCTCCATTTAGTCTATGTTAGTTATATGAAATGAGGGGATACTATTCCAAAGATTTGGAAATGATTTGAGAAAGATCTCTTGAAATGAGTACATATGATGGAAAAGGAGTCTGTTATGTTTCACATCCAGCTGAAGATAAGCATCTGACTTAACTTACGCTATACAGACCTCTTCTGCAGTAATTTCTTTAATCTATAAGGAAGGTGAGAGTGTTCCCCCAAACATGGGTAATTAAATTGTCTTGGTTAGGTTAAAATGGGAATTGCAAAAGTCCATTTCAGTATTTCTGTATCAAGGAACTGCCCTTTCTTTTTCTCTTACAGTCACTCTGCAAGTAAGGAAACATTAAGTCCTAATTCTAGGTTAAAAGGATAGAGTCTCAATAACTACAAATATTAATAAAAAATCACTGAGGCTCAATTTGTCTTCATGTCCCATCCTTCATGTCCTGAATTATTTCCTGAAAAAAATAATCTTCCTAACTGTTGCAAGGTATTTTAGGGTATTTCTGGAGTGCAAGAGCATAGATAGCATCACGTGGAGGTAGTGTGGGTATGGACCTGGGAATTGGTAGTCAGCCAAAATCAGCTCCTCCAGCTTTTCCTGACATAATACACAGACAGCTACATATTTGAGAGAGCTCCACTAGCTCCCTACCTCTGTCTGTAAGAGTATTTCCACTGCTCACTTCATGTGATTGCAGATTTGATTGTGGCTGCACATGAGGAAGGAGAAGAGCTTGGAAAGAAAGGAGGTAGCAGAAGTGCCTGAAAACAGCTGGCTGGCCTCCTGGTTAACTGTAATTCTCCCCTTTGTCTCCTAATAATCTTACTTTATTCAAGGAAATTAAAGTCTTGCTCTACAAACTTCTGCTTCTGATAGCAAGCACTGATGTTCCCAACACCAAAAGCTAGTGCTTTGGGACGCTTATTGGTGGCAGAGCATTTAGCAATACAAAGATTTAGGGGATAGGACAAAAATATGTATATGGTAAAACTAAGCATTAAAAAATAACTGCAATGAAAGTAGTTTTGGAAATCCTAACACATGCTAAGCAAAGCAAAATATTTTATTGTTAGTACTTAAACAGCACCTTAGAGGATATTAAAGTCTTCACATTATCAATGCAAAGAAAATTCTCAGCTCATATCTGCCATAGTGAAAATGACGACAAAAATCTAAACTCAAGAAAAAACTGGATGCTTAAAGAAGAAAACAACCTTATGATCTCTGCCACACTAAAAGCTATGCTGTTATATGGCAGATTTGCACAAAAAGCAGTGCAGAAATATGACTGCAAATGAAAATGATGCCATAAAAATGCAGGTGTTCTGTCCTTTTAAAAGGTCAGTGAAAGAAATAGAAATTGGCCTTTTAGTGACCATGCAGGTCTGGCCCAAGTCTTGGGGGCAGATCATAAGCAAGAGCTCACTGAGGGGGAAAAAAGACAATCAGGAAAGTATATTCAGAGATTATGTGTGAAATTTGTGAGTGTAGGAAAAGATGCTACTAAGAAAATTGTGTATGAACTAATTTGTGATTTGAGAAAAGCTGAGCTGAGACAATAATTCAGATTGGCAGGGATTGAAATATTTATAAAACTAAGACCGGAGAACAAGGATAATTGACCTCAGAGGGAATGACGGGGAGCTGGCTACTGAGTGCTAGGACCACTTTGATATATTACCATCATTAGTGCTGGCTTGGATCTTGTTCCAAAATAGTCTACATTATTTTTCATTTTTTCCCATCACTTCATTCAAGGTGTCCACAAGAAGTGAGAGAAATAATGATTCTTGACAAAATTATAATAAGAAAATGCTACTGAACTATCTGAGACTGTAGAAGTGCTTTAGCTATTGCTTCTGCATACTCCTCTCTTTCTAACTGTTCCTTTATATGCATTTTGCTCAGGTCCTATAAAGGAATTAAAATGTGTTTAAAATGTCTTCAAAAGAAGAGGCAGATTCTCAGGATTCTCAGGATTCAGGAAAGTAGAACAACAACAAAAAGGTTAACACAAGATAAACTTCTGTGTCCTGGCAAAGATTCAAGCACTGGAAATGCAGAAGTGAGTGGGAAGAATGAGCCAGAGCTGGAGCTATGGAAGGAGATCTTGTCCCACTTAAGCCATATCAGGCTTTGATCGTGTACTTGATGCAGTTGTCTCCTCAGCTACAACCCTAAAGCCCCAGCCTGACAAAACCAGCTTGCACAATCAGCAGCAAGGCTGCCTACATCTAATGGTTCTGTAGAACGTCTTGGGTACTGCAAAAAGAGGAGGGAAAAACCACACACCATCAATATATGGTAATAGAAAAGATAGCAAAATGTTCTTACTTTCCTCAGAAAGATCGTTTTCTTCTGCCTCTCTTTCCATTTCCTTACACCATCCCTCCATTCTCTTAGTTTCAGTATGTAGCAACTTCATGAACCAAGAACCGTCCCGTCGACAAGGAGACATCCGACCAGTCTCTACTGTCTCAATGGCTGGCTCCAGCCAGGGCTCTGGTGGTGGAAGGTTTGACGTGTCAACTGGGGTCCTGTAATCTTCTCTGTAACTGAACAGTCCCTGCGTCCGTACAGTTCTCACTGCGCTGTATTGGGTGGGGGTGCTGGGCTCCGAGTGCTGCTGGAAGGATGAGCCAAACTGAAGTCCCTTGTCCTCCATGGTGATGTGTCCTGGGAAGCCCTCCAGCTCCAGGTCAGCCTGGACAGCTGCTGTCACACTGTTTGAGCGCTTAAATCGTCCATGTCTTGACGAAGCGGGAAGAAAGAAAAGAGGTTAAATAACACAAAGGAATATATGATGATATAGGGGTGCAGAATAATGCTTCAGTGAATGGCTTCTACTTCTATCCTTCTCCTTTATGCTAAATATTTTTTTCTTTGTGCACATCTCACTAAAATAAGACAGAGCTTAACAACATAGAGGAAAAACAAAACGCATTGTGCCACCATTGATCTCAGCAAAGATGCAAAAGAAAATCATTTAAATTATCTCTGGAAGCAAATATTGATTTATTCTCATGCCACGTTATTCTCATTCTACAAAATACCATGTATCATTACTAAATGAACTGGAAATAACTAGCAGAACTGCAGGGTTGCATCTCCTGGTGGAAGACTGTTAAATAAATGTATAAAAACACTCAAATATTAATGATCATAATTTGATAAATTCTGAAAATCTGCTAAATTAGGGCTTTTGAGAATTCTTCAAAAAAGAAAAATATTAACTGAAGGTTTAAGAGTTGTTTTGGTTTTTTTACTTACCTCATAGGACGACCATTAAATGTTAATTTTTTTTATTGCGCTATGCCACAAAAAACATTTGAGAAAAGATTTATTTTAAAAAGTTAGACGGACAAAGAAAGATTATTCGTGAAATCTTTTCACATCTAGACCTGTTGTTTCAAATTACTTCTAGTCAATGATGGTAAAAGGCAATTAGCAGTCAAATGCTATCTGACAGCTGCCGTGAAATGAGATAATGGTCCCAGGCTGGTGCTTAACAGGCAGTGCCTGCCAGGGATAACCCAGTGGGCTGCTACATTGGTTGATAGTGCTACAGAACCAGATCAGGATTGAACAAGTGGAAAGCTGATTCCAGTTTATGATACATCCTAACCCTTGTTAGAAGGACTGAGAAAGCCTAAATCAGCACAAGATCCCAATATACATCTCTTTGTATTTTTTTCTGAAAATATGAAAGGGTATTAATCCACCACTTCAATTTAAAACTTTCACTTCCTTCACTACAATTTAAAACAGTAAAATGAACACAATATTAAACAAGTGTTGCATATTCTCTACAAATTTTGCCAAACGACCAGCATGCAAATAAGAAATTTGGCTTTCTGAATTATTTAGAGGCAGCATTTGCCAGATGTTTGTTATTAACACTGTTTACAAATGTGCTTTTATGAAAGATTACAGATTTTTGTATGCACTTGAATTACCGTTTTTCATCTTCCACTTGTATTCCAACTGAGTGGTATTCCCGCAGGCCTCTGCTCTCAGTATCTGAATCGGTTGCTGTTTCCACCTAATTCAAGAGAAAAGATACATCTGCAAAGTGAGCACCAAAAAGCCAACAATACCCGCCCTTACTTAAAATAAATTCACTTCCCTCTCTTACTGCTAAGAAATATCCAACAATAAATAAATGAGGTAAAATTTGATAGGACAAGGGGAAATGATTTCAAACTAAAGGAAGGGACATTAGATTGCATATAAGGAAAAAGTTCTTAACAATGAAGGTGGTGAGGCACTGGAGAAGACTGCCCAGAGGGGTACTGGATGCCCCATCCCTGGAGACACACAAGGTCAGCCTCGATGGGGCTGTAAGCACCTGATCTGGCTGTAGTGTCCTTGTTCTTTGCAGATGGGTTGGACTGGATGGCTTTCAAAGGTCTCTTCTGATTCTGTGATTCTATGAAATAAATGAGTGTTCAGCCTGGTACCATTGCTTTGGTGCTGTGTTTTATAAATCTCTGCACAATTACTTCTGTTTTGCTATACAATGCTTTAATTCAAACCTACGCAGATGCAATTACTCAGTTCAATGGAAGCAGGGAGTAGGTTTGGCCTGGTAGAGCTGTTCTCAGAATGAAGAATCCAGAGGACGGTACCTTTTTATATTATAGTAAAACAGTCTCTCATTACAGTTAATGATTTACAAAATAAAATAAAAACTCAAGTAGCCCCATAAACCTGCAAGTGATAAAAAGAAATGCTGCAATGAAATTTTATTGATAGCTGCGTTGACAAATATAAAGCCATTTAAATGACATGAAGGATACAGCAGAATGCCCTATCTAACCTTTTTTAATAACATGGTTCCAAAAATGCTGTATCAAGCTAGCAATTTATGCATTTTTATGGTATTCCCATCTGAAATACACTCTCTAAAATACATTCACAGTGCAGCTTTCTTCATGAATGAGACCACATTGCTATTGCAAGTTTCTGTGGGATTTTATATAACATTCCCCACCACCACACCACCTCCAGGTCTCTGACACAGACACAGTGAGTGACGCAGTATGCAAATTGTATTCTTGGATGAAAGGAGAGCTAGGAAGCAGCTAGTGTAGAATGAATTCTTTTTTGAATTAAACATTCACAGTTAAATTAAAAAAATATTATCAGCAAGCAGTTTTTTCAACATGCACAATCCATGGGTGCAGTCAAAGAGTATATCTGATGATGAAAATGAGATAGTTTTTCCTCTGGGAGGAGCCCAACGGCCGTTGCAGCTGTCTCAGCTGCATGGTCCCATCCCAGCAGCATTTTGGAAGGATGCAGAGAAAATGTGGAAGGTGGGTGAGATATGAATGCACATATGGACTCTATATCTGGAAGAAGCCAGCTGCTGGTAACATCTCATTAGATTTTCAAGCAGCAGTTCCATGTACATTCACGTTGAAGGGAGTTCCGGCCAGTAATCAGTGTAAATTTGTATTTACCTGGGTATAGGTATTGGTAATTTTTATGAAATGCAGAAACCCTTTAGCAAAGCTAGAACTGTTCAGTGTAGCATCACACATAGGCTTGCAGAAAGCTCTGGTTACCAGTGGAGTAACTATTATGGGAAAAAAAAACATTTCCCAGCAATTCCATCTATTCTGCATGAATTCGCACTGTTCCCACCTCAGGAATTGCATGGCAGCTAGCTGCATTCACTTGGACAGGCAGCGCACTGAGACAACTGTTCTTTTTAACGTATCAGAGATTTGGTAGCAGTCTCCAAGATTTGGTGTTGTCTGTATAAAAAGAAAGATTCCTCTCATCATCAGCAGAGAAAAACAGCCTCAACTACAGAGGTAGGTGGTTTAGGAAAAAAACACACACAAAACACAAAACAAGCAAGTTAGTTTACTAGTCAAGGTGGGTTTGGCCACCATGTGGGTGAGAAGTTTGAGCTGTGCTTCGAGGGTTATCAGCTTCTGAAAGAACACTGCTACAGGCAGAACAGCCATACAGTCCATTTTCTTTGATCAAGGGATTGCTATCAGAAAATATATTCTTATTTATAGTGTAAAAAGCCCCAAGAGAGTCTCAAATAAATTCAAGAAGAAATCAAGGCTAGGGACTCACCTAGCTCTTTTAGGATTTTGAGTTAAGCTGGGTATAATTTATCTTCTTCATAGAGAATGCTAATCAGAAAATGAGGTGAATTGTGTGGGGACAAGAATGAGACACACCCAGGCATTCCCCCATCCCTCAGAGAGGAAAGTAGGACAGAAGAATATGTAATTTTTATTATTAAACACAGAAAGCACCTAGCAATTTGGAAGGTGAAACCAGACATCAAACGTGAACAGTTAGGAAAAGACTGGAGAAGAGACTGGGTCTTTTTTGCACAACCTCAAATGGCAATACTTCCAACAAAGTCTAATGGCAGTCTTAAGGAGAGTCACAGTACTTGATCATGACTGGCAAGTGTCACAGCATATAAAGGAGGAAAGATATTTTCACAATGAAAGCCCCCCTTTCTCCTTTTCCTTTCCCAGATATTATTGCTAAACATAGCATTGTACAGGATGGAATGGTTCAGGTCAGCTGCCCTGGCAATGTCCCCTCCCCATCTCACCCATCCCCAGCCTCCTGGCTTTCAGGGTGCTGTGCCAGCAGTGCCCAGAAATGAGCAAAACAAAAGTGGTATATCAAAGCTGTCCTAACAATAAGTACATTGCACAGCAGTATATGGGCTGCTGTGGGGAAAGGTATCTCTATCCCAGCCATATCCAGTACTGTCACTATGCCTGCTTTGGGACAGTTAAGACCACGCTGGATTCCATAAACAAGAACAGGTTCCTGTTGAGAAGATCAATTTGGTCATTTGATATTGTTGGAATAAAGTGGGAAAACTGGCAACACACACTTTTCTTCGGTTTTGCGTATCAAAAGCATATCTGCTTTTGCCAGCTATGTTGTTAGGTTTAATAACAGACAGCATGTCTTCCTTTGAGCTCTGCTTCTGAGGTATGGAGGCTAATTTCACTTTCATATTTTGGACGGGCTACTGTCTTTCTGTTGATGTAACGTATCTGGGAGCAGCTCTTTTCATTTGCCTGTTTTCAAGTGCTTTCTTACTGGTATTTCACCTAGAAGTATATTCTGAATAATCCGCCAAAGATGTAATTGACACTTAGAATTAGAAACACAATGGAAGTAATCTACTCTAAAAATTTAGTTGAAACAAAATCATCAGGAAAATGATGGCCCAGGAATCAAGGGCATTATTAGGTACTTCTAAATATAAACTTGTGCCAAATTATCTTTACCTACAGCTTGCCAAAAGTGACACTGACTAAATGACCTGACAATTGCTTTCATATTTTAATGCTTTCTTGTCCTTACTGCTCTTTGTAACAGCAAGAGAATGCCAAATATTATCTTTTTGTGCAATCTAGGACTGCAAATATTGTAACAACCAGGTTAGATTCAAGTGAGCAGAGGAGGAAAAGTCTTATGTTTGGTTTTATTGTATGGCTCCAGAAGCTTAAAAATATTTTACTAGATCTGTTCTTATCTACAATTCATTGTAATTTTAATACTCACATTGACTCTAAAAGCCTTAGTATTTGAAAACTGAGCTACAATCTCAGCAAAATGTGACAAAAGATTTGCCTGTCTGATCACGAGGGAATCTCACCAAGAAATGGAAATAAAAGAAATCACTAGAAAGTGACCAAAAGCAGAAGAATGAGAGTAGCTCTTACCTATCAAGTTACCTTTCCTCTCCTTGAAAACAAAGAATTAACATCTCCTTAGAAATATGGCCCTTTGTTATCTGAAAAATGTTTTATGGGCTAAAAGTATGACATTTACAGTAGGTGTATTAGAGTATTTAGGATAACTTTGTTATTAATTATCTTTCCCAAAGGTAACAAAGCTCTCCACTGTTTTTGCCACCAAAACAGGGAATAGACAATAATATGAAACCTCTATGATCAGTCACTGACTAATCCAGCTCAAAACGTGAAAGTTAAGTGCTGGATACTGGCACTGACTTAGTAAAAATGATCCACGAGCAAATCATACTTACACAGAATTACTCGAATAAATGCAAATCAGTGTTGCAAATAAGTTGTTTGTTACAATCAAACTTGGTTTGTTTATAGGCACTCATTCTATGCAAGGATGTCTCACTGACTAAACTATTCCTGCAAGCATTTGGTAAGCTTTCCTAGCTGATAATTTTTACCTTCTTAAGAGCAATTCTTACTTTTTTTTATTAAAGTATTACTCTGCTCTCGAACTTAAGGACTTCAACATGACATTCCAGTCTTCTAAAAATTACATCTTAAGCTTTAATACATACCATCTCTGAGGAAAGTTCAAAGTTAATATATTCAGTAATTAAGAAAAGAGATTTTAACCTGGTATTTTCTGATTCTCTCTCATAAGCATCAGTAATAACAGTCCTTCAGGCCACATTATCTCTCCCCATGCAATTTGGGTTGCATTGGGAAAACAATGGGTTTTTACTGCCGTAGTCTACATGTTCTATAATTAGAATTTCATAAACAATCTCTCTGATGATGCACAGGAATGACGATAATAATTCTTCTCAGTCTTGCATAGGCTTCTCAGTGATAATGAGTGAAAAGAGTAAGAAAATACTACATTTGATAATAGATCAAGTAAACCCAGTTGTGAATGCAGAAAATCGATTCGGTAAAAAGATCTCATTTGTATGCAAAAAAATGCTTAAAATAAACTGCAGTACTAACAACTGCTGCTTCCATTAACTGAGGGAGCACTTTCATCAGAAAGAAGCATATACTTTTTAAAATACATTTTCAGAAATACACCAAAATATACCTGCGTTTACATACTTATGCGATTTTTTGTCTGACTACAAAGACCCATTCTGCTGTTCCAGTATTTCCCAGAAGAACATCTGGGCAAGTCAAATACCTTGCACAAAACAGTTAAGTGCTAGCTACACAATAATATTGTACAACAGGCTGAAAACTTCTACAGCTCTTTTAAGAAAGCACTTTGTCCTAAAAATGCATGCCAGAGTTTAGAAATGGGATTTGTGTCAAGCCAAGATGAGATAGTAACATCAGAGTAATGCACACAACAGTGATTACTCATAACTTTTTTGGTGCATTTAATACTTCGTGGCAAATTGTTCTGAACCAACAAATGTTCTGGGAGCGTTCTGAACCTTCCCCACTTAGAATGTCTCATTGTGTTAAGTGGCAGTAAAAAAAACGAGCAACACTAATCTGTGAAAAGACTAAACATAAAGATAACTTTAAAACAACCATAGCTGTTTTTTTAACTACAACTTGAACTGCTAAGCTTTTTAACAAATGAGGATGTTAAAATGCAATGACTGGCTGGGAAATCCACTAATGGAATAAGCCTCTGAATTCTGACTCATATATATACATGGGTCTTTAAACTTAAAACCGAAGTCTTCAACTTCAAATGTCAAGTTATGGCCTCTTATCATGGATGCACTTCCTAAACTTTCATTACTTTCTGCAAGCCCAGGACTTCACACACTTATCTTCCACAAAAGTCTGGCAAGTATTTTAAGAAGATCTCAACAATTTTAGGATAACCTCTAAAACTTTGGATCATTTATGATTCAAAGACTGGTGAAATAATGGGAATATTTCTTTTGATTAATATGTGTACACAGCAGGAGAGCGCTAGCAAGAATTTTATAACCTAAACACAGTACAAAGAAAATGTAGATGCTCATCTCTGTAAGAGTGCCAAGTACATGTAGAATGCTATGCCTTATGGGGAAATTTTAGTTTGGTACTTTAGTACTTCTTAAAAAAAGATTTTAATAGAAGATGGTAATGACATTATTTATTTATCTATATACAAATTTATATTCATATATAAAATTATCGAATATTTATTAGATCACTTTATGACACACAAAAAATTAGATGGCTAATTGCTGTACTAATTCTACAGAATAAAGCTTTTTATTTATAAGAACTTGTTAATAAAGAAAATTGAGGGGGAAAAAACAACACCCATAACCCTAGATACTTTGAAGAGTGATCTCTGATAATAAATGAAGATAACAGAGTCTATTCTCTACCATTAGAGTTCATTTCCATAAATATCATAGAATCATAGAATCATAGAATCATAGAATGGCCTGGGTTGAAAAGGACCACAATGATCATCTAGTTTCAACCCCCCTGCTACGTGCAGGATCACCAACCACCAGACCAGGCTGAACTTGTCTCCGCAAGATTTATTCTCACATTGTCTACTTGCATGGTTTCTGATTATTTGGAGAAGTCCTGACATCTCTTAAGTAGAGAAGAAACAAAGGAAGGCATATTTTGAAATATTTGAAATAGAAAGTAATTTCCTGATGTTTTCTCATGTATTTTACTTAGGTGGCTCTGAAAGCAATGCCTCCTATTTATTTCCACTGAAACTACAACAGATATCAAGAACAGAATTACACTATTTGATAGAGCAGATTCTCAGCTACAAAGCGCTATTCTGCAACATTGTCACCACCATTAGTTATGCATTTTATGTTTTTTCTTCAGCACTGAACCAAAGCCTGTATGAAATTCTCATTAAAATCTGCACAGGCATCTGACTTCAATCTCACACTTTTCTTTTGTATGCACTTTCTCGTTAGATGCCATTTTGCCAGACTGCTCCTCTGCTGCTGCCTGTCACATGGCAACAAAATGTGATGGAATATTGGTGGGAAGGTTCATCCCCTACTGCCATAACACCAACATCCACCTCTGATGCCATGGGTTAACATAATAAAACTGGAGGCATTACTTTTGGAGCAGCCCTTGTACAACCCTAATGCTTTTGATTTGAAATGGTCTATAGCTAGAGCATTTTTTGAATATGAATCATTAGCATAAATACAAGGGTATGCTAAAGTATGAAGAATAATCCCTAAAAGTATGCATTGGTAATAACCTTGCTCTTGACTTACTGGTTACTCTGGGCAATCTCTACCCTGCATTTTAATTCAAATACTTTGAGAAGTCTTCAGCTGTCATGACAGAAGACAGGTATGAAGATTACAGTTACTACTATTACTAGAGTTTAATTCTTTATTGTGTATATATTTTTCAGAATGTCAACTATACTTTCAATTCCAGTATCAGTAATTTGCAATTCACTTCAATTTGAGGATCAGCAGTTTGTCTCAAATTCCAGCTGATATATCTGAGAATATTTAATTTATTTAAATATGGTAGCTAAAAAAATAATAAAAAAATCCAAACCAACAGCTTTTTGAAACAGCTCTGTTTCTGAAACTTTTTGTTGTGCAAAATTCTAATCTGGGATAGGGCTAGCATCCCATGAGATGGGTTACAATGGCTGTGTTGTTCTTTGTCCTTGAAAATTGGATGCTACTGTCAATTTATAGTAAGTCCAATGCTTTCCTAGTGAGTTGGGCTCTCTGAGCTCATATATTCCAATCCTTTGGCACCTGTATAGTACACCAAGACTTTACAAAAGGACTTCTGTTCATGACACGCACACTAGGCAGACCACATATCCCAAGGACACAGCAGCCCTAGGCTGAGTCTGCAGCAATGCCACGTGCAGCACTGGTCATTCTTTATGCCTCGCTTTTACTGTGTGAAGTTCCATTGGCAAGCATTCTAACATTAATGTGTTAAAGGAATGAAACATCAAAAAAAGTCCACAAATTAACCACCCTGATAGCAAAATAATTAATGCAAATAAATGCAAATCAAATGCATTACCCTGGCATGGCATGATAATGAGAAAACAAGTCATTTAGTCAATCAAGGAAATATGCAAATAAAAAACATCCTTTTCTGAGGTTCTTTGATGCAGAAGTCTAGAAGAAATAGTTTAGCTGTATTTTGGGGACATAAATTACTATTTATGTGGTTTGCAATGCAGGTACACTACCCCCTGTTTTTATTCTGTTCACACTAAGTGACAATAATATGACAAAATGCATTTCCTGCTTAGAAATGCTGCAGAAAGGTATTTTTCACACCAATGTGAAGTTTGAAACTTACTGCAAAAAAAACCCCAACAAAACAAAACAAAACAAAAAAGCCAAGCAACCTTAAACTAAAATATACTACTGGGATGCTGTGTTAAGACTAACATCACAATTTTAACCTTATCTAATGCAGCAACCAAACAATCTGTACTTCTCACAAGATAACAGCTCATCCTTCTAAGATGCTTGACTATTTTGGTGTGCATATCTGAAGATCAGAATTATGGGCCAGGCCTCAGATGACAACTGATACAGAAGATCTGCTGCCTGCATGTAGATTATTGTGCAAATGTTTTTTGCAGACTACATGCACTTATTATTAAACACACCAAAAAAAAAAAAAAAGAGAGCTGGAGCGGGGTGAAAATTATTGGTCATCACCTGCAGTAAGAAATAGGATGAGAAACAGGACGAAGGGATATGATCAAAGTTCTAGAATTAATTGTTGAAATACCAGGAATGATTGAAGCAAGGCACAATATTGTTAAGTATCGCTGCTGCACACAGCTGCTGTAAAGAAGAGATAAGAAGAACACTAGACACAATTCCCTTCTGAAGAGTAAGCTTCAGGTCAGGGGGTAAAAGTTACTAAAAAGGACTTGCTGCTCTTTTCATCTTTTCACCATTATCTTCTAAGCCCCTTCTCCAAACAATTTAGTATACACTAATTACTTTGTAAAACATTTTAAAATTAGTCATCTGCATATTTTACCATTGCTTTTAAATTGAATTCTGCATGAAAGCAAATGCTTTTATGTTGAGAAATGGGCAAGCAGCTTGCTGACAAAGCCTAGGTATTCCTGTCTGTCTAGTATGTTCTGGAGCAGTGATATTATACTGCACTGTGATATTAAAGTTCAACCAGTAGCTATGGATTGCTTAAGCCAAATATTTTTCTCTGATTTCATCATGAAATCAGTGGAAATGGAATCCCTACTTTTTAAGAAAATAATAATTATTTCTTATAGACTTCTTCATAGATGAATAGTCATTCACTGGGCTTAATTACATGGACTATCACCCTCTCCAGATCTAGGCAATATCTGTAACTATGCCAAAACACATGGCATTTCTGCTACAGTTGATCTCACAAAAGTAGAGAGTCTTAAGGCAAAAGTGGATCCAGTGATTTAAAAGGGGGTGTTCGCACACTTAAAATTAAGAGCAGAGTAGAAACCCAAATTTCCATCCACTTCTGTGTCTCAACTCATTTTTTGTCAACTTCCACTTTCTGTTTTTTATTACTAATTGATAATCCCTAGGTGTTTTAATAAATTGCCACTATGATGTATCCAGTGCTCTCCATTTAATAGAAGAAAGACCAGGCAAAATCTGCACTGGGAAACATTTCATTCACTGGATACAATATCTCATGGGTGAACTTTCCTGCCAGACATTTTGCAAGGTATGATTACATGGTGGACAAATGGAGGAAAACTCTGAGGCTGTCCTTAGTGATGTGAGTTCCTCACAGGGCACCCAGGCCTATGATGTAAATATATCAGTAAGTTTCTTTTTTTTTTTTAATTGGTACCCTCTCCCCAGCAGAACACCTATTACTAAAAGGAGAGTGGTAGGTAGAATTAGGTTCCAGCAGCATCACACATTTTCCAAGGTCAAAAGTGAAAGATAATGGAAAAAATACAGCGAAGCATTTTAAAACGAACATAATTCTATAAAAAGGACTGAATTCATGGAGGGAAGGAGATGAACATGCTGTTCACCTGTAGCTCTGCAGTAAAATTTTCATATCAAGTGCTAATGACAGGTAACCTCCCTAGAGATTTATTCATTCATTTTCTTCCAGGTACAGCATATCAGCTGAAGACTTCCCTGCACAGCCACTTCGCCATGATGTGAATTACAATTAACGCCGAGCAGCCAGGGGTTGTTTGTTAGATTATTAGAGCCGGTGAAGCTGAATGACTCATTCTATGCTACTTAGAGGAAGAAGGCAAGCAATTCATCACCGAGCAGATATTAATGATAGGCTACCTGAATCCCTATGGAGGAACGCCGGCTCTTGAGGAACTCCTCTGCCTTAGTCACCAGGATGGCCTTGTCGCTGGTTCGGATGGAGGCACTCTCCGACATGTGGCGCTGGGCAGCTGCAGTCTCCAAGGCGAGGTTCATGGCCTTGTTGCTGTCCAAGCTGTCTGTGGAGTTGTACATCCCTCGCCCATCCTGGGGCCACGGGGACATCCGCTGGGCCCGGCTGTCATGGTATGCATCCTGGGTGGACTCTGTGCTGCTCTGGGCCGTCACTGAGATCAGTGGCTTGGATGTGGTACGTGGGGGTACCGGTGGTGGGGTTTTTTTGTAACTTGTGTAAGTTACAGCTACGGAAAGAACAAAAGGAAAAAAAAAGGGGTAGAGGGGAGATGGATTGGGGGAGAAGAAATCAATATTAACCAGATGGAAAATTCACAACATTTTCACCGTAACACTAAGGTTATTCTACTGAAGACAGTGCAACATAGTGCTCCTGGTAAACCTCACTGTTTAGTCAGACATGTATCCATAGCAACATTTCATTTCAAACAGGTGGCAACGGGACTCCCATTACAGAGAAGATGAAAGGGAGTGAGGATGTGTGTATCTGTCTGACCCTCAAGGTTGGGTTGGGTAGGACCTGTGGTGCTGTCGGGGTGGCTCACCAATGGATAAAACTGATGAGAAAAATAAAGGGAGAGGTTTTTTTCTACTCTCAGTCTGAACTGTGTCCCCGTTATTGATACAATCCATTAAGAAAGTAATGGCAAGGCAGTGGAACAGAGCAGAAACTTCTACCTCATGCCACACTTACTCATCTATAAGTATTTCCAGTAGTACTGGCTTGTTGGACAAGAAGCCTGTCTTTTAAAAATATTCAAGATTTGAAGAAAATTCAGGCATGTAAACATTTTCATAATATCTGAAAAGCTATCAGATACTTGTACAACAAATAAATATAAATAATACCCAAAGCAGTGACATTCTATTCGCAATCCTGCAGCAAGCCTTAAATCCTTAGAATGTACATTGAAGAAGGATAGATTCAAATGCAGAGAATATGGAAATGCAGATATAAAAATTGGCCTGAAACACTGAGAGAACTGGATGCAAATGAGCAGAACTAAGAATTTTAGCACGATGAGCAGAGCAGGTCTAAAACCGCTTTTGTGTGGATCCTATCTTGAAGTAGAAGGGCCCATAACGTATTCAAGGGAGCTATACAGGATGCAGGATTCAGCCAATATTGTCTTCTTACAAAATCTTTGAAATTTCATAGAGATAGATAGTGATTAATATCACATAGTTATTTTATCACAGAATTATAAAATGGTTTGGGTTGGAAGGGTCCTTTAAGACTATCTAGTTCCAACCCCCCTGCTATAGGCAAGGACACATCCCACTAGACCAGGTTGCTCAAAGCCCTATGGTATCTTATTGCCTAAGCCCACTATACTGTGTTTGTACTAGTATAAGCACTTCTGTGATAAAAGCATTTTTACTGCAAAGCACATACAATCATAGAATTCATAAAATTAGTGACTGGTACAAAATTGCATTGTAATATGCTTTTTTTCCCCACATTCCTGCACAGGAAAATCAAGCCCAGTTCACATCCCATATAATTAGAGGAAAGAAAATTATTATCTTTCCCTATATAAAAAAAAGCTGAAGTAGCACACACACAGAGATCAATATAAAGAATGATTAAACAAAAAGGTTTGCCTTTTTCAGGTGTCATTAAATGCACTGGATGTTGCGAGGATTACTTAGTTAACCTTGGATTTGGGTTAATTGAGTCCAACAGGGATCCTAAAAATGTTCCTGCTATACAGACATGAGCTGATGAGCAGTGAAGTCAGAAGCAGCACCTTTCCAGTTGTGCTGGAACAGGAGGCTACACTTCAGCTCTCTAGAGGGAAGAAGCAGCGTTAGGAATTTGCTAGTACCTGGGACTGCTGAGCCTGAATCACCAAACAAGCATGTGAAAAACTGAGCCTAGAGAAAGACGTTCTGAAATTTTGATTCTTATAATAATAATATATAATAATAATAATAATATATTAGAATTATAATATTATAATATAATATAATAATAATAATAATAATAAGATAATAATAAATAAAATGGTGATCATAAATAAAAGAGAGTGAGGCAGAACTAAGAAGTGAAAATCTTCATTTGAAGCACGTATGGAATTACTACTGATGCAGCTCAATTCTGGTAGAGATTTAAAGAGAGTCTTGCTCTGAGCTAAATTGCTCTACCAGTGAGAGCAAGCTCTTCAGTTTCAGGGATGGTGTGTGTTTTTGAAGTGCAGTTTTATTGTCCTATCGCAAATCTTATCTCCTGTCAGTTTTGTAACCAGCAGTTAAGAAGAAAGAAAAAAACAATATTTTTCCAGCCACTTTAGGGAATACAGAAAGTTCGTGAAAGAAGGGAGAGGCTGTAAAGTCGAGAAATTAAAACAGTGTCTTATGAGCATAAGCAATGCCTCTAAGAAATGTTTCCACTAAGTGAGTTACTGTAATACTGTTCCCTCCCTTCCCCCTGCAAATGTAGATGCAAGTATTCAGAATGCTGAACTGCTTGCTGAACTGTTAGAAACAGAAAAAGGGATGAAATGGGTTCAGGGAAATCCTGAAATAGAATTTATTTTTATCTATAGCATAAGACAAATTGTCAATGTTATAACTAGTTTACTGTTTTTTTACCAACTGTCTTCATCCAAAAGAAGAGCAGAATAATGAAACATATGGTGAATGTGATACTGAAACATCACAAGGAAATGTATCCTTGCTGCTTATCTCTCTTTTGTCTAATCAACATCAATGTGAAAAATGTTAAAATTGTGTGGCAACCCTTCATAGCTACTTAACTTTTGTTTACATTTTTTAAAAAGAAAACTATTTGAAAGTCTGAAAATCTGTGAAGAAACTGCATACATATTCGCTGTTAAATATGGCAGAAAGAAATCTGATTAATTTCTAATTTTAATTTCTTCATTGAGATCAAATATTGAGAAGGGAATAAAAAATCCATCTCTGCACAGTTAACGAGTTCATATCTGGAACAACAGTTTCAGAGTCACAGAAATCTGGGACTAATTGGAAACTAACAAAATCAGGTAAGGGGATGGAGGCATGAATTTGCAAGGCAAATCTTAACACCAAATTCTATTTGTTTCAATCACTCAAGTGATTCCATAGAAGTAAATGAGATAACTTAGATGAGTAATGTGATCAAGACTGGTCTTAGATAAACTGAGTATGTGTCACTGGCTTAAGGAATAACTAATAAATTAGGAGAGGGCTATAGGAGATAAGTTGTCTACTACTCCATAGGTTACTGGTAATGCCTGTTCTTATGCCTCTAATAAATAATTGTATAATGGTCTGAAACATGAAATTTTACATCACTTTCAAGTTCTATTTTTATTTTTTTAATTTATGATTAATTATTACATCAGTGAGTGTTTCCATTATCCTGCAGTGTCTTTTTGGATCTGCTTCTGACAGTCACAAGCACCATATACTATACATTAAAAAAACCCAAACAATACCTTTTCCTAATAGGAAAGGAAATTCCTTTCCATCACTCATCCCTTTCTTATGCTGAGGGAGAGGAGCTCATGTCAGCCTTGCATGATTTGCAATTTCGCAAATTTAATCGGCCTTAGTGGTTATTATTTGGAAGTAAGCACATGAAGCCTGCTTGATGTTTTGGTCCGCCAGCCTACAAACACCACAGTGTCCACCCCAGCACTGAGCGCAGTGCCTAAGTCCATCTGGGGAACTGAGGCAGGAAACCAAAGTGGAATGATGAAGATGGAGAAGGATGCTTGTCTCCAGTCACAGAAAGACAAACTGGGAGTCAGGGCCAGCACAACAGCTTGGGAGGAAATACAGCATGAGAATGGGGAAGCAGGAGGGCAGAATGCCTCTCTATGACTTTAGACTGATTTCAATTGTGGACATCAGCTTAAGCAGAGCTTTGTATTTTGACATACATCAGTCCTGGAAAATATCAATCCTGGATAATCTGTTGTTTCTGTGGCCCACAGAACCTGACCTGAGATTGCTGATTTTGTTACTTTTTATCACTATTTTCTGAGGAGGCTTGGTGGGCCCTGCTGATATTTTACCAATGCTAAGGAATGAGGCTCAGGAAAAGGAAAGCACCATTCTGCTACACTGTTAATCAATTTGTAATATCTGCAGCTGCTCTGAAATGCAAAGATAAAACGAGTAGACAGAACAAAACGTATCTTTTTAACATTTAAACATAACACAGAAGGAGTTATGAGAAAGAAATTGAATTTTCCTTCCTGTTGTATTCAAAGGCTGTCTTAATATAGAAAGCAGAATTTATTTTTTTGCCTTGTTTAATAAAGCAGGAAAAATTATTTTTGGAGATCAGAAGATACAGTCTGTCTCCATCTGTTAGCTAATAATTGTCAACAATAACGACAAAAATGGTCAAAAACGTTTTTCTAATTCTAACTGTAAGGATATTTCAGACTCCCATTTGAACCAAAGCACTAACTGTTCAGGCACTTGCTTGACCTCAATATAAAGAGGTGCAATCAGCTCCACTGGATTTTCCTTCATGTACACTGCTAGACAAATGGAGAGAAAAGAAAATGGTTCTGTGTTGTTGCACAGAATAGAGGGCCAGAAAAAAATGAAGATGAAAACCAATTTCCTGATAATTCTTAACTAACTTGAAGTTTTCATTTAGTTGATACACCTGCTGTTGGGTATCCTGCTGAATCTGCACTGCATTTGACTAAAGCTGTGTTAGGCTGGTGTTGCTACAGCCATAGAAATAAGTCAGTTTCTCAGTCCATATTTCAGTGCAAACACAGCTTGTATTAGAAATAAAATGACTAAAATCATTCAGTTCAGATATAACTTCAGATTATCCGTAGAGATTCTGAGACAAAAGGCAGAAGTAGAGACTTGACGTGTCTGATGAAATATCAGTGGCTGTAGGTGACATTCAGAACACCTTTTGAAAGACAGACTTTTAATAAATCACCGCTGTTGGTCCATTTACCAGATATAATCACCTGAGGGGTTGTCACAAATCAATATAACCACTAAGCACTTAGTCAAAATAACATTATTTAGGCTGAGATCACAAAGTTAACTGGATGATGAATTTACATGAAAGCACCATCAATTAAAAGGAACAGTTGTCCCTTGTGACACACAGCAGGAGTAAACTGGATTTTCTGTTTTGTGAGAAGGTTTATTCAGAAGGAGGATAATTGCTCTGCAGGGAGCATGGAGCTGTCCTGGAGGCAGAGCTCCCCAGGGCACACTGCTGCAGGCAGCCTGGGCCTCTCCACGGGGAATGCCACGGGGGATCCCAAGCTGATGCTAGGTCTCCTCCTTCACACAGAGAAGGTGAATGCTAGCCCTGAAATCATTTCAGAAGGGAAAAAAAAGAGAGTCTTTCTTGTAATGAAAGCCTGCAACTAAATCTAACCATGTACGAAAGGATTACTCAGCTGTCAGATAGCCTTTCGGCTACTCTGAACATTGTTCTAGCAAAAGGTTTTCACAATCCCAGCTATCATGGCTTTTCTTAAAATGCCCTGAAGTCTCTTCATTACATGCCCTCACAGACCTCTGGTCTAATCCTAAAATATAAAGATACTTGTGGCTGTGTAACAGTTACTTCTCCAAGAATGATGAACATTTCAAGATCATTAAGAAATCAAAAAGGACTTCTCAGAGAAGGTGTTCCCTTATCCACAGAACAAATTCATTTCTCAGTAAGAGAATGAACACTTTGATGTTTTTTCCACTGATCCATGCAAGTCAAGATTAAGAACACGTGCACCAACTGAAAAGAAAGGATGTTGAGATGCACTCAACATATGTGTGACTTTATATGTGACTACGGTCAACTCCTGCTATATACTGATCTCCAATGAGAAACACAATTAAAAGAATGTGGTTTCAAGCATGGCAGTATAATTTTTACAAAGCACATCTGGCTTTTCCTAAATCTAAACTCTGAAGTGCTAGAAAGGGGTTTCTTCCTTTAAAGTTCACTCAAAATGAGATGATTTAGAAATGCTTAGTTTTGGCATGTGTGGCTTCTGGCTCCTTAATTTTAAGAAAAAGTGATCAGCAAGAATAAAAGGCAAAGGTTAATGTAAATTACCAGCTATTTCAGATATGTGCCATTGCTGGTCACTTATAAGATATACATCTTTGATTTGGACTTGCTTTATCTTTTAATATCAGAGCGAGATGTACTCAGGCTCTACACAGAAAGAAATGTTTTGCTCCATTACCATGCAATGCTGTCTGTACATAAATGCCAGTCCTCCAAAATAGTACTCAGACAGTCACTTAACACTTAAACTGAAACAATGGCTGCATGTAGGCGTAGGACAGTTAAGGAAGACACATCCCATTCTTGTACAATCCTCCAGCTTTTCTCTTTGCTGCTCCCTGGGAAGATGCACACTTCTGCTTGTCTCTTTGCTAGTGAATGATCCTGCCACTTCTGAGGGCTTTTCATGTTCAAGAGTCTCTCCATTTGCAAGGTTATGAGAGTAGTTTTCTGAACTGTAAGGAGATTCAAGCTTTGTAAAAAGAGTCATTAAAACTTACCAATGTCATACTGTGCTTGAAATTCAAGAGATAATTTTGTTTTAAAATAAATTGATAATTTCAATCTACTCTGTGGTTAATATCTCTCAAACAAAATCAGATGGTTACTTTAGTTGTTACTGAATCTTCCCACTTGTCCTCTTTTCCTGTTCTGCCCTCCACAATAAATCCTAGTCAATATAGGAGCCAGCTATCTCCACTTCCAAATGGAGAAAGAATATTTTTATACTTGGATACCTGTAAAGAATCTGTTTCTTGCTTTTTCAGATTAAACAGTGAGAAACAGCTGAAATATCTATAATAATATTTTTATGAGATACTTTCTTGGACAGACTACTTACACCCAGATGAGTTTTATCAGCACAGTTTATATGATAGGCTGCAATTTATTTAAGATACATGCCTAAACTGAAAGCATTGTCCAGGTGCCAACTACCTAACTTCTTATCCCTGATGGATCATTTTATGTGTACTATGTTTAGGTAAACCTGGATATTTTTCAGACATTAAATTCATATGTTAAGTTATCATGGTCTCTTGCTATCATGTCTCAATAATGATGGTCTCATGCTGTCATAGTCCATGGGAACAAAGCACTGCATTTATCCTGTGTCAATTTTTTAAGTGGGATTTTATAGTAGCAATTGGTTTTATCATATCTTCAAGACATGGTCAGTATTTGAGAACCTCATAGTGGAATCTATCTCAGCTCACATTAGCCATTTAAAAGACAGAGCAAGTTAGCTGCCTGATCTCTGTTCTGGGAACAATTCTACTTGCTACTTACTAGATGTTTTACTATTACTTTTAACCAGGAAATGACTCACCCTATGCCAGTTTTTTTATTTTTTATTTATTTATTTATTTTTTTAAATCAGTCATAATGGAAGAAAGGACAACCAGCTCAGATCAGGGCTCTAATTCTGAAATGCCTAACTGGGTGAGATACACTCCAGCCAACTGTTCTGTACCCATCAACGTGCTGGCAGGATTCTGCTACACACTGGGACATAATGTCTCTTCTCTTCTGGTACCTGCATTTATTGGAAAGGTGGGAGCTTCTTCTCATCTGCTCCCCTGTGAGCTGCTGAAGCAAGGTTGCATGGAATTTGCCTACACCAAGGGTCTGGCCAAGTCTGATTTCCTTGCTCCTTGCTACTGCATGGCAGCTAGTAGTCGTTTGGCCCAAGGTCACTTTGAAGCTCCATGAAAGTATTAAAAACAAACCCTCTGTATTTCCATAGAATTTAAATCCATAGAATTGATTGCAGTTTTAGACACTAAGCTTGACCATGCTGTTTAGCCGTGCTGAAGTCAGTGAAATCAGACCAATTCACACAAACTTGGGATCTGGTCCTTGATGATAACGTATTGTTGATGAGGCAAGATTTGAGCTTTTAAGATATGACTTTTTTTTTTTATGTGCTTTCCAAGATGACACGTCACGGAGACACTGCTATCATTTGAATCTCATTCAAAATGCTGTTTTTGAGCAGTATTTGTCTCTGCAAAATAGAACCTATACAGCACTGCAAAAAAATGAAATTGACACAAAACCCTAATTAGAATTTACCAGGGTAGGGCAAAATTTCTGGATGAGATGTCTCTATAACTCTGTGTGTACATTAGGTTAGACTCAATAATCATAGTAGATCCTTTTAGGCTTAAGTTCTGTACATCTATTTGAAAGCAACAATTAAGTGGAAATGTGACCACTAAATTTGGAAAAAGCTGGAGTCTGAAAACAATCTGCAATCTCCCAGTTAGAACTTGGCGGAGAACAGTATAAAAGGAATTACTGTAATCAAGCCATTCAGTGCATAAGTCATTATCTCCATATTGAGGAAACTTAAGTCTGTAGGAAGCCCATGTTACATAAACGATAAAATCTGTTTTGACAGTGTAATTAATGTTAGTTTCAAAACAGAAATGCAAATCAAACAAGACATCAAGGTCAGAAACTGTAAGGCTTTGCCAGTGTTAAAAGAGATGTGGGCAACACAAACCTCATGAATTGCTGATGGACTAGTTACAAAGGGTTCTATTTTAGATCAGTTAATTAGTGAGAAATTATAGCCTAACCAGCATCCTGTAGATGGCAAAGTGCTGACAGCTGTTTTCCTCTTCTAAACAGTTCCTATGCGCTTCCAAAATACTGAAGTTGCATTAAAAAGCATAATCTCAGATTTTCAGTTGCAGGAAGGAAAAATTCACTTGAACTGTACTCTGTTTACTTTACAGAATGCATGTAAGGCTTTTCAGAAATATGACTGCATGGCACTTTGCGAAAACAGTGAGACACAATGAGAGAAAAGAGCTCAAAAACTAAAAGCTGCTGTTACTGGGTTACTGTTTCACATTGAAAGCAATAAACATTTTGTAAATGTTTTTCAGTAGGACAGAATCAAACCAATATTGCTGCCATTCTATACTTTAAAAAAGTCTCTTTGCTTGACCTCCCATGAACCCTTATCACTCAAGTCAAATAATTTCCAGCAGCCTCTTGAAATGCACTCACGGATGTATTAGGTAGGCTTATCACTGGTTTTGTTGGTATATTGTTTGTATATTTTATTCCCATTCTTACAGTAGCTCTGTGCTTACTTTCATTAGCTTTCAGTAAGGAATTCCAAACTGAGTAATACGAGAAAAACAATTTGCTCAGTTAACCTTAAGGAAGTGTTGCACTGTAGAATAATTACAACAGTGTGTTATGATAATGGTCCTGCGTTAAAGAATTTAAATGATTACATCATATTGTAATTAAGGATAAATGAACGACTTTAAATGATTATTTTAATCCACAGAGATCTGCAAGTCTGGACACAGTCCCACAGCTCACTTTTGAGACTGGCAACAATACAGGCAACTGTCAAATCAAGAAATCATTTTTACAGATGGAGCTGGGACCAGTATGGAAAAAAATACTCATAAAGCTACTTGCAGGCTGCTGGTTCTGTATTTAGGTGCAGCAAATACTGTTGCTGGGTTTTGAGCTCTCAACTCTGCAAGCCAGAGCGTGGCTCTCTATAAGTCAGTTATTCTTGTTTTAAATGGGATCAGGATTAATCTTTAGTTTTACCCAATGAGGCAATGTAAATAGGTCTTACTTTTACCTGAGGTGTCTGAAAGTTAGCTAGCCATACTATGCCATCATTGCAGACTATTTTTATAGGCGACAGGGAGAAATAGGAACATCCAGAGGACAACTTATCTCATAAGAGATACCAATCTTAAAGGGGATAAATCACATTTCATTGACTATAATAGGACATAAATGCGTCTGCCTTTGACAGCTACATTTTAGATATATGTATTAGGTGGGATGAATTTTTATAACTGAAATTTTATGGTTTTTTTTATTGAGGGAAAGAGACTAAGAGTGGAAATATTCTTTTTTTTGTTTTTGTTTTTGTGTTTTTTTCTGGACACAGAACAATCCCAAAAGGTTCATTTGTATTTAATATAAGAAAAAAGAAATGCATATAAAAAGTGATGACTCATTGATACGCCCTTGATATTGCATTCACAGACTCTAAAAGCCAAGTGATAGGTTACTTGCTTTAAACTCAATCTCTTCCCCAGACCTTTCTGGATCTCCTCTAGTTGCCTTTAAGGATCTACAGTGAGCTTCTGAGAGGGTTCTGGAGTTTGTCTAAACTGTAGTTTCCAGTGCATATGTTTTAACGGGCTACATACTGACACTACACTTCGCCCCTTCCACATGCTTTAATACTCCATTTACAGTGTACCAGAAGTACAGAGCTTTTTGGTAAGTGGTATTAGGTAAGTGTAAGACACCTCTGTGTAGGTAGGGGTACTTTGACTGTATTCCTTCTTAGCCAAACTCACCTAAACATAGGTATCTGATATTTTTTTTAGATGTCCCAGGCCTTTCTGCCAAGCATGTAGCTACTTGTCCAGGAAAAAGCAATTCTGTCGTAGGTCCTATGTGGGTATCTCAAATGGTACCACCCATTATCCTTGAAATGAAACTGAATTTACTGCCATGGGAACTCAGACAACTAATTTGCATTAATGCATCTACAATTAAATTACTTGATCTAGAGCAAAATCCTCCAACATTCAGCTAAATTGTCTGGTCAAAAGCAAGTTCCTGTGCTTATGCTCTAGGAATGTCACCAGTTTTAGTGACTTCATTTTCAGTGATCCTTAAGTAATGCTATCAAATACCAAGCTTACAAATCACTCTTCCAGGGTAGATCCAAGTCTGAACAAAATTCCATGCACAGAAATGGAGAATTCTATACAAGCTTTGATCAAATTCCATTTCAGAGAGATCAAAATAGAAGATGGGAGTTTCTGAGGGGTTAACAGAAGTGTGCAAGCATCCCGGGTAGATTTTCATATGAACAAAATAGAGATTTTGTTGGAAGTAAAAACAGATTACCGGAGAATTTTTCTCTTTTAATTCTGTATCACTCCACTCAAATATAGATATAGCATTATTTAAATAGCAAATAACCTGCTTGGCTTCTGCCATCATGACTGTCTGAATTTGGGTGGCACCTGCCCCTTAGGATTCTATTTTCCTGGAAAAGGCAATTTTGCAAGTTAGGAGTAATATCCCCCACAGTGAGAATTAATAAGAACATCCTCACCATGAGACAGAAAAGTAGTGAAAGCAACCAAACTTGCTTCAATAAGGGACTGAAAATACATTTTTGGAAATAGCATTACTCGTGAATGGACATGCTAGAAGTGGGACCCTATGGGAACAAGACCTGCTCTGCCATAAAGGGATTCTACTTATACTTTGCACACAGCCTTTAAAGGTCCTTGTATCTTCACTAGGACCCACAGGAGAGGAATTCTCTGGTGGCTGCACTATGATTTTTGGAAGACTGTATGTACTGTGAGGAAGCTAGAATAGAGTTCGCATCCGTGTTGTACTGAAAACATAACAAAGCTGAGGGCCATTCTGTCAGCAAGCAGTCTGGTCAAATTCCAGACAGTTATGCTTAATTAAATTAACTAATGGACTAAAACCTCTGATGGATGAAATATTACATGCAGCTAGTAAAAATTCAGTTGTCAGAACTGAAAATGACCTCTTTACAGCCAGCACAGAAAACAGTATATTTCCAGTGCACATCAACATTATGGCTCCTGACATACAGGCATCTATTAAAACTCAGGAGTGAATATATGTCAAGCTTCTGAGAAGACTCCTTAGAGGTGTCTTTTTTCATTCACTGAGGTATGCAGGAGAATTGCTGCCAGGAGAAGGGTCCTGCTTTTCCTTTTACTGAAAGTGAAAGGAAGCAGCATGAATATTTCAGCTGGTGAAGGCTCACCCATTCTGCAGGCTTCCCCCAGCTGCAGAAGCACGCAGGACAAAACCTCCTGCCAGTATCAAGCTAAATAGATGGGCTGAGCTTTACCTCTGCCACTGCTAGCTTCTATCATGTCAGAAAGGCTTCACAAATCTGAGAAGTGAATCACCTTTCTTGCATGATATTTTTTTGTTTCTTTTCTACTCCTATGTGTTTTTTTTTCTCCTCTTGTAATCTCATTCAGAAAATGAAGCTGAGAAAACTCTTTTAAAACTCATTCCATAGAACAGCTTTGAAGCCAAATTCTGCCAAGAAAGGGGACATGGGTGTCCTTTTAATAAAAGAAGAACCAGCTGTCTAGCAAATCTAATAGGTTATGGAGGAATTATGTCAATAGCAGAACAGCAGGAGCAAGGGAAAAACAGTCACTACACATTTTTTAAACTAACCATAAACACCAGACAGGGACCTCATTTTTTATCTTTGCTTCTGCAGACCTGTACCAAGGAGAATAAGAACTATAAAAAGCTGCTGGCCACTTCTCTAACTGTTTTCATGCCCCATCAGCCTGAAGAGGCCAGACAGCCCTGATTAGCCACAGCCTTTCTCCAGTCTCAGGAAATCCCATAGTTAGGAAGAGTTGCAGTGGCTTCTTGGCTATGCAAGTTGTTGAACTTCTCAAACCAAAGACCTTGTGTCACCTTCATCTCAGTGGCTCCATAGGCCACATTCACAATGTAGTGCTGCTATTAAAAGCAGTGCCAGCATAGCATCAGAACTCCAATATATTTAAGAGAATTAAAGACTAATTATTCTCCTAGATACACCCAGAGCAATGAAAATGATGTGTGCATATGCAAGTGTACAACTGGGCTCATTCTTTGTTAGTATAAGATTTATTCTCACAGTATAGGCGCACAAGTTGGCACAGCATCAAAGCATTAAGTCAGAATCCTCAAGTGCTCCCACAGATATATGGTATATTTCCTGCAGAGAATTCGAGTGCCAGATAATTCCATCGGGCCCCAACAGTAATTAAAGTCAACAAGCAGATTATAATTGAGAAAACAGCCTTCTATATCTTTTTTGGAATTACAGTTTGGGGTAGTTTTAGATATACCTTTTGTGGACACCAATGCAAGCTATCACTTAGCAAAGGATGCCTTTCCAATCCCTAAGTCTTGGCATTTATTTCTGTTCTCAACATAGAGAAGGCAGAAATTGTGGACATGATAACTCATGCACATTTTTCCCCATTTGGCTAGGTTCTCCCAGACAGTGCAGTAGGTTAAGAAGATCTAAGCAGTCACCTGAATGAAGTATCTAATTCTTGAGAAAATTAAAAAAAAAAAAACAAAACAACAACACATGAATTTATTAGTAGGAACTGAAGAGTGCAGCTGAATTGAGTGCAATTGAGGACTGAGTATGATGTCTACAGCAGCACTGCAATAAGTTATCACTGCCCCGTCAAAAGCAGTATGCCATAGAATCCCAGGCTGGCTGAGGTTGGCCAAGATCTTTGGATCCATCTGGCCCAATGTCTCCTCAAGCAGAGACTCCCAGAGCAGGATGCCCAGAACTACATCCAGCCAGTTTCTG
Source organism: Centrocercus urophasianus (assembly GCF_019232065.1). Classification (NCBI taxonomy): domain Eukaryota; kingdom Metazoa; phylum Chordata; class Aves; order Galliformes; family Phasianidae; genus Centrocercus; species Centrocercus urophasianus. The sequence continues at coordinate 13,807,202 of NW_024884142.1, read as the reverse complement.
AAGATCCCTGGGAAGGGAGACATCACAGTCTACTGGGCAACCTGTTCCAGCAATTGGTTATTTTCAGACAAAAGTCTTTCCTGACAGTCAAATGGAGCCTCCTGTGTTTCAATTTGTATGTCCACTGTTTCTTGTCCTGTCACCAGGCACTACTGAAAAGAGGCTGGCTGCATCCTCTTTACACTCTACCTTCAGACACTTATCAACGCATTTAAGATCCCCCCTGAACCTCTTCTATTCCAGGCTGAACAGTCCCAGCTTTCTCAGCCTTTCCTCCCAGGAAAGAGATTCCAGCCCTTTGCTGGACTCTCAGCAGTAGCGCCATATATAGTAGCTCCATAAATTCAGCTTTTGCCTGCATTCAGTATCCTCATGTCTTTGAGAAATAAAACCAAACAACTATAAGTACTGTCATTAGTGTTAAGATAGCAACCAGAGAATCATCCTTTTGGGGTCTATAGGAACAACAGTGCTATGAAACAATATAACCTCTAAATGAATTATCACATTCTCATGCCTCATGCTTGTAGGTACGTGACTATGCAATCACTTCAATGACAATGAGCATTTTGTGGCTCAATATCAAACATGCACTATAAAAATTCACCCTGCGAAGTCTCTTATTTCAAAAATGGGAAGCTGAAAATAGCTTTAAGCCAGGAGAAAAGAAACCTGCAATTCCTCAGGCATTCTGAGCAATGCTATGAGTTGTAATTGAAAACTCCCTCATGCAATGTGACCTTGTTTGAATTAATTGGGTTTTGGAATTACTGCTCAATAGTTCAGTAAATGTGGAATTCTCTTACATTTACTCATTGCCAAGCAGAGTCCTACTGGCTGAGAACAGTGAAATGCCCAAAAGTGCCATCTCTTCAGAAAGCTTTGGTTTAATAGCACGAATTAGTTGAGAGGGAGTGCATATACAAATAGTCAGAAAGGTTTTTTTAATGCTACGCTTTTGTGAAAAATGAGGCAAATCAATGAAGTGGATTGTGCTGGTCACTTAGGGTGAGACTTCCTAACTGACTGTAGCACTTCAATTCCTGCATATACAGTATGTATAGAGTCTTCTTTTGAAGCCATCTCACATTGTCTATGAAAGCAATACTCACTGAGCAGATATCCCACCTGGGAGATGGGCTTCCTGAGAAGTGAGCTAGAGATGCAGCGTCTCTCTGAATGAAGATGAAAGTGCTTTACACTATATATAAAACCTCTATCAGGAGAGACTTAGTATGTCCTCCACAGTCTGGAGCTGAGGACATCCATCTGAATGGCCAGAGGTGTGAATTCCAATTTACTCTCTGAAATTGCTCCTGTGACTGGGATTTCAACATGTGCTGTTTCACTACAGAAGATCCAAATTGGTAGCTCCAGTGTTTTTCCAACTCAGTATTTCTGAATTCATGGCAAAACCAAACAAAATCAACAGGAAAAATGGAGCAAACATTCAGAAATATTCTATAGCATACAGAGTATGTCATTGACAGGGCTATCTCCGCATATAAGTCATATAACAAAAATGAGATGATCTCAGATGAAGTGGAAAGAGAGAGTAGTTAAGATTTTCCACATCTCCTTGTTAGCCATGATGTCCTACAACAATCCAGTGTTGTACAATGCTATGTGAATTACTTTTCAGTGCGATGGGTACTGCTAAAGTGGGATAAAGTGCCCTGTGGCACTGCTTCCTGCTAGCAGGCTCTTATTCTCAACAGGACTACATGGCTAACACTCACTCATGTACCAAGCTGGCAATACTGCTGTGGTCTTGGAATCACCAAGAATGGAAAAGATTTCCACAGTCATCCTGTCCAACTATCCACCACCAATATTTCCTCACTATGCTATGTCCCTTAAACCACATCCCATGGTCCTACAGGTCACTTGTGCACCTCCCCACAGCACTCTGCTGCACCAGTCAGGCATTACTAGTAAGGAGCCTTAAAAATGACATATGACCATCCAAATATACCTATGCAGCAGGGAACTGAGCTGGTACTATCTGGAAAAGCAATTCAGATTTCATGCACTCCTGAAAAGTGAAGCACGTCTTGCAAGAGCAATATGTAAGGCAGTAGTAGTCAGGATGACTCCTGCACTTTATGGCCTCCCATTCAGGAAATTAGATGTTGTCTGTGATGGAGGGATGAGGTGGGAGGCAGCAGCAGCTGGAGCTGTATTTTCTCAGCTGTGCATATGACAGCTGTGACTGGATTCAGTTCAGAGACTGAAAAGATACTGTCATTTGGGGCTTCTAACATGAAGTATTTTTTATCGAGTTCATTATCTCTTTACAAAATGAGACAGGATGGACAGAAATGCTCTAATCACAAAGAAATATGATAAGCCTCTGCAGGGGTCACACAGAGCCCGCTTCCAGCTTCCAGCATGCTTCCAGCACTGGCTGCCCCACTGCACTGTCACTTGTCTGGTTCATTTACACCTGGTGTAGGTAGTGAGTAACCTATGCCTTGTCACAACTCTCATTTAGAGTTCCATACACAACTAAACTACGTGGGTCTGCAGAAAAGTTACGTACTCAGCATTTGATTCTACCAATGAGCCATCTGATTTTCTCTGGAAAGTTGTACACACTTAAGAAGAGCTATTGGTAATTCTTTTTCCATCTATTAGCAAACATTCTTAACAGAGCCCACTAATAACATTCCACATAATATTCATTACAGCTGCAACCATTCCACCTTCTGGAAGCTGTTCAAACATCTAGGAAAATTTTCAGAAAATGCATGCTGTAAATATAGATTCCATAGGTTTATAATTGAGCTCATAGATCAAATGTTATTATTTTTATTTTAGATTTACATTTTTAGTTACATGAATTAATTTTTCGCTATGCCTGGGTGTTATGATTTGATTGCTTTACAACATCGATAAGAGGTGGCCATGACCTATATCACTAAAATTTCAAGGAATAATTAAATTGCACTGCCTGTCAATTTGCTAAGGAATTGCTTTAGTTTCTTTGCCAAGAAGAGTCTGTAACATCAGAAGCTAAAAGGGAATTAATGCAATGTAATTTTCCTAAGAATTCAAAAGCTGAATTGGAATTGAAAGCCGATGCGAAACTTTGACCTTTTTGACATTTATTTGAATGAAGCTCGTATAAACATTAAATATCTGCTAATGCCATTTTCGTATTTCAGGCAACTGCTTTTTTTACAATTTTCAGAGAGGAGTGGAGAAATAAGAGATTTTTTGAACTACAGTAATAATAGGAAATGAAGCATCTCACTCTGATGTGGCAAGGGCTGAAGAGGGAAATATGGAAGAGTTTACCCCAGGGTTTTATAAACAAGAACTTATTTGGCAACTGAAAATTGCAATTAAAGTGAGTCACATAATCCTTACTCTTCTTTTAGATAAATATCATTATATTAGATCAGATAAATATTTGTAACTCAAATATTTATTCACCATGAAAGCTGAGGACAGTGGCGCAGAAATAATAATTTGAATACAGAACCACACTCAGAACTGTATACAGTTCATAGGCTTCAAAAGAGTTTTGGCAGGGCTATGCATCTCAAATCATCATTATTTTTGAGATCTTTTTTCTTCTCAATGTCAATATCACTTCACCACAACAAATAAGAAAGATTAAATATTTGGGCAAGAAAATCCATCTGGTAAGTCATTCCCAAAATGAGACAAAGCCATGAGTGAAATGAAAGTTATAGATTTCAATACCTCATTATTTAGCCAGCAGACTGCTAATCAATGCTAAACATTTTTCATAAGTATGAAAACTCCAGGATGAAAACATGTTTATTGCCTAATCTAGTTATTTTCCCAAACATATTCTATTATTCAGCTTTGTTACTCCGGAGAGAATAATTTCTTTTCAGCTGAGAATTTTAGGCTTATCTGGCGTATATATTCAAGACAGCTCAGGTAAAAACCAATTATCTTGATAACCAAAATAATTCTGAAAATATTCCGACTCGGCAACTACAGTCAGATATCAAAATAAGTATTTAGTTCTGCCCTTTGCCATAGAAGGTTTCTTCATAAAATGATCACACATCACTGTAAGACAAAGATGAAACATTAGTCTCTCGGGTAGCAGTGAAGACTCCTTTTATATCATGTATCATGATAGCATTTCTATTAAACAAGGGACAGAAACGTCCCTAGAGGTATCACTGTAAGTCACAGCTCCTGATTTTATGCAAAGTTATACACAGAAATTAAAATGCTATATTGAAGATAAAATAACATTTTATACTACTTCTGGAATACAGATTTCTGTTATTCAACCTTAGTTTACTTCCTCCTAACAATCTGTTATGTAACGTGTGTCAAGCAAATAATTTCCAAAGTATTTCTACATGACACATTTTGAGCTATGTTCTCACCTTCCACAGACGAGCAGCCTGTACTGCAATTTAACGGTGTGTTGCAAGGTCAGTATCATGTTTAGGAACTGTCACTAACTTATTTGGAAACACAAAAGTGAATTTGGAATCCCTTAGCAAAGAATATGTATTATAAGTATTTGTTATAAATTTTTTAGTAATTTTCCTTCTTTCTGTGCAAACATTTGTCTACCTGTGTTAAATACTGATATTTTAAAATGAATACAGCCATCCTTTTTGCTAAGTAACAAATAAGATAAAAGAAAGTTTCAACAAGAATATTAAAGATTCTAAAAATGAATAATACAACAACAAATGCTAATGGTTACTGAAGACATCATGTTTACAATTCAGTCTATTGATACAACTGGTTATGCCTTTTTCTAAAGTAATGTTAATTGCATCTAAGTCAGTTAGACCAAATATTTAATATCTTGCTTCTATTTTTCTTTTGGTACTACTTTTCTTCTGGTACTATAAGGACCTAAATTAAGATCCTTATTGATCTCCCATATATTTATTGTTATATAACAATACACAAATGATGTTTTTGTACATACAATTTTGTATTTGTACTTGGAAAATAAATGAAATAGAGGTCAAATTATATCTGTGCTGAAATTCATCTCCACTGAATAATGCACACAGGAACCTCCCCAGAAGGAGCTTATTCCAAGCTGCAATAGCACAATTTTTGTAAAAAAAGAATGCTGGTATCAGACATCACTAAACAGGGAAGTTATTTCCAGTGTCAAATATCCTCTTACGAAAGAGTATATTTTCACATATCCTTTTACGAAAGACTAAATATTTTTACATGCAGGAGAGTGGAAGGGACAATGTAGATTTGCTTACCTGTGGTTGACCTGATAGTTGAGGTGATGTTGGAAGATGCCATCGCAGGTATACATTCATCATCTTGGGAATAGCCTGCCTGAATGGCACGCAAGTAACTGTGGCTTCTTGTTCGGAAACATCCAGGGAGGTCAAGGGCATCCATTGCCTGAGCTTCAACTTCACTAAACACTGATTCACACACCGATTCAAATTGCCCATTAACCTCTGCTTCACTCATCTGAATAAACAACAACAATGCATTTGATTTTTGACTTGCTTTTTTGTGATCATCACGGCCTCAACATCTCAAATGGACACCTGTACATTGATGAAGAACTGTTTTAGCAAATAGTTAAAATTTAGTAATCCCTTCTGATCACATTTACATTTTTTTATAACTTACATCAGCTGTTTATATGTATATAGTAAGCACATCACACATGCCATACAATTAATTTTATGTTTAGTATCTTTTGGCTATTCAAAAAACTATAATACATGTTTTCAATGGAAACCAACAAGTCTAAGATCACAATGGACTGACAGAAATCCATGTTCGTGGGAGTTGGACTAGATCATCTCTAGGGGTCCCATCCAAACCTTGTAGTTCTGTGTTTCCGTCAGCACTGGGGAACAGAAATTAGCTACACTAATATTAGTTCTCAAAAAGTGAGGGTGGATTGCCTGAGCACCTATCAGCAAAGTTATGCATCATGTAGACCTGCTGCACAGGTTGTTTTCTTCCTCTCATTATGAACGGACGTATCTCATACTTGAAGTTCTGCGAGTTCAGAGAAATATTGCATCTACTTGTGCCCAAAGCATGTGAAATAATATCTATTCTTCAAAACAGTGTGAAAAGCGGCCAGATAAGAAAGTAATGCTTGGACCAGCCTCACGTGAGTAGGGCCTTAAAATAAACTCTCATTTCTTAGTTACTGGTTAGCCATTTGACCACTGTGTAAAAATGAGATGCAGCCATGAGTGCTATCTTTCCTTTAGAAGCGTAATTTTAAGTCTGACAGTTCCATCATAATGCTTGTGGAGGAACCCATATCAGAGCGCACCAGAAGTGCCATGGACACCACCTACCAGCCTGGACCTTGGGAAGGTCTCCACCTCACCCTCCAGATCCTCACAGGGCATAGATAGAAGCCAGCAAGACCCAGTAGGTTGGGTGTGATACAAAATTGAACAGTTTTAGGTAGCTTTCATGATTAATAGGTTTTAGGAGGGCTGCCCTAGGGGTGGGAAGCTCTTTGTAAGAACTTGTACTGAGTTGTGGAGATGAGTGTCTAAACACTACATAGATCCTTTAAACAAGTTCTATAAAGTCAGTCCGGACCGGCTCTAACTGTATGTGAATAATTCCAAATTTTTATCAAAACCAGATGAAAAGCTAAACACTAGACAGACATGCCTCCTGATGTGTCTTCCTGAATATAATTTTTTAAAGGGAGTGCTAGAAATCAGAATCAGTATTAAGACAAGGTAAAATTAGTAGCGTCAGTTAACAGCACATCTAGTTGATATTACTTCTTCTGTATGGGTGACAAGTGCATTTTTCATTGTTACTGTTCCTAGCACATTATTCATTATGGAAACAGTGAGTGCAAATGTTTCAAATGTTCTAGGATTTTGATTAAGTAAATGGAAATTTCATACAGAACTTCTGATGATAATTAATAACTGATATTTTAATTTCATGTAAGACATTTCGGCTACTAAATCTTCTCTGAAAGGAATTACATTACCCTTCATAAAATTTGTTTCTAATAAAGTTAAGTAGTCTAATGCAATCTCTAAAAGATTGAAAAAAAATCTTACACTGAAATATTTTGCATACATCATTCATCAGGAAATTTGTGGTAATGTAATCCATAAACTCAGTAAGTCCTAAACACTTCCTTCATGCTAAGGTCACTGACTGGAAAAATTAAAAGTTTTAAACTTAAATTACAAATGTAAACTATGGAATCCAGCATCTTACTTGACTGCATCCTTGGTCAAAAGTGACAAAAAAAGAAAAAAAAGAAAAAAAAGAAAAAAAAATCTCATGAAAAAGGACATTAGAAATATCACAAATGATACAAACTGCTATTATGTAGATGGGACAACAAGGTGATGGTGTCATAGAAAAGGAACAGAAGGAGGCAAAGGTTCAAAACTTTTTGTTTTAATGCATTTACTTCATGTAGTACTTACTAAATGCTTTTATTACTAATCTGGAAACAGAGAGCAAGTTAGAAAGTACATTTTTGGCACAAAATTATGTGGGTTATTGAAAACCGGAAAAGAAAGAATCATATCAAGCATGACTTGGTTAATTTGTCTAACTGCAAATTAAATCTGTTGTGGACATCTTACCAGGTGATGTGCATTCTATTGGAATGAAAGATTTGAACCACTACTGAAACCAGCTAGTTGTTACAGTTCAGTGAACACCTCTATACACAGAGATGGTCAAAAAGGCAGAAGACATTAGTGTAGTTCTATATTATAGCATTATCTTAGTGACAGACAACAGCCCTTTGCTTTGAATGCATTTTTGTTGTTTTTTTTTCCAAAAATAGAGTTTAATAAACATAGAAAATAAGCAAACCAGGGCAATGAAAACCAAGGCATGAAAATGATGAGACAGATTCCACAAGGGAGCTATGAAAAGAAAAAGGGTTTGGAGAATGACTGACTGACAGTTTCTAGTGCCGGTATGTGCTACATGAGATTATAGTTAGATTTATCTCACATAAATTGAGGAACTTGACTGAAGGGCATTAGTCAGGCAGCTAATACCTCCCAGTGCTCTACAGTCTGGAGAATGACAAGCACTTCCAGAGGGCTCTCAGCCCACTTAGGGTGTGCACTGTCCTGGAAGAAACTCTTTCACTCCATTAAGTTCAGAGGAAAATCTAGTTGTTGCCTCAGTTAAAAGCCTCAAGTAAGATGAGCTGAATCCAGGCCTGAATAGTCGTGCAATACAAATTGAATGTGAATGAGTTCAAAAATTGCTTTAAAAGATATATATTTTCTTAACATAAGCATTGCACATAATTAGCTACTATACCCTTAGGTGCACCATGAAATGCTCAAAGAAAAGTAAAATACTTATCTGAGAGGAGGGCAGGGTCCTACTCTCATGAAGCAGCACAGGGAAGAAATGTCACAACCAAAGAACGTGAGGAACATTGGAAATTGTATGTAAAATACTCTGTTAAACAGAATATCCACATACTTCATAAGGCTGTTTGCAGTTCAGGCCTGATTCAGATCTCACTTCATCATGAGTTAGTACTAAATAACAAATCTAAAAACAGCAGAATGGAAAAATGTCACCTTTCCCGTATGTAGAATAATTGATGAGACTTTTTCTTTGACCCAAGAAGAATGAAGGGATTGAATTAAAAGATGAATCACTGCTCCTTTGGAGCATAATTATTTTAATCAATATTTTAATCTGGCAACCTACATTTATTGAAATCAGAGTGGTATTTTCAGAGGATAAGTTTTATAGGAGTGTGCCTTTTATGTCGTCTGCATCTTCTTAAGTATTTAATGCACACTGAAACTGAAAATATAAGTATTTGTTGTTTTTTTTTCTGAAAAAAAAAAAGGAAAATATTGTTGTGTGTTACTGTGTCCTTTTGCTTCTAGTACTGAATATTTTTGTTGAAATTACGAACAAGGGTAATATTCTTTAGAACCAAATTACTTTGACAATCCATATCCTCAGTCTGATATTACTTCAAACAAACAATCAACTATAACCACTACCAGCAACTCTTGCATCTGTGATTAACCTAGAAGAAAAGTTACAACAAGAATTTCCCACCTGACTAACACAGCTGGCCTGACTGAGCGTGCTCACTGCTCTCATATAGCTCTGATTCCTTGAGCGAAACTTTGGGGAATTGTAGTTTGCAGAGGGATCCAGGTTGTGACCCCCAGGCACGTCACTTGCAGTTTGAAGGTAGCTCTGACTACAAAGGAAAGAGGAAGAAAAAAGGAAAGGATGTAAAACTACAGATGGAATCAATTAGGACACTAAAGACAGTATTTTGTACACGATTCATAAATCCATTCCCCAGGGTCAAAAATCTCTCTCTGTAAAGCATCATAGATCTGCTGTAGTAAATGCTTTGACACAAGCAGAGAATGTCTGCAGTTCTGCTACCTGAAATTTTAAGTATCTTTGCTGTATTTAAACATCATCAATCCTCCCGACTATTAACACTGAACTTTACTCAAACAGAATGCATAGGTCATCAGAAACAAGAAACAGAGCTAAAGCATAAACCAAAGTAACAAAAAACATCTCATAGAGATAACAAAATCTGTTATTTGTTATCTGTTCTTCATCAAGTGCTAGGCTTCAAAAGACCTTTTATCTTTTTACCAAAGATCAAAATATCTTCTGTTCAGTGCAAGATTAGTAAGGGATTCAGAGCACCTGCATAAAGCTCCAGAAATGCTATTCTTGCAACACATCTCCCCATTTAGAGGACTGGGACCCTAACACCATACTGAGTACCTTCAAATGCTTTTGCTACAAGGCTATGTTAGTCTTCATGTTATACATCAAAGACATTGATTAGCTATCATTCTGGGAAGGTAAAGGAAGTAGAAGAAAAGAACTGTACTTTGCTTTGAATACAGAATTAAAAAAAAATTGAAAGTTATGAACAACATTTATCTGAGACATCAGAAGCTCTAAAAGGCCATATTTTAGGAGTCATATGTCACTTCTCCTTAAACAGCAGTGCACAAATTTATGAATATTTCAGAAAATTTGGGTTTTCATGTAGTAAATAGGCAGCGCTTAATGGTAGTTTTAACAATTCCTTAGAGGTAGTTTTAACAAAAACACAGTTTCTGTGAAAAATGGATCTGCGCCAGTGAAATATCTATCAGTACTGGCAATGCACTTTGAGTCACTCAGTGCAGCAGCAGCTGTGATATGTGCCAGGGCTGTTGGGAATTTCCCCATGGAAGGGGAAGTTTCTGCTGTGGAAGGACCAGACCGCTCCAGCAAATAAAGCCACAGGTTCCACTCCAGGTGCAAAGTAAGGTATAAACCATGACTTGGCTTCTTACGTTTATGAAATTTCAAGCATGACCATAGGCCAGTGCTTAGGGAAGGATTCATCAGACTTCCTTGAGGAGTAGGCCTAGATTTGAGCAATCCACGAAGAACACTCGGAGGAATCTCAGGCCCTTTGTCGTGACTTTGACTAGAGCAGCAAGGAGTGCTGAGTTCTGGCTCCCTGTGTGGCCATTTCCTTTGATATCAGACATGTAAGATGACTCAATGTCCTTCACATCACCAGCTGCGAGAACAGATGGGATTTATAGACCTCCTGACCTTACACTTGGAAGATCTACTCTGAATTGTTCCATGTGTTATTCCTGCCTTGGTCATCTCAGGCTCAGCACAGACAGCTTTATTTCCTTGGGGCAGCTATCTGCTTCTCTACGATGGGCTGCCTGCTTCTTCTTCTTCAAAGAAAAAGGAAATGTCATTTACTTAAATCTTCATGCGAGGCAGGCTTTATTTTCTGAACTCTTAAGACATTTCCCTGGAAGCTATACTGTTTTTTACTTCCTGATTTTGGTTGCTGCCTTTCATAGAATATCTCCTTAACTTCAAGACAGAGGTAAACTGTGTAGAAGCTATGCTATATCTGTTGAATCAAAATGAAAATGTATGACACAGGTACAGGCACCTGAACATTGGCTAATTAAATCATTACTGTCAAAATGACTTGCAGATTATGGTAAGTCTCTGATAGAGGCTCTGATTTGATTTTAGATTATGAAAACAGGAACTGTAATCACCTTTTTTGTTCCCATTGGTGTGAAGACAAATATAACAGATTAGGCAAAGTGATACAGAGCCTACCTGCCCACATTAAATTGTTGGATGTAACAACACCTTTTTTCCTTTGTAGGCATCAGGCTGATGGTTGTCACCTTCTTTGTATCATCTTGATTCTTTTTATATGCTTTACTAAATCTGCCTAGTATTGTTAATGTAGTATTTTTCAGAACAGTTTGATAAGTCACATCTGGACCTTCTGCTTGTCATCAGATGATAAAATCTTGGATTCTGAGTTCAGAAGCAGTTTATGAATGAAAGGAGTATTTGAGATATTTGTTAAAACCAGGGCAAAATAAAGAAAGAGGCAAAATAATTAAATTGTGAATAAATTATTATTTTAACAGCTATTTTAAAAAATGAATTAAACTGGCTCCTAATAACTGGTTCCTTCGCTAAGTGATTTTGATGAAAAATAGTATTTCTTTATGGAGGTACCGGTTCCTTGTGAAGTATTACTATCATTAAAAACAATCAACAATGTTTACAACAGTAATTTGTGAGAAGAATAAGCCCCATATGCCATGGTACTGCCAAGCAGCTGGGTTTTGATCTATGAGTTTGGACATAACATGGTAGTTAAATAATTTTTCATTTATCAGAGGAAAGCAATTTATTCATAGGGCTCTAACAAAATAAAAGAAGTGTTACATGTATTAGACTGTAAAAGCAATTTCACATTTCTTCAATTAATAGTTTGAACTCCTTTCTGTTAAAAAGAAATGATTAATTTTCATTTTTAAGATATACGTTCAAGTTAATCCTCTAGGATAAATGTCTCAATGCATAGTAAAACTGGCGGTCATGTTATAACCATGATCCAGAAACATAAATGCTTTAAACACAAAAGTTATATAGATATATTTTTTTCAAATATCATTACCCATTGCTCAAAAAACTTTCACGATTACCAATATGTGACATTGGTAAAAGCTGGCTTTTTAATGGCAGTCACTCTGTTTATAAACTCAGCTACAAATTTCTTGACCAAAATACCAAAATATTCCAAAATACCACAGCTCTATCAACTTCCATATAAGAAAATGATTTTCTTTTATGCTCTGCAGTAGATGGCATTATCAGCTAATTGCTGATGAAGACAAGCATGGACATATAAAATGGTTTGATAGTTCATCTCCAGGGCCACAAAACAAATGCACACATTAACATTAAATAGGTGACTGCAAAGTTTGGTACTATGGAAAGAAAGGAAGAGACTAAAAGCAAAAATTAAACTGATATGTCAGCCCACTTTCCACTTGCTTTTCAAAACAGACAAGTTCTTATGGATTCCTCTTTAAAAGCCTCTTTGTTTTTTTTTTTTCCCCTCAAGGGTTGCCTTCCCTTTACCACTGGATTCAGAGAAAGTCCACAGAAGCTAGGGGGAAATCTTTTTTGAGACGTCTCTTAGCTGAAGGCAAGGTTCAAAGCCTCAACAAACTTTTGGGTATAAGGAAGTCCTATGTACAGACACTGCAGCTCCTGACAACATCTACTCTAAAAGGAAAGCGTTAGGAGTCCCAGTGAAGATAGCCAAATTTGCAACAGCACTTTCAGTACCAGGCAGATTGTGTGAGTGTATTCAGGGAAGACAAAATATTGTATTATAACAGTCAACTACAGCATGGTATGCTCATGTGGGATAGTATACCTGGTAGTATATCTGATAATACATCTCATATATATAATCCTGACATAGAGTGAACGAGCAAGAAGTTAGACTGCATATTCAAACAGAAAAAAAAAGTAGATGAAGAATAAGGGAAGAGACAACAGTCCAAAAACAGACTACTTAGAAGTTTCTAGAAGTCTTGGATTACAGCCTCCCTTTTTTTGCTTACCTCTAGCCTGCAAAGTCTCAGGTCTCTATATCCAGACCTCATATGCCCTGCAGCTCCTATCTGAAAGCTGCATTTTCCTTCAGCCCCCGAATTCACATATACAAAAAAAATACACATTCAGCTCTCCTCTCTTCTTGGTCAACCCAGATCCTACTCCTTCCTGCTGCTTAGACTCCTCTCAATTCCCAGCCCACAGTTCTGTTCAAGAGCTTTCAAAACATCATCACAGAAGCCAGTAACCTCTGTTACTTTAGGCCTAAAAGCTACAAGGTATGCTGAAAAAGAAAAAAGAAAAGAAAAGGAAAAAAAGACGTTTATGACTTCCAGAAAACACATTTTCTTCTGTTTATCCATTTCTTGTAGCTATCTTTAAAAGGACTCCAAACAGTAAAGATGTAGGAAGACACTTAAGTTTACTTATTGTGATCAAAAAGCATTAGATGGTATTTAGATTAGACGGAGGAGCAAATCTAGGTCCCCTTATCTTTTTTACCCACTTATCCTGTTGTAACCAAGACTTGAAAAACTAAAGGGTATTTAGAACATGCTTTAATAAATGGAACAGTCATGTAAGCTAATGCAATAACTGCAGTATTGCTAATGCAATAACTGCAGTAAAGCATTAGTAAGGGAAGGAATCTTATTTCCTCATCCTTAGCCATCTATTATTTAGCCATTTATTTCCTCTGTTAACAGCATTTTTAAGAGGAGTAAAATTGTTTAAGTTACTTTATACTAAATAACTTCCTTTGTTCTTTTTCCAGAATTTCACTGTTCTACCTAACTTTTGTAAAGTTTAAATGACTGCGCACTGTGCCTGAAGCAGCCAAACAACTTCAGCAAGAATTGCTGGCTGATTCGTGGTGTTCTCGCTGTGGTCTTTACTAACCCTTGCTGTGGTCTTTGCACCACTCACTTGGTTTGTCACTTTGTGCAGCACTGAGTTAATGCTTTGTCATCACTGAGCTCAGATGCTGATGTGACTCTTTTTTTCCAAAAGCCTGTGTCGCTGCTATATGACTAGCATTTCTGCAAACTGGACTTATAGCATTCAGTACTGTACAGTGACTCATTTAACAACTGGATGTTCTGCAGAAGGGATGTCTTTCGGCCATTCGGCTAAAAGATATCTGATATGCATGACAGGAAAGGCATCTGATATGCATGATAATAAAACATTATCGTTTTCCTTTTAGGACACCCTGAAATTCCAGATTGACTAACTGACTTGGTCTTAGAGTTTATAGCTATGCCAGAGTCCATGCAAAACAAACAAATCCCTTAATGTCTACCAGCAAATTCATATTGCTGGCAGCAGTACTTGACAGTGGAAAAAAACACATTATATGCAACCTGAGAAAGGGCTCTTGGTCACATTTTTCTTGTGCTTATCTACCTGAATATTATTTACTAATGAGCAATTTATATCATGTACTTTGTCCAATAGGCTTTGTTTAAAAATACACGAACATAATGCCAACCACACAGCAAATGTGATAAATCTGTCAAGTTTATTCCTCCATCTACTCACATACTTTCAAGATAGTGATCATCCCATAGAATGTTCACCTTCCAGTGCACCTTGGGTCAAGGAGATATCAAAAGTGAATTAATGTCTTCACAGGCCCTTAAAAGTTGCAGTAACAAAGTCACCTTATGATTCTGAAAGGGCCTATCAAGTTTATTAAGAGAGCATCGGATATAAAGAAAGTCCATTTTCCATCAAATTAACTTTTGGAATTGTAATATTCGAAACCCTCACGTTTTTATTTGCATGATCATGCCTGCATTTGTCAGAAAATCTAAGAATGAAAGGGAACATTAAGGCAGGTACAATCACCTCTGTTTAAATCAGCACATGCAATTCAGAAGTATCATTCTGGAACAAAAAGATAAAATTTGTAGACTTCATCTCAGGCACCTAAAAGGCAGGTGCATTAGGATTAGCAAAGTAGCGTAAGTTATCAAAACCTATTTTATTGAGAGATTTGCATTTCAATGGATATTCATTCCTCTATCTGTATCTATCTTAACTATGTCTCAGTAGGTACGTGAAATAACTCATCAAACAGAATCTAATGATTAAGCTTAGCTGGCAGCACCATTGTACAGCAGCTGCGAGTCACACTGCGTCTCTGTGGATCCCTGCTGAAATCAATAGAGTTCTGCACAGGGGCACAGATGTGCCTGCCTACAGTGCAATGGAGAGCTCTGAGCATAGGCATTAAGTCTGATTCTCCCTTTGGAATAATGCAGTTATTCCAGTTCTTTGAAAAACTGAAAGTACACATAAATTTGGAGAATTTATTTGCAGTGAAGAATTTCTTTTCTAATATTTGTCAGACTGGAGTTTCTCTTTGATCAGTGACAGACATTAGTATTTGGGCCAAAATAAATTTTTAAGAGGCCTACGCATTTCATCGACACATAGCCTTTCTTAAAGATGTCTGAAAGATATCAAGGAGACAGGGGAGGTTAAGATTAGGTGTTAGGAGGTGTTATTTTTCACACAGAGGGTGGTGACACACTGGAACAGGTTGCCCAAGGAGGTTGTGGATGCCCCATCCCCGGAGGCATTCAAGGCCAGGCTGGATGTGGCTCTGGGCAGCCTGGTCTAGTGGTTGATGAGCCTGAACATAGCAGAGGGGTTGGAACTAGATGATCATTGTAGTCCTTTTCAACCCAGGCTATTGTAGGATTCTATGATTTGATTTATTACAAGAATATGTTAGGAAAGAGTTGGAGACTGCTGCTGCACTCCTGATGAAATATTTACTAATCATTGGAAGGAGAGAACCTTTCCTGCCAGTAAGGAGTTACAGATTTAGAACCATACAAACCAAAATACAAGAGGAAATAATCTAGAAGAGTTAAACAGTCTGATGGTTTGATCCCTCTCTGCTTAGCCTACTCTCCAAAACAAGCCTACTCTCCAAAACTTGCAGAATGTGGATATAATAAAAAGGGTCTCACGTGGGAAATCTGAACTAAAAGCCATTGTTTGTAAGAGGTGACAGATGCAACATATACTTAATTGTAAAAGTTTTGTCCCAGCATCCTATACTGAGCTTATCCCAGAGATTACACAGCAAACTGGTCAGCAACAAAGAAACTCAGACAGATGTTCTGGCAAAAACTTAGAGGCGTTTACAGTACCACGATCAGCAGCTTAATTTAAACATGCATGTAAGTCCACTGAAGCCAACAGGTATTAAACAAAGTAGTGAGTTTCTCATACTGTGTTTGATGACATTGTGAGACTATGGAATTTCTGAGAAGAAAAAAAAAATAAATCTAAGCAAACCATGTAGTAGAACTGAAAGAAATGAAAATATATACAATCTGTGCTAACAAAAAGCACCTTATTTTTCAGGTCCTTGCCTGAGGTACAGAAGTGTTTCTATCCACATACTTCAGAGTTTCATTCTTTTTTAAGCTAAAAACTAGACAAATGAGAAAAGCTGCTCTTGATTCAGTTTTTCAAATGAAATATAGAAGGAACATATTCCTGAAATCAGGAATTATAAAAAAAAAAATATACAAAAACCAAATCATGCAAATAAACAAAAACAAAACTGAAATAAATTTTCTCTTGGGTCTGAGTGTTCACCCTTGTAAGACTGGCCTAAATCTGACCATGGTTTCACCACAATCCATCACATAATTGCATCTTTATGACAAAAGCCTCATTTATTCCCGTGAAGACTCTGCACTTTGTTCAGACCTTCAGAATTCCCTTTCTGTCCCTAATCCAGGGTAATAGGTTTCAGCCCTATAACATAAAGCTTGTATATAATACAGTAAGGCAAGTGATCTGGTTCAATTACTCCCTGGATTTCAGAAAGACACTTCTGAAAGGCAGCTTTGCTACTTCTAAGAGAACAAGGAGTCTTACAGTGCTTAAGAGAATTTCCAATTATTCTGCTGAGGAAGAAAGGATAGGGACCTTCTTCTGACCCCATAAAAGATGCCTCCTAGGTAGACAGATGACTGGTTGCCCTTCATCAGCATTCCTTCTTAACCCTGTGAACTAATCTAACCCAGATCTTATTGACTGTAGCAGAGAACACTATCACTGTGCCAGTGGCCCACTGATTGCATTATTAGTTGATAAGGCTTTGTAATTAGGCCTCAAATCCTCCTCAGTAAATCTCCAATTTCACCCCTCAGAGACTCTGAGTAGATGCTAGTACACTACAGGGCCTCAGAAAGCTGCTAATGAAGTGTGTAATGAGGCTTTTTGGAGTCAGAAGATTGAGGAAAAACACAAGAAGAAAAAACACAAAAAACACAAAAAGACTGAGGGAAAACAGAAGATTGAAGAAAAAAAGATAAATAAAAAGCATATAAAAGGTGAGGATTAGTTTTCTAGTGACTTTCCCCACCTCTTCTATTCAAAATGTACCTCAGGAACAGCTTCTAAATCATTCCTACTTTAAAACATATAAGATTTAAGAGTACATTGAAGTTTACTCTTAAAAATTACAACAAAAAAGGCTTGCCTCAGTAGTTTGCCACATCATAGAAATATGACATATTTCTCTAGCTGCATTTGAACTCTCAACTGTGAAGTTCTTTGCAGCATCCCTATTTCTCTTCTTTTGTTTTCAATTCCTCATGTTGTAAGTGTGCTATGGTTACCATAAATGATTATCGGTGGTAAGATTATATTTTTAAATGGAGATTTCCCTTTCTCTTAGAGGATCTTTTGGTATTTCATGCTTCTTTCTGAGCCAAGCCCTCTGGCAGATGAGTGCTATCACATCTTGTTCTGGGTCAACCCCCTTTATCTGTTCTTTGGCAAGAAAAATGGTGCCAAAATGGAGTCTGTAGAACAGAACATGTGCACATGCCTTGAGTCATATTTCTGATACTTAAGTCAGCATAAATCAGTATGAGCAGGAAGAGATGAAATCTCTCCATCTAAAAAAATGTAAGGGCAGGGAAAAATTATTGTTAACACAGATCATTGCAGCTGGTGTAACTTTAAGTCCAGAAAACATTTGTGGGTCAACAATTTCAGGTCTAATTCAGGCACATCAGCTGAAACTGCTAAATAAAGTAGTTTTATATTGAGGAATCAGACTTCAAAGGAAAGTGGCTGAAATGTAGACATGCACAGTGTTCTTCAAGTGTGCTGTGGGGTTTAATAAGACCCAACAATGCTGCTTTTCTCCATAAACAAGATTTCACAATAAACAAGCACTTCATGAAACACTTCAATAAGGGTCCGCAACACTTCAGAGGAGAACACAGGGAGAACTTAGCCAAGAGAAAAAAAAGAGCATTGCTATTCTACCATGGCAATCTACCAAATAATTATTGCCATGGCAGATTTCCTTCCTCACTGAAACAACATTTATATAGTACCTACCCACACAGGTACTCGTAGCACCTATTTACATACCTTTATGTCTGCTCACCCATTAACGTTATGTATCTGGACTACCTGCTACCACTGTAACGTCTGCCATTAGAGAATCAAGAAACAGAAGTACACATTGCTGTCACTGTTTTTATTTCATTGTAGCTTAATCTATTTTATCTTTATGCATGTGGCTTCTAGTTTCCCATGAGTCAGAGCATAATGGAAATCTTTAGCACAGCACGATCATTCATTTGCGTGATACCAGAATGATCTTCAAATGGAGCACATTAGCTTTGGGCTGAGTGCTATTGTTATCCCTTTTGACTAAATGGTTAGACAGCTTTCAGTCTTTCACAGCACTTCAAAAAGGAGATACTGAAAAAACAGAGCAAGCTACTTCTATGGCGCTACCCTGTTCATTTACATAATCAATATATTAAGTCCTCTTTTCCTGTATATGAGAAGCATCAAATGACTTAAACGTTCTCTTCAGTCATATAATTTTTTTTCTATCACGTAGCCCAGAGTTTTATTTTTAGCCTTCCTTTCTAGATCACAACATTTCTGATGCTTCTATCTCTCAACTTTGT
Source organism: Centrocercus urophasianus (assembly GCF_019232065.1). Lineage (NCBI taxonomy): Eukaryota > Metazoa > Chordata > Aves > Galliformes > Phasianidae > Centrocercus > Centrocercus urophasianus. The sequence goes on along the minus strand of NW_024884142.1, from coordinate 13,788,315 downwards.
TTTTGCTACAAATACAGAATAATGACATTGTCTAGGTTACAAATTATGTGGGGCAGTCTCTCTTCCAAGGTTCCATGAAACTTATTCAGGATTGACATTCCCTTTGTTTCAGCTAACAATTCTATTACTTGTTCAGCTCTCTGCACTGTTACTGTAAATGAAAATACCTGACAGCACAGTATACACCTTCTACATTCTATATTCTGCAGACTGCCTTCCATCAGAGTTGATGGAGTGACTGTATGAGTTTCAATAGGGCCAAGTGTCAGGTCCTGCATTTTGGTCACAACAACCCCAGGCAACCCTACAGGCTTGGGGAGGAGTGGCTGGAAAGCAGCCTGATGGAAAGGGATCTTGGTGTACTGATGGACAGCTGGCTGAATATAAGCCAGCAGTGTGCCCAGGTGGCCAAGAAGGCCAATGGCATCCTGGCTTGTATCAGGAATGGTGTGGTGAGCAGGACTAGGGAAGTCATCCTGCCCTGTACTCGGCACTGGTGAGGCCCAACCTCGAGTACTGTGTTCAGCTTTGGGCATCTCAGTACAGAAAGGACACTGAGGTGCTGGAGCAGATCCAAAGAAGGGCAACAAGGTTAGTGAAGGGCTTGGGAATATGCCCTATGAGGAGAGACAGAAGGAACTGGGGCTGTTTAGTCTGGGGAATGGGAGGCTGAGGGGAGACCTTATTGCTCTCTTCCAATATCTGAAAGGTGCTTACAGCAGGAGCGGAGTTGGTCTCTTCTCACTGGTGACATGTGACAGGATGGGGGAAATGGCCTCAAGTTGCATCAGGGTAAGTTTAGGTTGGATATCAAGAAAAACTTCTTTAGAGAAAGGGTTGTTAAGCACTGGAATAGGCTCTCTAGGGAGGTGGTTGAGTCACCATCCCTGGATGTGTTTAAAAACCGTTTGAATGTGGTGCTCAGGGACATGATTTAGCAGAGGGTTGTTAGAGTTTGGGTAGTATGGTTAGGTTGTGGTTGGACTCGATGATCTTTTCTTGGTCTTTTCCAGCCTGAGCAATTCTGTGATCTATGATTTGAACTCCATCCCCAGTAGCTTCACACACAGTAAAAAACAATGGACTGAATTGAAAAGGCTTGCTTCACCTCCAACACACACATATATGCTCAAAAGATACTGAACCTGACATCTAGAAGATTTTCTATGCCTTATCATAAAGCAAAGTAAAAAATACTAAAAAAGAAAAAAAAAGAAGCATGTTTCCCTTGTAACTCTCAGTAATTTCCACAATAAATGGCACTTCTGGAACAATTTCAAGAAATCAAAAAGTTCAAAGAAAGCAGATTCAGATACGTGTCCTGTCTCCAGCACAGCAAGCTTTATTGTATTATATTTCACTCAAATGCAATTTTGAAATAATAATAATAAATTACATTGGCCTTTGACTTGAAGTTATAGAAGTGAGTAGCATGACATGCTACTTATTCTTTTGAAACAGCATTCACAAAGTAAGAGTTGAACTGCATTTGTCTTCAGTGGGTAGTCTATAGATATCTGGATGCATTTAATTTTTGAAAAATCCAGCAAAATTTGAATCACCTAGACCACATCAGAAATAAGTCAGGTCTGTTATCTGACTCTTCGGCCAACTGATCCACATGATTAAACTTTCTTATCCTGCATTGAGGGTGATTGCATCCAGCAGGGTGAGTCCATGCAACATGCCTGGGTGCTGCCTAGAAGCCAGCCTGGTGCTGGGCTGCAGGCAGGCTGGGATGATGCTGGCTGTGCCAATGGTTTGATAGTGGCGATGATCAGATGGCACTGTTTGGGTGCAAGCCCTGCAACTACCATCTGTGTGGAAAGGAGGAGGGCAGACCCTCAACTTCTTTTTCATTTCCACTTGGACTAAAATATGCTTCTTTCCAAGAGCTACTTAAAATAAATGATCTCAGAATGTTAATGGTCATATTAAATCAGTTATGTTTACCTGCTTGTTATGTTGTTACATAAAATTATTTACTCAGATACAAATATGCATTTTTAGTGTTCATGAATTTTTAATGTTCAATTTTCTCAATCTTTGAGCTACACGAACCAACAAAACAGGGGCTTACTTTGGTCAAAATATAAATGGAATTTAAATAGGAAATAATTCCTTTCAAAGATGCCTGATACAACTCAGAGGAGAAACATGCACACACAGCAACATTACGTTTAAGGTTAAGTGAAAACTTGTCCAGTTTCCATTTTAGCCTATTCAGTATAGTGATAAAAAAACTAGGTGCATTCTTATGAAACCCTCCTATTGAAGCAAAAGCATGTTTTTATAGCAATGAAACTATCAGTATTCATATTGCAGGTTTACTGGTGCTCTTCCAGATTTCAGTTCTGAGCTATCCTGTCCATTCAAGCAAAGGACTGAGACTAAAAGCCCCATTTTATTTCTGTGCATTAGCTCCCTCCATCCTATAAGCAAGCTAAAAAGCAAGCTAATGCAGCTGACATCTTGAATTATGTAATTTCTCATAAGACACGCCAGTCACGTTATTTAGTCCAGCTATACATGCAAGAAAGCTGTTCAAAACCTTCACTTTTGGCTCAGCAGTGAGATCAGCAGTACAAAGGGCACTCAGCATGCAAGGGGGATTACTGAACCATGTGGGAAGAGGGAGGAAGGCTCCATGACCATCACCCCTTGCTATGCCCTTCATAGCAATCTGACTGACTTTACAGGGACCCGCACTGACAGAGTGACAGGGAAGAACTGGGAGGAGATGGCTTTTGGTGAAATCCCAGGTTTTGGATCATTATTTCATCAATATTTCTGTGAAACAAGAAATTTTCTGTCTGCCTGCTTGCCCAAAGTACTGCATAATGTCAAGGGCTGTTGGAATTTGCAGGTTTTTGCAAGACAGACATTCAAGAATGAGGATAGTTGTGACATTTCTGTCTGAAGGTCACACAGGAAAAACTCTACATGGCAGGCTGGCAGATTCAAGGTACTGTCCATCAGTTTAAAGCAAAAATGAGGATTTAAAAGATACATGAGCAACAGGTCAGATTCTCAGTTATTTCTAGTGCAGCGTTTATGACAAATTGTTAGCAGATCCCGAGTAGTACTTCACAGTATCACAAAAACTATCCTTTTCCTACTGCAGTTAATGGTTTCTATGCCACTAAATCTTTGGGGGCCAGGAACATGCACTGCTGTCAACCTAACTACACTGCATCTGCATTGCACTGGGGTTTTAATCAACAATGTTTTGAGCAGTTTTCCATGTACCTTCATCCGTGACAGCATGCCTACATCTCCAGTTCATCTGCAGATGGATCCCATAATCCAGCTACTCGCTGACAAATTACCCACTGATCTAGCAGATCCTTTGTCCCTGTCACCTCACGAAAGTTAAATCTGACAGGATAACCTGTATAACAATGCAGTATCTCTCTTACAAGAGGGCCAACTTTTAAAGCAGCATAAGGATTATTTTGTCAATAGTTGGCAAGCACATGATAAGGCAGAGTCAAGAAAGCAGAGTTAAGCTCTGATAGAAACTTGGCTTTCCCCTTTAGTCAACAGATGACACTGGTGCTCCCTGACACTTTGGGATCTAACTGGTGTAGTCCTGCCTGCTCTCCTCAGACTCAGTTGCTATGTCTGTACAAATACATTAACAATTACCACGCCTGTTCTCTTGCCTTGTAGCCAACTGGCACTGCCTGGCCATAACCCCTTTGCTATACTCTTTTACCCATCAAAATAGGATGGCTGCATCCAAACTGCCTTTTGGGAATGATCCTGGGCCCACACTACCACCCAGACCAAGTCCCAGCAGTGTCTGAGGAAGCACTCATAGGCCCAAATGACAAACCTGAGGGAGCCCTCTCTAAAACCAGGTCAGCCCGTGTGGTCAGATTTCAGTGCTCAGACCTCTGCTCTGGCACTGTTTAATTTACTAGCAGAAATACAGCTTGTCAATGTGTAAAAGCTGACTACCTCCCCTTTGCCCACTGCCTTCAGAAGGGTCACTTTTGGCAAACCCTGGAATTTAGATCTCCCTTATTTATCCCTCTGACCCTTTGCAGGACCCACAGCTTTCACAGTCATTGAAGAAAACCCAAGACAGAGGAATTCACAAAATAAGCCTCTGCCATTGCTGAGAAATTATGGGCTCCTTACCCTGAACAACCTCTACTCACCCCCTGATGCACGACCACTCTCTTTGATTCCCAGAGAAACCCTGACTAAACCAGTCACTATAGCCAGTGTGCCTCAACCTCAAAATCCAGTCCAGACACAACAACTAAGGATATAAATATATATATTTGAATGTTGATTCCAACCACTACCTTTAAGATCTTACATTTTGATGTTTGGAAATCAACCAGGTACAGGTCTGACAGCAGTATTTAGATAAAAAGCCAATGGTCCTACCATTGGAGCTGCTATGCTAGCAAATCCTTCAGATGCACATTCAGATTTGGCCCAGTTGCCTAAACACAGGCCTTTTGCATTCTTTGTGATGCCATAAGTTGTTCTGAGTGAATTTTATCAGAGCAGTCTCACTTTACAGTATCTCAGAAGTCTTACAGCATCTCATAGTACAAACACTGTTCTGTATGCATTTGAATAGAAGCTATAGAATTGCATAAGAAATTGTACAAAATCACTGTTCCCTTCAGTAGCAGAGGAAGCTGGTGCTTTTCTTCTAGACTGCAAGCTAAATAATTCAATCTAATTAAGCCAAAAGTTTTTTTTTTTTTTTTTGCCTAAGGTTTCTGTTTTGTTTCATTTTATTTTATGAAAGGATGAGTCATTATGCTATACTGTGCATGGTATTATCAAGAGAACAATAAACAGCAATCAAAGGTTTCACTCTTCATTTCTTCTTTTTATGTATTTCTTCCAGGCAAAAAGATCAACTTTCTGAGCTGTGAGAAACACCCAGCCACATAAATAGAAGCGCATTGCAAATGTGGCTACCACTTTCCAGTTGTGTTCTAAAGAAGAATTACAGTTTATTTAAAATGATACATTGAAAGGTTGAAGAGAATATAAACATTAACATACAACTGCATGTTTTCCTATAGTTTTAAAAATTGCATTAGTTATTTAATAGGTCGTATTAAAGATGCAATGAATGAAGAAAAAAACCACAGAACAATACAAAACAAAACACCAACAATAAAACAATTAATAACAAAAAAGCAGTCAAACCAAAGCATCTACAAAGTGTTAAATGAGTACTGTACAATATATCTGACACATAAAGAAAGCACTGTACTGAAAAGATTTAAGGTACCAAACTTATCACAATCATTTGCTTCTTATTATAGCTCTTACAGAATAGTGTATTTTCTATTTCAGAAAAAAAAAAACCACCAAAAAATCCTGAAGAATTATAAAATTGTCCTCCTAAAAAGAAAAATTTTTAAAGATCTCATATGAAGATGGATATATTTCCTTCAGTAAATACAGTAAACTCTTTCTTAAGTAATACCTTCATTACACAAATGGAGGAAGACAGCAGTTTTTCATCCGCTAATCAAGAGAAACTGTAGCTAATTTAAAACTAAGTAAGACAAAGTTAGCTTTACCTACAGTATAATCTTTTCCTACGAAGAACAATCACTATCAATGAGACACAAAGAAAAATAATCTACTCATGGAAATTTTCAGGAAGGGTTATAACATGGTGTAGTAAAACTTACTTTTGATGATCTCCCAGTGGTCTTTGTCCAATGGATTTTAATAATGACTCTGGTCGAACTGCTAATTTTGGTGATGTCTTGGGGCTAGTGTCAGAGTCTCCACTTTCTTCATCTCCCATAGCCTTAATATAGCTCCCGCTTCTCATTCTTCTGCAAGGAATCTCTTCATCTTTCCCACCGGCAGGGTATCCTCCCCATTCATCCTGAGGTACCTAATAGAGACCATCAAACACAAATGCAAAACGCGCATCGTTTTCATATACTTAAATACTTCTTTCCAGTTTCCATTTTATACAGAAAAGTTGTGATTTTTTTTTTTTCTTCAGAAAAAAATCACTTAGAAAAAAAATTCTAAGGGTCACAAATGATTTGGGAACTTACTTTCAATATCAGGATGGGAAATTTTAATTTTATAAATGTTAGAACCTCAGAAACAACCAAGTCACTGCTCGAGAGCTTTGTTGCAAGGTCTACATGTGCATATGCTGTAAATTACAGGAAATCTTGACCTCTTAAAAGTTTGCATGCAGATTGGCAGCTGATAAACAGTTGGCTGATCGTATGTCAAAGACAGAAAACTCACTCACTGAGGTCTTTAAATTAAGCTAAGCCACGATTTATGCAGAAATGGGCACTATTTTGATTAAGGACAAACTTCTGAAAAAGAAAAAAAAAAAGCAAATGTGGATTTTTGTTTTTGTTTTTTAATTTAGCAACTGCTAAATACTTCATAGAGACTGTAACATATCAGGAATGCAGCAAGTTACTAATAATACATAGAAGCTGGAGTTGCTTTCATACAGTTGGGATGGTTTTCCAAAAAGTAAATCTAGTGGTCGGAATATAGATGTGTCTATACTGCAAACTGTCAGAGAACTGAATAGGAGTAGTATTTTCAATTTCCAGTGAAACCAGCCTTGTTTAAAGACTTGCATATAAGCTCAGCAAGCATGGTTATGGGCTCACAGGTTACGGGCTGACCTGCTGGAAGGGAGCTCTGCAGAGAAGGACTTGGGTGTCCTGATGGACAACAGGTTGGCCATGAGCCAGCAGTGTGCCCTTGATGCCAAAAAGGCCAATGGGATCCTGGGGTGCATTGAAAAGAGTGTGGCCAACAGGTCAAAGGAGGTGATCCTCCCCCTCTACTCTGCCCTGGTGAGGCCACATTTAGAATACTGTGAACAGTTCTGGGCTCCTCAGTTCAAGAAAGACAGGGAACTTCTAGAGAGAGTCCAGTGGAGTGCCACAAAGATGATGAGGGGTCTGAAGCATCTTTCATGTGAGAAAAAGCTGAGAGATCTGGAACTGTTCTACCTGGAGATGACAATGCTGAGAGAGGATCTTATCAATGCTTATAAATATCTAAAGGTAAGTGAATGGGACTCTTCTCAGCAGTACCCAGATCAGTGACAAGGAACAATTGGCACAGTACGGAACAGAGGAAGGTCTGTAAGTACATGAGGAATAACTTCTTTACTTTGAAGGTCACAGAGCAGTGGAACAAACTCATTGGAGGCTCCTTTTTTGGAGATGTTCAAAACCCACTCGGTCTCTTTCCTGTGCAACCTACTTTGAGGAACCTGTTTTAGCAGGGGGGTTGGACTCAATAATCTCCAGAGGTCTGTGATTTACTTAAACAATATAAGCAACTCACTGAAATCCATTATAAAAATTTACAGTTAAAAAGAAAGATGCAGCAGAACACTTTGGTGGACCAGGGCTGATGCACCTTGGCAGCATCAAATCCTTTATAAGCATAATGACTTCCTATATATTACAAAGTAGAATGGCATTATTTACCAACACACTATAAATCAGAACTTCAAGTAAAACATATATTAAGGAGTTTCTGCAAAGCAAGATGCCAAATAAAGACTTTCAAGTCAAATATTTTTCAGACCTAAAGACAGAGTTCACTGTGGAGCTCAGTAAATGTTCCCATTGATTTCTGCAGGATTGGAGTTCAGATTTAAAGAACTAACATGATCCCCTGTCATCTTTGCTGCCTTTCAAGATATATGAATCAACCACACAACAGGTGAACTGGAGTAGTGCTTTGAGTCCCAAAAAGGGATTAGGGAGGAAATGAAATTTTAAAAAAGAGGGTGAACAAGTAAAGATAGAGATATTAAAGAAACAAGCACAGGAGAGAAAGAGATACTGATAATACGGTCAGTGAGAAAGATGAATCAGACCACAATGAGCAGAGAATGTTAGAGGGGAATATCAGAGAAATAAATTATGAGTTATATTCCTATATGAAGTAACAAGATGGAGCATGAATCTAAATGAATTATGGCTTAGATCATACAAAGAAACAAAGCTTAAGTCTAAGATTCTGTGAAACCTTAATTATTATTCAGCTTTGGATGGTGGTTGGATGAATAGCATAAAAATTTTTGTCCAAACTTGAAATCTCTAAATGTGATACATCCTCTTCATTTCCTTTCTAAAACCTAACACTATAAGTATGTTGGAGGAAAGACTTTGGGGATTCTGTGAAAATTAAGAGGTATTTACGTGTAGTAGTACTTGTAGGAGTTAGTCCCCTAATATATTCAGTATAAATATTTTTAAGCATTATTATCCACAGCTGGCAGTACAATTTAATATAAAATTCAGAATTAAAAAATGATACTATGAAATATTAATGGATATCATATAAACAGGCTCTCACTTTTAAAAGCTCTCTATTAGTTATACGTCAGCAAAGCTAAAAACAAGTTCCAAATCCTGAAAAAGGTTTTAATGGACATCCAGATGAACAAGGTATACAGATAAAGATAGGATAAGGATAAAGGAATAAATACAGGCTTAGTTGTGGTGCTTGAAAGTGAAAGTTTATTTTAAAAGAGAGGAATGACTGATTTTTCACATTAAAAAGCTTTATAAAAAACAAATATTAGAGTCACATGTCTTACTGTTATTGCTAATTACGTTTCTTATACTTTCTGAATTCGTAACTTAAATGAATTCCAAAGAAAGAACTGAAGAATCCCTACTCTATTTGTGCTTGTGATGCTGCACACACACACACACACCACGAATCCTGTTATAACCATAATAACCAGCTGACTATCACACAAACCTGTTATTGAAATAGAAGCATTACATACAATTAAAATAGGTATGCTTTTTTTTTTTTACTGTTGTGCCATACAAAGGAACAGAATCCAACAAGCACAGGAGTTCTGAAGCCTAGTAAGGAAGTTTCACTGCATGTTCTCTCAGATTTCATACCCAGCCTATGAAAACATCTGGAGTCCATCTGCTGTCTTCAGAAACAATTAAGGGCCACTGACATTGTTTTGTCCTCACAGTGCAAGAAAAGAAGCAAAATCTGAGCCCCAGTTTGGCCAGCACTGGTTCATTAATGACTTTAACTGATGGGTTAAATATTCAGAAAAATCCAGGCAGTCTCAGGCTGCACCGTAGCTTTAAAGAAAAGAAGTACTATAATAGTACAGGAAATAGTACAGGAAAGAGTTTTCTTTATACTGAAGTATTAACAACAATGTTTTACAGCAAATATGAGGGTCATTATATGTGTATTTTCCAAAATATGAAAGTGCCTTACAGCATGCAGAAATACTTTCTTACAATGGTTACCAGCCCCTGAAATTCCCATCTGCAGGGTTTGCAGCTGCTAATTGGGAATAATTACCCTAATTATCTACTTGCATATAGCAATGAGTGCTGATATTTATAACGTTGAAAAAAAAAGTCTTCCTTCTGTTCTAGACGTTAACATGAATTCTTGTGTATGCAGTTTTTACCCACAGAGGAGTTAGACTGCATATTACCATGTGAATTTCCTTTTGTAAGAACAACGAGCTGACAAGGTCCAGATCTTTTCCTTTATTTTTGCCACTGGCTGCTGATTTCATTATAAATACTGCAGAAAATCATGAGTTTCTTACACCAATTAAATACACTGTTGATACGAGGAGCAAAAGGATGTACAGGAAATGGATTTAATCATTCTGATTCTCATTCACTGTTTGTCTTAGGTTTGTTACTGAGGTCCAGAATCTGGTACTTAAAACTTACCTTATTACATTTTATGCAGCAGATCCTAGAAGTAAACTCCAGAACCTTAGGTAGGAGCCCGAATTTGCCAGAAAAAGTGTCTTGGAGAATTAGCTTCTTTATAACAGTGTCCAAAAGCAATCAAAAGGTCCCTTTAGTTAGTCAATCAGAAGTCAGAGTATGAAGAAAAATCTAAACTCTTTCCTCCTTATAGTGTTCATTGTATCCAGTTACAGGCAGCAGAAAGGTCCTTTTGTCGTTTCCCGTTTAGAACCCATCTTCTGAAAATTAAATTCAAACTTTTTTTCTTCCCGTAAAATGCTCAGAATTACTAGAAAAGGTTCAGTAGAAGAGGATTTTGTGTATAAGAAAGTGTGTTGCAGCAATCATGACCCAGGCAATTACCTTGTAAAAAGGGACCTAAGTTATAGTCCTGAGCCAAACGCTCACATGAACTTTATGCACAAGAGTTTTAGCATTACATTGTGGATAATTTGAAGAAAAAAAGAAATGCCCTAATTCTAAGCTGCCTTAGAAATGCCTTCTAAGCTAGGGAACTGGGAAAATGTGGTTTGGAGCCCAAATCTCGCAAGGTAGAAACAGAACAGAGATCTTAACAGTGTGAATTTGAGTATTCTAGAGTACAGTTTTTTACATTTCCCTGATCTAGAAGAAAAGCTTTCACCCTTTCGTTTTTTCTGAAGTCCTTTGTGTCGGTGTGTCTTACTTTTGCTTAGATTACATTGATCAGAAGAACAGGGCTGAAGGAGGCTTGCCTTCAGACTCCTGATTGGGCTTCTGCAGTAGGTCTTCCCCAATTCTCAAATTGTGTACGTTCTCTATATGTAAACAGAAGTACATCTATGCAGAAAACAAGAATGAATTCACCAAACTTCTGGAGTCATGGAATTGCTGATGTTAGAAGGGTCCTCAGAGGTCTCCAATCCAGCCTCCTTGTCAAGGCAGTGTCAGGTACAGCAGACAGTCCAGATGGGTTTTGCTAAGAATGGAGACTCCAAAATCTCTCCAGGCAACTTGTTCCCATGTTTAATCATGCTTATGGTAGAAAAATATTTCCTTATATCTAACTATAGATGGGAAATCTAGGCTCCCATTCAGGTACTAGTGTTGGCAGTCAGAATACTTAACTCAGTTAAAAAACACTGATGTCAAAACTGGAAGAATCAATGACTTATTCATTCTTCTGGAATCTGACTACTGTTAATTCAATGATCTTAGTTTAGGATTTAGCTAAAGAAGTCAAACCAGCAACAGCCACTGGCCTGTCAAAATAGATCTGCCCCTGTTGTTACATGCACTTCTGTGGCATTTGGTCCCAGTGCCAAGAGTTTTAAAGGTGTTCCACCACTGAATTGCTGATCTGCTTAAAATATGGCATACCATTTTATTATCTAAAATGAAACACTTCTAAATATATGGCTTCAGCTGAGGAAGCTGACTATCACTTCTTTTTTCTCATACTGAAAGGTTAAAATGAGAATTACCTACCTCAGAGGAGTCCTGTGAAATTTAATTAGCATGCAGATGTAAAATGCACTGAAATATTCATTTTGACCTAAATCTTATTTCAGTAATATGTATTTCACATTTTACTAGAAGCTGTCTGTGCATGAAATTAGACTACAGATGATAGAAAGAAGGGTAAGATAGGAAACAGTACGTAATTGATACGTAATTGTAATTTTATGCTTTCTCTGTCTGGTCAAGATGACAAAAAAAAAAAAAAAAAAAAGGACAATATCTGAAATGTAGGTAGATTTTTTTCTCAAGTGAAGTCTTCTTTGAGAAGCCTTAGAAGAACAATCTCTGTGCACAGCTGTAAATAGGTGAAACATATGAAAATCTTGCAAGGCAGATTAAAATGTTCTTAGCATGGTAGGAATTTTCTTGGTATTATAATGAGAGTTGGGAGTTGGCTCTATGTTTTTAAAAACTTAACAGAAGAAGGAACAGTGACTAATTACTAGAATTTTCTTCTGAAATTAATGACATTCTACTGGCTGTGGATGCTAAACACTACTGGTTTTTACAGGGTGTTGAGCACATTATCTAAAAATAAAGCTTTGTTTTCTCAGTAGCTAACCTTATGCTTGCGTCTCAACACCATTCTCAGAACACATTTTAATCTACGTTTCCTGCATTTTGTTTTTTAAAATGTGCTGATTCATTTTTCAATGAGTATGAACTATACAATGAAGCCATTCAAAAATCTCTACAAAATATGTCAGGGACTCCTCCTCACCACTAACAATGCCAATCCTCTTAATTAGCTTTAATTTTCACATGCCACCTCCTATTCCCTGAATGTCTTGACAACTCAAAAGTACAGAGAGTTCTTTCAGCGTTCTCCACAAAGTCAATCAACATCAGGATCAAGGCAGGACCTAATCTGAGAATGCAAGTTGTTTTTGTCTTACCTGCAATTCTCCCTATACTTTGATATGAATAACCATAGTATAACAGGAAGATGAAGAATATCACATAGATTCTAAACAACGTAGGCTTTACAATGGCTTGCAAACAACAAAACTTGAAATCAGGAATCTGGGAATCGATGGACTCTCAATACTCATGCACATCACAAAACATAAATATAATATTCCAGCTGGAAAGTTTTCAAATAGAAACAACAGTGCCAGTGTTCTTTACTGCCTGATTTTAGTTTTTCACAGGCAATCCCACTCAAAGTTCCTCTCCTTGATGAGAAGATTTACATCCAGTGTAATCAGGATTGTTTGCTCACCACTTTTTTACTTTCTAGAAAACAGAGTTCCTTTCATTAAAATAATACTTATAACAAACAAACAAACAAAGTGAACCAGCAATAGGTTTCCTGATTGGTTTTCCAGCAGCAATCCTGTAATTTGTAACCCAAGGATGGTTAAATCATTGAATCCTTAGTGTTGGAAATGACCTTCAAAGGTCATCAAGTCCAATTCCCCCGCAATTAACAGGGACACCACATCTAGATAGGTTCCCAGGGCTTGATCCAGCTTCACCTTGAAAGTCTCCAGGGATGGAGCATCAACCACATCACTGGGCAACCTGTTCCAGTGCCTCACCACCCTCACTGTAAAAGACGTTTTCTTTATGTCCAACCTAATTCTACCATCTTTAAGCTTGAAATCATTTCCCCTTGTTCTATCACAACAGACCCTCGTAAAGAGCCCATCCCCTTACTTCTCATAGCTCCCATTTAGATACTGAAAGGCTGCTATCAGGACACCTGGGAGTCTTCTCCAGGCCGAACAGCCTCAGCTCTTTCAGCCTGTCCTCACAGGAGAGGAGTTCCATCCCTTGGATCAGTTTTATGCCCCCCCCCCTCTGGACTGAGGGCTCCAAATCTGGATGCAGTTCTCCATATGAGGCCTCATCAGCACAGAGTAGAGGTGCAGGATAACCTCCCTTGCCCTGCTGGCCATGCTTCTTTATGTGCAGCCCAGGCTACAGTTGGCTTTCTGGGTTGTGACGGCACACTGTTGGCTCACATCCAGCTTGTCATTCACCAGAACCCCCAGGCCTTTTTTGGAAGGGCTGCACTCAATCCTTTCATCCCCCAGCTTGTATGCATACTGTTGCCTCAACCCAGGTGCAAGACCTGGCACTTGGATTGGTTGAACCTCATGAGGTTCATCTGTGCACTGCTCATGCTCATGCTTGTGAGGACAGACTGGCTTTGTTTATATTGTTCAGAGCAATGTGTGGCAAATGCCCACCTCATGACATACTGTGCTTGTACAAAGCAGACTTGCCATTCAGCTAGCTGCAAATATTATGCTCCACAAATTCCATGATACATTGCTGGTTCCCTCTGGGATCTTCTGGATATGCACCATGCTGGCACAGTGAACCAAGGTGCAGTCAGATGTCAGCAGTGAGTTTGTCCTCACTCTGACTTTTCCTTGCTAAGCCTGGAGCTCACTGATATCATAAATACAACATAAGCTTGAACCGAAGGGAGTGCTTTGGTTGTGCTTAAATGAGAACACAGGGACAGCCTGTTAATCCAAGACATAAAAACAGTATGAATTTAACCAAGCACGTTAGGTTCTGCTCAACTATGTATTTCCTTTCGTAATTGACTCAGGATACTGCCTCATGGTCAGCCTAAGCTGATGAAAAATATACTACCATCAGTGTACACTGAACAGGTTTTCCTTAACCAATATTCATCTTTTCTAGCAAACCCAGTAGTTGTAAAGTGATTTAGAGTGTTGGTTGGAAAATAACCCTAGCAAGAATAATTAATTTTTTATCTGAACTGGTGAGGTGCTGCACAGTCATCAGTACTAGAGAGGGTAAAAATGGCATGATGACTGCTTTATGGTGAAGATTCACTGTCTTGTGTGGAGGCCAAACCAGCCTGCAGCACCCCACATCCATACGGCTTTGCAATCTGTGCCTCCAAAGCAGCGTGTCTTCTGAGAACAGTCTCTGATCTGCAGTATGTCCTGATCTGCACCCAGGAGCTGTTTAGGGAAATTCTAGCTGGCTGGGATCAAAACAGTGCCTGAGAGGCCAAATAACAAAACAGCATAGAGAATCAGGGTGTAGTGCCAAGAAACTTTTCCGAATACTATTCAGTATAGTAGTTAGATCGTTGGAAACTTTAAAGGTCATCTGGTCCAAGCCTCCTTCAGTGAACAGGGATACCTGCAGCTAGATCAGGGCGCTCAGAGCACCTATAGTTACAGCAGGTTGCTTACAGCCCCATCTAGCCTGACCTTGAGTGTCTCCAGAGATGGGGCATCCACCACCTCTCTGGGCAACCTGCTCCAATGCCTCACCACCTCTGGATGGCATCCCATCCCTCTGGGGTGTGGACTGCACTACATAACTTGGTGTCATCAGCGGAGTTGCTGATGGTGATTTTGTTAGTATGGATGCAATCTAAGGGAGCAAGTGTTTCAATAATGCACAAGCCACAGAAGCACCAGAGACAGAAACTTGGAACTTCTCATGCTTCTGGAAAAAAAAATGCAGCATTTCTGCCAGTTAATTTACCATAGTCTCAACCCCAAGGGTGTTTTTTTTTTCTCCTTGTCTTGTTGGGCCAGCTCATTGCTGCCTTTTCATTTACACCTTTCTCCTTGAATTTAATTAATTGAACTACAATGCAAATTCTGCTCAAGTCAATAAAACTAAGCATCACATTGCTGAAAGACCTACACTGAACTGCAGCTCATCATTCATTGCAGATGAAAGAGAGTCAGGAATACACCTACAAACAAGGCAGTAGAGAAGGTCCATAGAACCACAGCAACTGAAACTAACTACAAATTTTGCTGATAGATGCTTTTGGGAAAAGTAGACTGAGTTAATTGAAATATATCTGCAGAGTAGATGGAGCCAGCTATCTGCACAGTGCAGTGAAGAAAAATTACAGAAAAGGAAAAAACTCAGAGTTGAATTTATGACAATTAATAAAGTAAATTTTAAATAACAGTTGTGAGTATTTGGGAGGTAAAAGAATGATACAGCATTTCAGCTGAGTAATATACAAAACTACAGCATGGTAGAATTATGGACTGGCATATTATTTGTTCTCCATGTGCTTTAAAGATCACAGGCGCCAGGAAGAAGAATTAAAAGGTCTTCTATTTTGTTGTTTCAATTTTATCAGACATTAAGCAGAGCTGAGGAAAAACTGACTGGAAGCTAAGCTCCCCTGAGAGATGCAGGACTGCACATGGACATTTCTTCCATCCTGGGTAAATTCTGCCTTTTCCTTTTATCTGGACTGAGAAGTCCAAACAACATGGATATGCATGAAAAAAACATGTGTGCAAATGCAAAACTTATATGTATGGTAATGCCTAATTTGTACGATTCCTGCTGTATCTTCTCTATGAATGTGAGGTAGAAGTGAGAGAAACAGAAGTCCCCCATTGGGAAGCTACCTTTTAGCTACTGCTTAAAGCAGAAGAGGCCTGGAAGGGTGTACAGGTGGAGCCATACAGTACATTCACTGCACCTAAGGGGCTCTGAGAAAAGAGAGGTCTGATTTTCTGCTACCTTGGAAACTTATGCATTAGAGTTGGTGACACAAACATTGATATTTGCATATTTTTTTATGACCAATGAAGGTGTGGGAGACAAGACGACCACTGTGTGATGTTCATGTTCCTACTGTGTCCTTTTCCAGCCCCAGTCAGAAGAAGAAAGTATAATCAGTCCACTCAATGCAGTATCTCTATACTGCATGACCAACCAGTAAAAATCACCTACAGATCCTGCTGCAAATGTCTTTGCCTTTACCACTGTAGATACAAAGGGAAATTCAGAGTTGATTTGTTACCTTATCACAGAATCACAGAAACACTAAGAAACATCATCCAGTCCAACCATCCACCTATCACCAATAGCTCTCACTAAACCATGTCCCTCAACACAACATCTAAACATTCCTTGAACACCTCCAGGATCGGTGACTCCACCACCTCCCTGGGCAGTCCATTCCAGTGCCTGACCACTCTTTCAGAGAAGCAGTATTTTCTAACTTCCAGCCTAAATCTCCCCTGGTGCAGCTTGAAGCCATTCCCTCTAGTCCTATCACCAGTTGCACGAGAGAAGCTGACCCCCAGTTCACTATAGCCTCCCTTCAGGTACTTATAGAGAGCAATGAGGTCTCCCGCGAGCCTCCTCTTCTCCAGGCTGAACATTCCCAGCTCCTTCAGCTGCTCCTCATAAGGCCTGTGTTCCAGACCCCTCACCAGCTTTGTTGCCCTTCTTTGAACCCGTTCCAGGGCCTCAATGTCTTTCTTGCAGTGAGGGGCCCAAAACTGGACACAGTACTCAAGGTGCGGCCTCACCAGAGCTGAGTACAGGGGGACAATCACTGCCCTGCTCCTGATGCAAGCCAGGATGCCATTGGCCTTCTTGGCCACCTGGGTATACTGCTGTCTCATGTTCAGAGCATTATCATTACCTGTGGGCAAAATCCATACATCACTCATTGTCAGTGAAGTACAGAGTGAGAAAAAAAAGGTCCATAAAGGAAAAGAGAGGTGCTGCCCACATACTTAAAACACATGGCATCTCCAAAATCAGACTGCAGACGTTGCAGAGTAACTATAGAGCTAGACATGCAGGAAGAACCTAAAAGGCAGCATCCTCAGGCCTGACCTATAAATCTGTATTAAACAGTGCATTTTTAAAATCTAAACAGAAAATTATAGTTTTTATTTTTTTTCCTATTGGTTATAATGGAACTAGTGGAAAAAAAGCATCTTTAAATGTCTTTAAAACAAAAATAATTTTAAAGACTACATAAAACATGCCTTTCATACATTTTTCTCATTATAACTAAGAAGTGTTTTGTACAGTTAAATCCAAATGACTGCAATTATTTAGAGCACAGAGTGAAATGAGTGACTTCATTCTGTCTAGCTACTAGGTGATGCTTAGTTATCTGCATACTTTCAAAAAGATCACTTCTCCTAGCAGGGACATTGTCCACATGCACTTTCAGCCATTTAAACACATGCAACTGCACTTGAAAAAAAAAACAACACAGCTATAAGTACAGCACCAGGTGGAAAAAAAAAATCAAAATAATATTTATGAATGCTTCACTATTTTTGTGCCATTGCCTTCTTGCAAGAAAACTCATGCTGGCTGTCCAGCAGAGGAGCCAGGTGTGCCCAAGGCAGCTGCCAGTAGCACAGGAGGGCATGCAGTCAGCATGGCCCCAAGCTTGCACTCTCATTTGACAGATGTGACTGGCCCAGGTGTATAAAATATTAACTTCTGACTGGAAATTTCTCCAGCGACACCTTTGGGTAACAACTGCAAAGGTCAGCCTTCAGCTTTGCTGAGGTTAATGTCAAAAAACAATTTGGCAGCACATGGTACTAACATTTTAAAGGAGGACAATTCTGCCTGATTAAAGGGCAGTGGGATCACGGCCTCCCTTTTCTGCTCCCAGCCTTGATGCTTCTGCAGTAGAAGGGCTTTGTTTTGGCTGCTAACAAATACTAACTCTGAGATCTTTCTATTCCTGTTCAGAAAAAAGAAGCTTCAGCAATCCATTGAAGTCAGTATGAGCTTCCTAGTACGCAGACATGAAGGCAAGTGCACTGTTATATCACTGATTACTAAGGTAATTTAAGACATCAGTAGTCTAAGACAACGGCTTAGTCAGAGCTTTACAGCATCATTGATAGAATGATATTGGTTGTTTTTTTTGCCTGCTTAGGGAGAGGGCAATGCAGCCCACTCCATTCCTGCTTTGGGAAGGCACTGTGTTAGATGAGATGTCCCTGTGGGACTGTACTGGGCTGTAGATAGGCAAACAGCTCAGCACATGTCCATGCTGGCTGAGGATGCAGACTGCCTTGCAATCCACACAAGCCTTTTCTGCTGTGGAAACAGCCCAGTTAATTTGGTCATAAATCGTAGTGAAGGCAGCGTGGGTGATACTGGCTCAGACAGTAGTACCAAAAGTCTGCTAGCTTTGGCTGGTGGAGTACTGGATGTCATTTTTGTAGCTCATATATGGGTGTTATGTTGGGCCAACAGACACAATCTCATTTCTCAGCATTTCAAAAATGAAGTGCTGAGAAATGTCTTTGGGTTCAAACCCATCCTCGCACACCAGGGGAGGAATGCTGTGCAGCACGTGCCTTTCCAGAGCAGCAATTGAGTTTGTGGGACTATGCCTTGCCCACAGATGAGTTCGTGGAAAAATGCAACTGAGAGCTTAATGCCTATTACTCCATTGGCTTGTCCTCAAAACTCTTCTCCATACAAGTATAGTTTAAACCAGCAAAGAGCCTTGTTGAAACAGCTGTGGTTTTTTTTTTTTTTTTCCTTTTTCTTTTTTAAGAGACCAACTCTTGAGTTTCTCTTTCATTCTGTGGAGTACACAGCTGACATTATTACCCACAAGCTTAGCAGTGCCAGTGCTGTAATGGATGACGCTCGTTCTTAAATGCAGTAGGAAGGCAGGAGTGGGCTGAAGCCATTTTTAGAACAACATGCTATTTTCTTTTTCACTGCTGACTCATTCACTGTACCTTGTGGTATGTTTACCTTGATTGCTTGCTGCTTCACAGGCTGCTGAATGGCTGAGGGAGGAATATTAATCAGGAACAGGCAGCACCGTGCTCCAGAACTTCAGAGATGGTAACTGCTATGCTTTTGGCTGTGTTTTGGCTTTACTGTAGGAATCAGTTTTCTTTAACTAACGCTCACAGGTATTTCAGCCCTGGAAACTATGAGGCACACTTCTGTATTCATAAGTTTTGTACAGCTATCTAGTTCATACACTTTTTTTTTCTTCCTGTTGAAAATCTTTGCTTCTCACTCATGTCAAGTTAAAATTAATCCATCATTGCACTATGTATGCGTTGAAACTAATTAGCAAAACCAACCAATGAAGATAACAGAACTCTCAAAATTCATCTATCTTTTTTCTTTACATATTTTACATTAAAATTAAAATGATATGGAGAGCAGTAACAGCCACTACAGTTAAAGCTACACAAAAGTACACTTAAAATATGTGTGTGATCTCCATGGATTATTCTGCCTACAGAGAGAGATGACAAAAACGTTTGGTGCACAAAAAATGCATTTGTAGCTCAGTTTGTCTGCATTAGAAACTGAAATTGAAGGCCTATAAGTAAAACTTGCTAATCATTCACAAGATTTTAATAAATGCTATCAGTATTCAGTTACAAAATGACTGCTCTCTGCTCTTGAACTGACTGCTGTGCTAGCTAGCTGGTCCGGGTTCACGTTACAGCTAAGGTGGTTTAACAGTTGCTGGAGCTCAAAGGTACTCCCACTCATCCCTGCTCCCTTCTCCAGTCTGCATGGTATCAGGAGTGATACAAATCTGGTCTGGTAATGAAGTTTTAGATCACAACAACAATCAGCTTCATACAGCTTTATGCCTACTAATTTTGTTCTCTGAAACTGGCCATTTTAGGGCAATTCCAGCCATGCTGAAATAAGGTAAATGATCTAGGTGGCATGGAGAACAGTATGACCATATATATGATCATACGAACCACCCCTGACTTGGACACTGCCTGAGCAGGAACCCTCCAGCTACAAGGTGTGTGGGAGAGCAGGAATGTGAGAAGCCCTACAAGAGAGCCAAAGGCTAGCTTGGAACTTTAACAGGTTAAAGAAATGCCTCCTTTCTGGTCTAGGACATGACTCAAGCATATAATACACAGATGCTTTTATCACCTCTTTTCTCCTGTTTTTAATCATCTGTGAATACGACAGAAGCTCACTTCTTAGAAAGCAATTTCCCTTCTTAATCCTTTGAAGGTTTGGTTTTAAGGAAATTACAACTCAGTAATTACTATGGAAGAGAAAATGGAAGCTCAGAGCAAGACAGACAGAAGGTGGTTTCAAGTACAGGTCTAAGAAAACGCCGTGCACTTCCAGCTAAAAACAATGTTTGCCAAAATTCTCCAGTGTAAAACACAAGTAGTAATATTTCATTGATGATATTGAAAGTAAAACTAAGACCACTGGATAGAAAAATGACTCAGATTCAGTTGGCATCACTAAGGAGAAACATCTTTTAATGACATGTGCTGTAATTCTATAAACACAAGGATCTAACAAATACCTGGGGGCTTCAAGCTTAACTGCACACTTATGTACCTCAGGGAAACCACTGCTGCACAATGAACTTCATAATCCCTAGAACATTCTCATTTCCAGATATTGTAGAGCGCTGTAGGAAACTCTTCTGGCTAGGGATCCTGAGACCTTTCTCTACCTTGCTCAATTTCTCAACCTGGTGATTGTTTTCATCCAGTCATTATTTACTGATGCTTCTTTCACTGCTGTAAGAAAAGTTAAATATCCTTCCCCGGTTTTGCAGACAGATTCATTGAAATCTGTGCTGATTAACAAATTACATTTCCTGGGTCAGAGAGAAAGTTCACGGCAGAGCTAATGATGGGATTTATATCCCTGGTCTTAATGATTACATTGTGACAGTGCAGCATCCTTTAACAGAGAAGTTTCAAACCCTTGCATTTAGCTAGGACACTGACAGAATGGGGTCCCTTCATTTGTTTGCTGACCTTGGGCTAGTGAATAAGCACGCCAATCAATCTGAAAGATATCAACGCACTGAATGCAGATTCTACAAACATATATTTTAATTGAAAATTTCGCAGTAAAAATTCATGACATATAATTCCTTGTATTATTGCTTTGGACACAGCTATAAATTGTTTATTATAGTAACTGAGCCTTTAAGTCTAGACAGATTGACACTATAGCATCTCTGTGAATTACAGAATGGTTAGTGTCCCATTTTAAAAGAAGCTTAAAGCCAAAGATCATAGAGGAAGTCTCTCTGGTATAGCAAAAATCTAAATTCATATCTCCCAGATTTTAAATTGGATGGACCTATCAGTTGATGAACCTTTCTAATTGCTGGATGAAACTTCTTTCTAGCAGTTATCCCTGATTCACCAAAAGCATAAAACAAAACTTCTGGAAAAAAAAAAAAAAGTAAAAAAATATTTTCCTGTTCCCTAGAACTGCCACTGGGCTTGACCCAAAGCTTAGTAGTAATGAAGTTAATGTTTGAGCTCTGTGTTTCACATTCACTTGAGGATGCTGATAAAGGATGGAAATAAGGGCAGGGTTCGTGTAAAAAATAGTGGCTTCTGCAAGGAGAAATTGTGTTGTAAAAGTGAAATAATAAAAAAAACAACCAACCAAACAAGGAAACATAAAATCACATAACTGTTTGACTTGAAACATGATGAAAAGGAAATCAAGAAACCCAACAAAGATGCAGAAGATGTAGAGTTCTATGAGTGGAAGTATAAGGATATCACACTAAGGAAAAAGCCAGCAAAATCTGCATTTCTTCATAATGTAAGATCCACATCCTTGGTTTTATAACACAGACAGAAGTGGAGGTCTCTGTACAAGATGCGCTTCCAGTTCTGGCTCATTGAACTGGTTTAAAGCTTCCAGGGCAGGGCAGGTCATTTTACATGCATGAGAACTGGACTTGGATATGAAACAATATTACAGCTGTCAGCCTTAATGGGAATCAATTTGCACTGAAATGTTATGAGGGTTGCAACTTATTTATTTTCCTTTCTCTTCGATGACAAACTTTCCCTCTTTAAGTAGGAAGATTGATCCTGGATGGCTGCGTACGTATTTGAAAAGATCTGTCCCTTCAAGTGTGACTCAGTAAGATTGGTCCCCTATTGCTCAGAGGGAAGAGAGTTCCACACAGAAGTAGGCAGCAGTCTGTGTCTGTTGGCTTTTGCAGAGCCCATAGGAACTGGAGATCTCTAAATACATAAATCTGGAGTGAAGATTTGCCTGTGTTAATGTGAGAGCCAGTTAAATTCTGGAGAAAGTTCATTAAAAAGAAATCAAAAAGAAGATACTCAGAACAACTTTGGCTTTGCAGGCTGTACTTGGTAAAACTACCAGGGGGAATATTTGTATAATGTGTTTTTTCCAGTGGCAATGACAGCTAAAGAAGTCCCCCCCCCAGCTGCTCCCTCTTTCTGCACAGCTCCCACTGCAGTTCTCTGTATGCCCTGAGGTGCTACTCATACTTTCATGGCACTTTGCTGTACCTACACCATGTAAGTGGTGTAAATGTCCAAAAAGAAATATTTTGGAACTATTTTTTAAGCCCTTATCAATTCAGGATTCAGATCATTGTGCAGCATCATAAATGGTTACATCTGCATGATTCTGAGGCAGCAAATGGCAGCAAGCAACACATTAAGAGTTTAAATCTAGGAGAAAGTGAGAGCTGCTAGAGAAAACAAGAGTGGGGAACATCACAAATAGTCTGAGTACTAGGACTGAAATACCTATCTTCTCAAGGTATTCCTGTAATTATTAACAAGCATAGCTTATAGTATGATTTCAAAAGAAGCTCAGCTCAATATGATTTTGATTGACCCAGTCACTAAAAGGAACTTTGTGAGTAATCATCATCAAGACAAAGCAATTGAGTATGCCAGTAAATGTATTCTCTTGTTACTTAAACAACCTGGCGAAAGGAATAAATTAACACAAAAATAGGACTCCACACCACCTGCTTTTAAAATCACTCATTTACAGTTGTACTTGACACATTATTTCTAGCTCCAGACTGCTGGGAGAACTGCCTCTTTTTCAGTCTGAGCTATGGATTTTAATTGGGATGTGCAGCACGAACTCTGAAGATTGCAACAGATTTCCTGATCTTAAACTAATTTATATCACATCTCCTGTATTTATTTATTTAGTCTATTCCCTACAGAAAAAGAATAAAGCAAGAGTTTTCTCACTGTAATGGAACATTTGCATTAGGTGAGATACAGATGATCATCAGAGAGATATACACGACTTCTGCATTTTCACAACTATGCATCATCTGTGTTGCTTTTCCCATTACAAATGTTAAGAAAATCTTCTTACCTGAAGGTAATGGCATGGCCTCAAGGAAGGTTTGATTTCCTGATGAACCAGAGGCTTATCTAAGTTCAGTGATGATTTGCGATAAGCTTCTTTAGCCTGACTTACTGTTAGTGTGGACCAAGAACTCCTTTTCATATATTTACTATCAGGGGTCATTGCTAGCCCTTCACAAGCTGAACATTTCACGTCATTGTTACTTTTGGAAGTCTTCAATGACAGATCCCCAAAATGTCCCTGGAGCGCCTCAGGGTAGCAATGGGATATATGATCTGCATGGTGCCTATTTACCACACTAGGGGTTCGATAAGTGCTATCACTGTCCAAATTGTCATCAGAGCTCCACCAACTGCTCATTCCAGATTTATGCTTGGTTTCTGGTTTTCGCTCCTTACTTTTACTCCTTTTGCTATGCTTGGAATGGTGCCCATGATGATGATCGTCCCCTCGACTGTCTCCCTTTGTTCCATTGACATTGCCCTTGGATGATCCTTCCAGAGAATGAGATTTAGTAAAAAGTTTCTGGACTGAATGAACGAGATGGCGTATTCTTCCTGGGCTCTCACTGCGTTGTTCTGCAGCTGTTGAGGTCCTCTGGTACTGTAAAGTGTGAAACCCATCCCGGTGAAGAGGAAGTTGTTTTTCAAACTGGTCCAAAAGGTTTGCAGGAATGCGGTTAATCTTAGGGTTACCGTGAGACATGGCGCAGTCGTCTCTTGTGTCGTAATGTGAGCTGTAGTGCATTCTGGGGAAAGTGCTACTTGACATGTGATCGCCCATTACCATGGGCATCATCATGCATTCAGAATGAATGGAGCTGCGTGGCGAGCAACGATGGTGGTCCATCGGGCAACTCTCCGTGGGGCTGAGAAGATACGATTGCCTTGGTTCCTGCCCATGGTGAATATGGTCGTGGGTGTGTTCACAATCTTCAGGGGATGCTAAGCCACAAGTATGAGCTGAACATAACTGTGGTTGGTTGCGACTGCCAGATAATCCTTTCATATTCCTCGAAGCAGGAGAATATCTTTCTTCATTGAAGTGGTGAGAAGGCGACCATGAGTACTGCTGGTCTGTCAGGAAAACACAGAGAACCCATGTTATCTGTCTGATTAAAGGATTAACCTGAAAAATCCAAGCATACTGAAAAACTAAACTATTTTTCTCTATAAACTGGATGGAAAGTTCCATTGTTCAGGAAATTTCATTCACCATTTTAAAACATTAACATTATTCACTGCAAGCAATTTATGAGGTAAATGCAGCTTCCTTCCTGTTTGCAAAATTGTCTGCCAGCAGCTCTACAATTTTATGAAGTTATTCATTATGCAAATTTTCTCAAATACATTTAACAGATACATTCAAGTATTCGGTTTATTATTTGATATTTGGAATTCATATGTCACGCTTTGTGGCTAGTCATTTAAACTACACGGGTCTCGTTTCTATTTCTGGGGTTTCTCAGTTGGATATCTCAATCTAAAGATAAAGTCATTTTCTTATTACACTCAATTTCATTTTCTTAAATGAATCTCATCTTCAGGATCTCAATTTCACTGTTCATAAACACAAAGAAAAAGCGCAAAGAAGAAGAATATGAACATGCTGAAATCAAGCTCAATTTTTGTATCATTAAATGTTTTACGAATAAGCATTTCATACTATTGGAACATCTGTTATCACTGGTCCAGATCTGTTACCATTACTTCCGTATACATACTATCTTCTCTATGAGGCCATTTTTTCCTCTGATGTCCAAATTACTAAATATTTATTCTAAAACTCTACGTAATTCCAGATAGAACAAATACTGTTAGGTAGAAGCTCCAGGTTATTATACACAATTATTTGTTCCTATGGGTCATGTGCTTTAAGCTGTGGTTATTAAACAAGCATGATTACTCAATAAACGTAGCTTGTAAGTGAAGATTTTGATACTCAAGCCTTTGATATTCTTTCCTTTCATGCAATTTCTTGCAGCTGTCAAATGCTACAAACAAACAAAAAAATCAGTTGCCTTCTTCAATTTCAGCTTATTTAAACAATAATTCAAAATCAGATAAAGATACAGGATTCATGACAGTTCTTCACAGGATCAGACAGATACATAAGTGTTTATGCTTACAACCCATTTAGCACAGTCTTTCTGCAAATATGCTCTAAAAATTCTAAGTCAACTTGCACAAGTGCCTGATACAAAGAAATTGAAGGCCTGGTCCAAAATGGAAGCCAGACAATACGCACTTATTACATATAGCAACATAACCTGACACTGAATGTCAGCCTCCTGGAGATGTCACAGTAAGCAGAGCACTTTGAGAGGCGTCTATGACAAAATCGTATTCCCACTGCTGGTGAAAACTCAATACCTGCATATTGTCCTGAAACCAATTAATATCTGCCTTTTTCCAATTAATAAATGTTGTAATACCTTCAATAGAGAAAACAACTTGTTGCAAGTCTTTAGCATCAGCAATCTTATAACCCAATGCTCCAAATTTCCTATAGTAGTAGATGCTTAGTTAATTTTATTACATCTTAATTTCAATAGAGCTCCACATCATGTTTTAAAATTAATGTAGAATTAAACTAATAGACAATAAAATATTCATCTGGGGTGCAGCGCTGCTGCACTAAAATCAAAGATGGTCTTGCGTCCTAAAGTTACCTCTAGTTTTTATCATGGCATGAAACTGATACTTGTGTGTATATATCCTTTTCTGCTTCTATTTTGTTTTTATAACCTTTTATTTTTAATTTTTTTTTTGGCTTTTCACATTAAAATAAAAATTTATTACTGTTCATTACTCAATCTGTTGTACTCTTTAGCTTATAATTTCCCTCATAAATGAAGTTACAAGAAGGAAATAAAATAATTTTGATTATCCAATTAAAAGTTCAGCTATATATAGACAAAGCAGTAAATTATAACAGTGTATTGAGATTAAGCCATGTAAGTAGCATTGTAATTAATGGTACTTAACCCAACATATTACCAAACATTATCAAGGGAATAAAAGCGTTCACATGTTGAACTTAGACTGTGCTTCTTGTAAAGGGGTTCCAAAGCACTTGACAGAAATTACTGCATTAGTTCTTAGAATCTCATGAGACACAGAAGGCACTCTTCTCACTGTTCTCTTTTTGCAGGAAAGGGAAGTGGAACAGAAGCAATGTTTTCCAAAAGGGTCATGGATTTGCTAGTTTTCATTTCATAGTTGTATGAGTCAAAGGGAGGTGGAAGGAAACTTCTCCATCAATCTGAGACACAACAGCAAAAGGCCTCCCAAAGACTTTTAATTAATATCTCGAACATCTGTGAAAGAAGGTAACTCCTGCACTACGAATTGCCAATGCATTTCAAAACAAAACAAACAAACAAACAAAAAACACCAAAAAGCCTGAAGAGAATAACAAAAAAAGAAAGAATGCAAAAGAAAAAAAAGAGCCAACAAGAAGGATCTCATTTAAACATGTTCCATGGAACAGAACTGCCAGTTCTTGGTGATTTCTTTTGCCCTCGTACACCATATGACACAGCTCAGAAAGCTTCAACATTTTCATCCTGATATATCCTTATATATATATAATATGAGACAGCCTGATTTGCTGGCCTGCAGTAGGCAATGTAACAGCACCTTTTTAATTCTGCATGGCTTCCTATCTTTCAAGCTCAGCGTAATTAACTATAGAAAAAATACATTTTTCTGTATGTTGCTTCTATAGACATGTAATTATGTCATTGTATATGCCTCAGGCAATTTCTGGTGCTTTCTTCTTTTTTTTTTTTTTTTTTTTTTTTTTTTTTTTTAAAAACAGCAGATAAAAACTGCTATAGGTATTTAATAAGCATAATCAAAGTAATTAAAAACTGAAATAAAAAAGGGGCATTTTCTAAAAGTAATTTTCCCATTTTAATCTGCCAGGGAGAATATCATAGAATGGTTTGGGTTGGAAGGGTCCCCAAGGATCATAAGTTCCAACCCCCTGCCACAGGCAGGGCCACCGACCTCCAGATCTGGTATAGACCAGGCTGCCCAGGGCCCCATCCAACCTAGTCTTGAACACCTCCAGGGATGGAGCACCCACAACCTCTCCGGGCAGCCTGTTCCAGCACATCACCACTTTCTCTGTAAAGAACTTTCCCTGGCATCCAATCATCTAAACCTTCCCTCTCTGAGCTTAAAATCATTCCCCCTTTGTCCTGACATTGTCTACCCTTGTAAAAAGTTGATTTCCCTCCTGCTTATAATCCCCTTTTTAAATACTGTAAGACCGCAATGAGGTCTCCTTGCAGCCTTCTTTTCTCCAGGCTGAACAAGTCCAGCTCCCTCAGCCTGTCTTTGTAGGAGAGGTGCTCCAGCACCCTGATCATCTTTGTGACCTTCCTCTGGACCCTCATCAGCAACTCTACATCTTTCCTGTACTGGGGGCTCCAGGCCTGGACGCAGTACTCCAGATAGGGTCTCAGGAGAACAAAGTAGAGGGGTACAATCACCTGCCTGTCCCTGCTGACCACCCCTCTTCTGATGGAGCCCCGGATACTGTTTGCTTTCTGAGCTGCAACCATACACTGCTGGCTCGTGATAAGTTTTTCATCCCCCAGGTCCTTCTCTGCAGGGCTGCTCTCAAGCAGTTCTTCTCCCAGTCTGTATACATATTGGTGATTTCTCCAGCCCAAGTGCAAAACCTTGCATTTTGCTATGTTGAACCTCATTAGGTTCACATGGGCTCACCTTTCTGTTGACCTCTCTGGATGGCATCCCTTCTTTCTAATGTGTCAACTGCACCATTCAGTTTGTTGTCACCGGAAATCTTGCTGAGGGTGCACTTGACCATCGATGTCATAGATGAGTCATCGATGTCAGTGATGAAGAAGCTGATACTGAATAAAGTTCCAAATTACTTTACATGTGTATCTTCTAAATTTGGGTTCTGCTCGGGAACCTGTTCAATGTCAAAGGCACCACTACTTTTTCTTATAAGCTATCACAAAATTTTCAGAAATTTTGTCTTATTAAAGACATATTTGTCAAGGCACCCTTGCTTTGCACTATTCATTCAAGATTTTTGGAAGGTCTGTTTCAGGGCTCAATGAAACAGTTGAGCTATGGCTGATCGAATTACTATATGATAGCAGACCAGAGTGTAATTGACCATGTGCTAGCTCTTAGCCTGCCAGAAATACAAAGAAAAATGTGCTAGCTTGAAATTCAATTAAGTTAACATGCTTTTGAAGCATTTGGAGGGGGCTAGAAATGTGCCTATGGTCAATGCCCACAGCTCAGCTGAAACACTTGAAAAACTCGAAACACCATGATACCCATGTTGTTTTGTTTTTTTTTTCCCCTCCTGAAATGTTTAAAGAGAAAGTTAAGATCAGAAAATTTTGTATTAAAAAAATAGCTAATCCAGTAATACTCTAAAAATATCAAAGTAATTGAGAGTACTAATATCTAGTCTCTTAGAGAAAGTGCCAATGTCAGAAGCAAATTAATGATGAGAACCAGAAGAACAAGCAAATATAACCCCATGTGGACAGATGAATGGAATCAGAAAGACAATACAGGTGGGTACAGCAATGCCTTCCTTTTTTAGCTTCTTTCAAAGCTAAATGGAATCTTTTACTGTCTTCAGTGGATATTTGGCCAGCACATAAAGACTATGTGGGACCTAGACTGGTAAATCAGACCGGTAAATCAGGGAGAATCTGGTAATTCAACAATCCTGAAAGTCTCTTTAAAAGTTCTTATTTCCAGAACCTACTGCACTGATATAAGTCAACATTTAACCTTGACAGACACAAGGACTCCTGCATCCTTTCCTATCTACTGCAGTTCTCTCTCTGGTATGCTCTGTACTTTTCTGCTTTTTTCTTTTTCTTTTTTTTCCTGGTTATTCTTCTGTACTTTCTGATGCTAAAACAGTTGCTCTCATATTCCAAGCAGATGTTAGTTTCCCTGTCTTCAGGGCCTGGTCACAGTTTTTAAAGCATTCAAGCTTCTTCCTTGTGTCAGTCAGCATCAAGGGGAAAAAGCGAGGTGCAATGACCAAAAATATTGCTTGAAATGAATTAGACTGAATATGAATGTGCTATGATAAAAGGGTCAAAAACTTTTAAACAATAAAAAATCCAGGTTGCGCATCTCTGAGTTCCTGGAACACTGTTCTTTGCTAAAGGGAATCAATGGAAAAGTATTGGAAATCTCTGACATTCAAAACAAGTGCATTTTTGCACAAATTATTTTTCGTATAAATCTTTTAATCTGTTATGCACTGAAAGAAAGCTTCAGGAACAGAATATTAATACCTGGAAATACTAATTGGTGCCTTTTTTTTGCTTTTTTTGATTTATTTCTCTGCAAAATGCTCCTTTTTATTTCGAAATTAGTTTAAATTGCTTTAAGCTTCTAAGCCTCTTCGTAAGCTGCTTACCCATCTGAAACATTTTTGCCATTTTCACTGGAGTAGAAGCAGGTCATTTGGATGGTGTAACAAATAAAACACAACGTGAAAAGGAATACCTAATCTGGTTCTGGAAAAGATGTGGTATATAAAACCATACAGCTGCACCATGCAGATTAATTAGTACTTCAGTGTATTAAGAAAAAATACCTTCGCAGCCTAGCCTATAGCTAATATAAATATTGAATGCAATGAATGCAAGTAAATTAATCAGTTAAGTATATCTTAGATATTACAAATGCATACATGAAATGTTTTTGCTGGAGGTTTGTCTGTCCAGGGACTGCAGTAACCAGTTCTGTATCCTCATTACCTTGTGACATTTCTCTTGGCTTTATTCTAACCTTGAAAAGAAACATCTTCAGAAATTGAGAAGACTGACTAACCTGCCAAGTGCAAGGAAGAAAATCTGAAGCACCTTACCCTGCTATTCTGATCTCAAGAGATTTCTAACCTGTGTAACACAATACTTTATACAAAACTTACATTAAAATGGAGAGATTGGGTGATTACCTGACTTTAACTTCCAGCTTTTGAAGAAGGCTTGTATTTTCTGTTACACTGACTTGATGCATTTGCACTGCAGCACTACCTATCTACAAATTTCCATCTAACACCTCAGGCTTCTTACTTGAAATATTGAAGTTTGAGGGGTAGCATTTCCTCAAAAATAGATAATCAGCTCTATCAGGGCTATCACAACAAGGTCGTCTATGCAGCCAGTCTCTCTGTGCGCTCAAGGAGAGAAGCAGGCAGTTCTGAGGGCATAAAGCCAAGCACCGGAAAGTCCAAGGTTTGTTTGATAGCCCAAGATAGCCTTGGGCTATCAAACAAACACAGTCATGGGCTCTATTTGAATTCCTGTCTCTTTCCGACACTTAAGCACCTGACACAAGCCTGAAAAAGAAATGCCTGTCTACTCAGTATCTTGAGTGCTCTTTATGATAGGCACACATGGCAGTGCTTATACCAGTACACCTAAAAGAAATCAAGGAGATTATCAGTCCAAAGTAAAACTGCCGCCATTATAGTTTCAGACAATGTAAGTCAGACTTTTCCAACCAAAAAACAGATACGATTTCAGGAATAGCATGGGCTATTTATTTTGGAATGTGATAAACCAGCATGATTCATCTCAGTCTGAAGTATACATCTCAAAAATGTCGGATGAGTGCCATCCTTCAAATACATATTTATCTCTGCTGACTACAAGGAAAGCTGCAGATGACAGGTTCCAATGCAGAAAACTACATCATAAATATCTAAAGGTAGGTGATCTGAAGCACATGTCTAATGCTAAAAAATGGAAAATGATTTGACAGCCCAAACTAATTCAGTGGAACCACATGATGAATAATGTCCAAGGGTAAGATGTTTTTTATAACTCCTGTGTTAGATAAAAATGGACATGCAAATTCTATTCCTAAAACAGCATCAGTGACCAGAACATACTAATTTGGAGCAAAGTCAGAAAACCCAAAGGGAGAAGTAAGGAGCATATGGAGTGATGCCATTTATTAAGTGCATTTGGAGTTTTGAGCGCTGACGCAGATAACTGCAGGTGGAACAAATATTTGATGGTACCCAATTATATCTTTCAGAAGAACAATTCTCGTACTTCAGCTCCATCCATCTTTCAAACAGAGATTTGTAGATTGGCAATTTAACATCACAAGATTTATTTCTGAGATAAATAAGGGTGTATAGGGAAGGTGTGTTCAGTAATGCTGCCATGAGTGAAAAAGGGGTCTTTGATATGATGGAGGTGGAAGAATTGAGGATGGAGGTGAAAGAATTGAGATATAGAATACTCCAGGCCAGGTTGGATGGGGCCCTGGGCAGCCTGGTCTAGTGTTAGATATGGAGAAAAAGTACCGATCACTGGAGAAGGCTGTGACCAGAGACATGCTGAAGCAGGGTTAAAACAGACTTCTGCACAGAAAACATCTGTGAAAAAGGAGAAATGTGGAAAGCAAGAAAGCATAGAATGACACCATCCCCATACCTTACAGGAAGGAAGAGCACCTTGACTTGTATGGTGTAAATGAGGCACAGTATTTCTCCCAGGACACGACAAGGGACAGGACAGAAATCCCAGAGAGACACTGCAGGAATTGCAAGAAGCTCCAAGTGTTAAAGTGGGGGGAAGCAAGGAGCCCTTGGGGTGATGCAAAATTAATTTCCATTGCTTTGAAGTGTATGATGTCATAGCACTAATATGTACGTAACAAACAGCTCTGCACAGGGCTTTTCAGGTTCAAAGTACATCACTGCTATCCACACAACAGCACTGTGGCAGAATTAAGTTCACAAAATGATTACTGACATTTTCTCACAGACTCTGATTAGTGAAACTGTTGACTAAAATATAAAATATCAGAACTTAATTGACCTAAACCAACCAATATGTGTGCATTATCCTGTAGTCTGGAAAAATGCAGCAGTATGTAGTCAATCTGGTTTCATTATATGAGTATTATTTTAAAATCGACTCTAAGAAAATTGGTAATAATGATTCCAAATACAGACCAGAAAAGCCAGCCTAACACTACTAAACTTCTTTTGATCCTTCTTCTACCTGGCTTTATAGAGTCTTCTCCCAAAGGAGAGAGCGTTGCTGCTTGTAGCTATCAGGTCAAATACAGGAGACAATCAGATTCCCTTGCTATCACCAAAAGTGCAGCTATTTTCTTCATCATACTCTAACAATTGTTTCCCTCTACCTCAGCAATTAAAGAGAACTAAAGTAATTGGGTAGTAGAGCTCAAAGATTTATAGAAGAATCTACACACAAAACTGAGAAATCCTTGTCCCATTGACAGCAATGATAGATCTACCATTAACTCCACAAGGGCTGGAATTAATCCTAAACATTTGCTAGGAAAAGTTCTTGTTTAATTTACCTATGAATCTTGTCACTTGAACAGGATCCCCTCTAATTGAGACCATGTATCACAGAAGTCTCAACTCATGCTGGAATGGATGGAATAATTGTAAAAGAAGCCCAGAAGGGTCCCCATTTGGGAAGAGAATGGAACGGAGGGGTGAAACTGGCTCTGCTGGAATCCTGCCATGGATGTTGGTGGAACCAGGATTTAATCCCAAGGATCCAAACCAGCTGAGCTATCTATTCAGCTGAACTGAACTATAAAATCTCTGACGTTTCTTTTCTAGTAAGACATTTTTCACTGATTATCAGATTAAAAAGATCAGAAAGAATGTTGGTATTTATGAGCTTCTTCCTTGATTTTTTTTCTTATTGTTTCCAAAATTCCTCTTAGTTTGCACTTTGTTTCTGACTATTCACGATAGAGATCGTTTACTAGTCTCTGTAATACTAAGCAAATTGCAAATACTCATGTTTCTATATCCATGCAGAATTATGTGTAACTCCATAAAAATAGGTATGTATTAAAGACTTACTTTGTTGAGTTTGCTTTTGAGAAAGAAGTAACTTAAGCATTAATTCTCAGAGGCATCGATTATTGCCAGAGAACATACGACTGTTCAATTTAAAATGCCTTTCTAATTCAAAATACCTTTTAATTTTTCTTTTAAAGCATTCAGTAAAATCTTTAAATTATCAGAACTGAAGAAAATGATTTGATTTTGTCACTTGTTTCAGCATCACTTCTTTGCAGCCTTTTGATTCACTAAAAACCATCCTTGGCCTGACCCAAAACAATTATTTCTTTTACTTTTAGGAGTTCATCGTTATCTTCTTTGCTGCACCTCCTCAGTAATGCCTCTTGCTGTTTTGCCATTGTATTGTGAACTTTTCTGCTCCGCTTCACCCACTGAGATGGAGGAGGTCTCATCCTGATTTTCCTATGGGGTGCAGGAAGAAACAGCAGCCTGGTGATATGTTCCCTTTTAAACATGTTTCCATAGTAACAGGCAGACAATCTCCCTCTTTCCATAACCTACAGACTGGGAATTTTTCAAATAAGGGTGCTGCCTCCTTTTCTATCTGGCTGAGCTCTACCTGGGGTCTGTGAAAAGCAATGAAAACATTCACGGTCTTTTCCTGCAACCATTAGCACCCAGATGTTGTGTCAAAAGGTGAACCCTACTCCTGGGACCAGGTAGTGGGGTAAGAACCACACATCCCTGACAAATCTGACACAGGGCATCTTATTATGCTCTTACAAAGAGAAAAACGACTTTGTAGAAATATGCAAAGATGAAATGGAATTGCAGAAGAAAGCTGTGGTAAGAAGTGAAAACTGAACTCACTATTGAAAGTCTGTACTGCATTAGCAACACCTGGGGGTGATGATCCTGCTAACAGTCACAGCCCATTATGAATGAAGACAGACTGAATTGGTGGCTGGCGCAGTGAGACTGCCATGGCCATGAACATCCATGCTGGAAGTACCTACACCACTGCAGCTTTGCCAATCTGAATTGTCCTCCAGAGTCTGAGCAGCCTGTAATGAGCATGGAGGCAGAGCATGGTGACTTTCACATAATTGAAGCTGCCCATTGGGGAATATATATCAAAGGCTGTATGTTTGATCCTTTTAAAAGGAGACAATACAATGAAGATCCGTAGTGGAGAAGGCAAGCATGGCAAGGCATTGAAATGAGTCAGTCTCTCATCTCCATTGGAGCCATTCCACTGCCGATATGTAAGTACATGCTAAGGATCAGCTATGCATCCAGATGTTACAGAAGTCACCAGAGCATGCAGAAGAGCAAAGGAGGAACTTTTTTCTAACATCCCACAGCCAAAATGTGAAACATAACTATAGCTGTTTCACCTTCTTTCCATGTCCTCTCTCTTTTCCTTGGAAAGGTCTTTCACTCGTTCCAGAGCAGATACTGGAATTAGTATTTCAG
The DNA here is from genome assembly GCF_019232065.1 of Centrocercus urophasianus. Classification (NCBI taxonomy): domain Eukaryota; kingdom Metazoa; phylum Chordata; class Aves; order Galliformes; family Phasianidae; genus Centrocercus; species Centrocercus urophasianus. Next base: position 13,753,861 of record NW_024884142.1, on the reverse strand, counting down.
ATGTAGTCTAACAATGGCATGAGTTTCTGTATGGAAAAATATATTTCCTCAGCTACTGAACTTTACAGCCTCCTCATCTGGCCAGTCCTGTCTGAATACATGACTCATTTAGACAAAAAATATTGTCCTTTTTGACAAAAAAACAAATGTGCACCCCCCTTTGTATTCAGTAGTAGAAATGGATGAATAATTCATAGCAAATAACCCATTTGATTAATCTTACATCCTTACAAAGATCTTTTTGTGTTTGTGAATCGACCTTGGGCCTAATGGGATTTTTGCAGTTACACAACATTATGAGGTGTTTAGTTTTTACAGACAGCTTATGGTCTGTAGGTTGTTTGCGAGCTTTTGTTGCAACAACTTACAGTTAAAATGCAGAATATTAAGATTTTATATGATGCTCGGGAAATAGGATATGATTCTGTTCTACGAGTAAAAGTGATTCACAGAAATCAGCTTTCAAACATAACTATAAGGTATTTAAAGTTCAAAATTTGTTTTCTGACAAATTTTATCACATCTACGAATTTCTGCACTGCACTACAACTTCTAGGCGCAGGAAAAGTAAGGATCTGAAATGGAATTATTTAGAAGTACAACAAAGACTTAAACACAACAGATACTGACTGCACTGAGGAAGGCTGGATAATTAGGTGGAAAGACAGACATACTGGAAAGTCAGGCTTTTCTTTTTTGCTTGTTTGCTTCATAAATGGTTATATCTTTTTTTTTCCTTTCAACATATAAAGTCATAAAGACATGATCATGCAATCAAAAGTAATTGAATAACTATGAGTTACTGTCTTGCACTTGAACCACACAAATTAATCAAAAGTATGACTGCAACTACTGTGAAACAAAAATAGTCTTCTAACCTGCCTTTAAACTCCCTTGCATTTTACTTTGCATTTGGGGTAGATTAAGAGCATTATTAGCAATTGCAAACCATTGATACAAGTTTTAACCATTTTCTTAACACCAACTTGATATCCTATCTCTTCTTGCAGACAAAACAGAAATTTAATGAAACAAAAAAAAAATTGAATGCAAATTTTCTGTGTAAAACAATGGGAGCTGCTAGGTGTTTAACTATGGTAAAATAAATGCCTTTCTTGCCCATAAAAGGAGTCAAAACATTTTTTCAATAATCTCTTCTCCCTCCTCACTGCATGCATCTATTAAAATCTGTATTTGAAGAAAAATTCATCCTATCTTCTACATTCAAGTGCTTTTTTTCCCCTTTTATCTGAATGCCATTTAAACATGTCTCATTTTCCATGTGCTTCTTGATAAATTTGTGCTATATGTTTTTGACACACCCAAAGTGAATTGTTGCTTTACTCTGCACATGCCTGAAAGGAACGATTGTGAATGTTTTGAGTTTGTACAGAAGAGTAGTTCTTTACATACTGTTGTTCAGATCGTGTAACTACTGGATGGAATAAAACTTGGAACTGGAAGAAATCCAGTTTGTATGCTCACTGACTCAGAGTAAGCAGCTTGAGACCATGCATGTCAAATCTTCTGTTCTTTTTATTATGAACCACTACCTTTATCAGATTGCTTCTCTCAGAATTTTTGGTGCGTTTGTAAACTTGTAGCCACGCAAATGCTTACCCTGATCTCTGTTAAAGAAATGGTAATGGGAAAGCTCCGAAACGTTTCTTGAGAAAAGACTATGAATGCTTGGGCAAGCTCTTTTAAAAGAATCCATCACACTTCTGCCTGCATTAACTAATGAGCTCTTTTACAGAATCAATAATGTAACAGTTGAGATCAGCCCCATCCCTTGATACCTTTTCCCAATTAAGGCAGAGGATCATTGTATTAATATTATTTAGTGATTATTCAGCACTTTTTCTCTGGTGAAATACTATGCAAACACGAATTAATTCCCACCAAAGCCCAGAAACCTCAGTAGGAAACGTTAAATCCATTTTACAAATAAGGGCCTAAAGCCAGAGATCTTTCAATACCAGTGAGATAGTAACTTGAAGCACCTTGGGACAGTGAGCAGGTATGAGAACCTAAAATAATGAACTTACAGCTAGGGCTACCATAACTAATATTGTCACCTGCCTTGACCTGGGACAATTACTGCACTTCTCAAGGAAAGCCCTTTTTATGCTTTTTTTTGAGGAATGGCTGCCTCAAGCAGTCCCTTCAGATAGAGGATGTTGATACAAAGAAATTTGACAGCCACTGGGATAAAGAGAAAGGGACCAGATCCATAGCTCAGAGACTAGAGTAACCACCCACACTCAGATTTCTCTACTAGCTCATATCTTGGGTTCTAATTTATGTTCACATAATGGGCTTGAATTCAAATGTTGAGGCAACAGCACCAAGAAAGAGACAGACAGACAACTGCGTCCCAGCTGTCTGCAAAAGTGTTCATCAACACCACGGCTAGTTTATTATACAGAACTTTGCTAACATTCCAAAGCATTTGTGAAAGTCCTCACAATTCCTACCATCTATTTTTTTTTTGGACATCTAAAGTTTCACAATTGAGTGAGGAGAGAAGGATTTCCTTCTAGAAATGCTATAGGCATACACCAATTTCTATTCATTATCTAGGAAATTTTGGTACTTACAGAGGGCTCCAAAAGGGGCTCAAAACTGAGGAGCAAGGATAGATCTCTACTTGATTTTAGTATTATTTTTCTGTCCTCCAGCCAGAAAAAGCTGAAGCTTTCTACAGCAGTTTAGCTTCTTTTTGTAGAACAGTTAAGACTTCATTGTTGCTTTTTTTCTTTCCTTTTCCTTGTTTGTATTGATTCACACCCACCTTCTTGATAACCAGGACATGTAATGCTATAATGATATGTAAAGTACTGCAGTAACAGTGGGTTGGCAAAGTCTTTGGCTGCAACAGATGAGAACAAGCCCAAATGCAGTAGTTGCAGACAGAGGAATGAAGGAAAATAACTGCTTACTCTTGAAAAGCCTCAGGTAGACAGAGAGCTCTAACAAGAGAGCCCCTTGCATCTACATCACCCCTCAAATGAGGTCTGGGAAGGGTTAGATCCCAGCTCCACCCCTCACTCAGGCACATTGCATGCACCTGAGCTCCCCTGTGTTGGCCCTGCCTTCCCATCAGGTGCTCAATCAGTGGATCAGGCCATGATTTAGCATTTCTGCTACAAGATGCTAGATGATTGATCAGTTTAGCATACCTCTTTGTGTTAATCATTGATAATCTATTTCACATGAAGCTCCTTAATCATGTAGACACCTAACATTTAATATTATTGACTTATATTTCATTTGCTCTGACTTTAAAAATTATTCAGTTCTTTCTCAACCAAATGGGAAGGAGAACAGTTTTGACATACTTCTGGGGCATAATTCATCACATCCTAAGTTAAATTTCTAAAATACGTCAAATTTCCTACATCCTAGAAAAGTCTATCACTCCTCATTGACTCTAAAGAAAATCCAGATGTCTAGTTTAGACACCTACATCTGAACTTACTTTCTAGCTATTACATGCAGTGAACTCTGATCCAAGGTATCTGAACTCCTTCCTGTGTGCTGTGAAATGGGGCAGCAGGGCAAAAATAAATAAATATCCATTAACACCAAGAGATGTCCTTCTTTCCATGATTTATCAATAGGATTCACCTATTTATAGGCTCCTATGGAGCCTCACATTTAATTGCATCTTCCCTCTTACACAATTATAATTTGAGCAGAAACTGAGAAACTAAACTAAAGGATCTCCAGTGTCTTCCTTAACATATATTTCAGTCCAATCTTTGGAGCATAATTCAAAAAGAATTTCTCTCTTAGTTTTCAATATTAAGTGGATAAACAAGACCAATAGGAATATCTTTACACTGAAAGTTAACAGAAAACCCTGACTTGAGTGTAACTGAGTCATGGCAACATAGTTTTTCAGAAAATCCTGTTCTAAGGTTTATTTAAACATAATGGTTTTCCCTGCCTGACTTCCTGCTCTTTGTTCAAACAATTTTTTTCCCCTTAACATAGCAGCTATGACTTATCTTCCTATTAACATGCAGCATTAAGGCTTATACCACTGCTTTCAAATACAAAAATATCAAAATACATAAAATAAACTGTTGTAATGTATTAATACAAACATATGCATAACAAGAGAAAAACCACTGTGTTCTGAAATGTGGGCTCATTTTGAATAAAGGGAGCTTTAACTGCCAAACACACAAAAAACACTTTCCATATTTCCATTCCAAAAATAACCATATAAAATAATTGCACATAAAGCAAAATTTTGGTGGATTTCACATAAAACAGCAACAATCTGAATGAAATTCTGGGAACAAAACCTCAGTTTTTCACAACATATGAAGTATTTATGGACACACTGAAGGCAGTGGGATGTTTTACCAATAGCTTTGGGATGCATCATGATTTCATTCATGAGCTCTATAGGTTTTCAAATTTCTTTTTGCTGCTATTATTTTTTAAATTCAAGAGGTGACGTTAAAAACTCTCTCTGTAATTATTATGTTGTCTGGAGGGTAGAGATAAAAAGAAAACGACAGAAGAAGGGAAGCTGATAATTTCCTTGAACGCTTTCTTTTGAATTGTCGGCTGCCAGATGCTACCCAGATCTGACGTTTTTCTGCTTTAGATTCTCTAACCTGATGTAGCAGGTGAGAAATCCCTGGAAGGGCTGGGCTGAGAGGTTTGAGGCCACTCTCATGAACACGTGTGGTGCCGTGCTCGCTGTGGGCTTTGTGGCAGGGGGTGGCTGTGCCGCAGAGCAGCCTCCTGCCGCCCCCCATGGCTGCACCCAGCCTCGGGGTGCACAAGCAGAGCAAGTTATCTGAGAGATGACAGCTGTACCTATCTCCTCCTCTGGCGTCCCTGGAAAACTGAAGCTCGACTTGAGCAGATCGCCACCCTCGTCTTCTGAAAAGACAGAAACAAAGTAGCTATTTAACAGTGCTGATATTTCTGCATACCCAGACATACACTCTCTGCTGGTTTTCACATCCCAGTGATACCTCTCACCATGCAGTATCTCTGTTCATGTGCTGTTACCTGCAGTATTTTTTTTTTTTTAATTGCCATTAGTTCTAGTGGTTTTTAAACTTCAAGAAAAAAAAAAAAAATGATTGCCAGACTTTTTTCACATCACCAGGGTCATAATATTTATAAGTACCTTTTAAACATCTCTTACATTGCTCTTTTCAACTTTGCATAGTCACTGAATTCTTTTGCCTTTCTGTGTTTTGCTTTTTTTTTTTTTTTTTTTTGGTTGCTTTTGTTGGTGGTTTTTGGTGTTGGTTTGGTTTTTTGCTTTTTGTTTTTTTGTTTGGTCTTTTAAACATATATTTCTTTCAGGAAGGATGACTGCCAGTCCTCCAGCTGTAGCACTAGTACCTCCCAGCTCTGATGACAGTAATGGCACTCACGATTCTCAGGCCGCTTTTTCTATCTTTAATTCACCACCAGTTCACTTCTGAAATTTGGAGCTTTGATTTTAATGCTTCTGCCCTACTATTCATGTTTTCTGGAATCTCAGCTAGATGAAAGCCATTTGAGTACAAGCAGCCTTCCACTGTACTGTAACTGCCTGTGTTACAAGTGCAGACACTTCAAAAGAGTGAAAGAATGGAGCACTTCATAGTCCATTGCTATGTGTTCAACAGCAATTCTTCAGAGAAAGGCAAAATCAGGTATTGCAGATCTTGTTTTGGTTGTGCACGACTGAGGATGATGATTCCTAACTTTCTGGCAAACAACCTAGCAAGTTGGAAGCAACTCCAACTTTTCTAAAACATACCTCAGTTCCCATATCAGACACATTAGTTTTTGTGGTTCACTTTATAACACACAGCATTTTGTTCGTTTTATTTCTAAATGCATTTTGCATATTTCTTGGTTGTGCACTTTTATTTGTACTGAGATTTCTTACCGATTATGTCACAGCAAGGAAAATGATTGAATACATTCATACAGATACTCAAAATATTGTTCCTAGTTTAGACAGTTCCTGAGGTTAAGAATATACAATAGACACCAATGGGATATATAGATATTGCAATGAAAACAATCCTGACAATGTTTAGAAAAGCTGAAATGTCAAACATCTTGTTTATAAAGACTCATTTGTTAAATAAACTCACTTGGCTAAATGCAGCTTACTAAAGATCTTGCTAAGTGATGGATAAAAAGTCATACCTAATTTTAAAATGACTGGCATATGAATTCAAATTAAACTTCATTTGGAGAGGTAATGGACAATGCTAATTAAATAAAACCACAAATTAGGCAGTTTCCATGGAGACTTTGATCACATGATCTGGCTATACTGTATAACTCATATGCATATCCTCTAATTTGGCTGCACAGGGGTAACAAAGCAAATGAAAGTTAAAACTAAAAATATTCTGAAGGATTCTTTAAATTCATGTAAATAACTAGATTTCACTTATAGCTTCACAATAAAGAAGCTTCACGTTGAAACAGTAGTTTTGTATTTCTTGAAAAAGAATAGTTTTGGATTCATTCCCAACATACATCACACACATGCATTCAGAAACATTTATAGAATGTTCTGAAGAAAATAAAATGCAAAATATTATTTCTCCCATGTAAGATGTCAGCATTATCCTCAGAAATACGTTTCAAGCCTACAGTAAGCAGACCAACATTTTAAATGGGCATCTAGGGATAGGTCAAGGTTAGATGTCAGGGAGAAATTATTTAGACAGAGGGTGGTGAGGCAGTGGAACAGGTTGTGCAGAGAAATTATGGGTGCCCCATCCCTGGAGGTGCTCAAGACAAGGTTGGATAGGGCCCTGGGCAACTTGAGCTGGTGGGTGGCACTCCTGCCCATGGCAGGAGGCTGGAACTAGATGATTTTAAGTTCCCCTCCTACTTAGGTCATTCTATGATTCTAAGAAGTCTAGACTAAAATTTTAGGGATAGGATAAACTAGAATAGGCATTTATGGGTTTTATGTGTTTGAGGAAAAAAAAAAAAAAAAAGAGAGAGAGAGGAAATTTCCTTTACAAAATGAAAGAGAAAGGCCATGGAACTATTTCTATAACTCAGATTATGTCTTAGCAATAACATTTCTATGTAAATTTGGACATTTAAGTTATTCTCTTTCCACCTCAATTATCCAGTAGAATTATAATCCTAATTTGTCTCTTTTCATAGCTATCCTCTATGAGCACATTTGTTAATGTCAGTGAGCTTGTTCTCTAATAAAACCTGTAGAGAACATAAAAATGTTAGAATTTCCATCCAGCAAAAAAGTTGTATTCTTTTTTGAAGAAGGTCAGTCTTGAATGTCTCAAAGGAACTTAGAATTCCCTTGTGAAATACTAAGATTTATGAATCTGCATGATGGATTTGAGTAGCTCTCAGTGATTAGTTTACTTCCTAAACTGGAAGTAAGTTCTAAACTAAAGACTTCTTATTTCTTTATACTTTATGACTAATTTGATGTTTAGACTATCTTCTCAAAAGGCTACTGCCAGTATCTTCAGCCCTTGAAGAGATTTAATTTCTGTATTCTGCTCTTATGAAGCATAAATTAAAGCCTCAGTGGCTCTTTCACTATTACAAAGACAATCTTTGTGTGAGCTGAACTGTACTTCAAAGTCATATTATCCCTTCAAAAACAGACATACATGGTCTTTGTTCAGCTTACTGTTTTTCCTAGGAAATACAATTTTTATTATAGACCATGGAAATGAAAAGAGTAACTTTTACTCATGAGCACCACAGAAACCTTCACATCTCGTGGCAGTGAATTCAGGCAGGTTATCACAAAATTCTAAATTCTGCTAAAATTCACGTGTCATAAAATGTATGCATTCATTTTATTTCTATGTCATAGATCAGTACTATTTCAGCTTGCCTATTGCTCATGGTGGCTCTGCTGATGGAAAGTTTTACACCACTGGACATATAAGAAAATGTTAGCCATATTATGGAGGATTTTGACTGGCAATATATTGCAAAGAATGATGAGATTACAAAATTAGAATAATTTACAATTTACAGTTTCAGACGATGTAAAGAGCACACAGCCCAGACCAGGAACACAATTACTAGCTAAAATCCCTTCTACACGTACACCATCTGCATCAAAAAACTGTCTCTGAAACTGAAACTGAAAAAATAGTAGGAAATGTTTTCACTCTGAATAGAGCTCACAAGAGTGACAAAAAATGATAGGCTTTAAAAATGCAGAGACATTTGCTTCTGTGAAAGCTGAATGTATAGTCAAATGATGCTGTGATCTGCATAAAGAAGAGAGCACAAACTGTCATTTACATCTAATATCTCCTTTTCTTTCCGAAAACCCTGATGGATTTGTCTTGCATTCCAGTGCAACACTGCAGACAACACTTGAGACTGTGATAGGAAGCTTTCACAGCTGCAGCTCTCGACTTAAGCTTCAAAATACCAGGCGACAGGGCAGAGCTGGAAGCCTGACAGATCCAGACTGCTTATTCAACCCTGAGGCTGCTACAACTACAGTGAGAAATGAAATGGGTCAGTGCCTGAGATCAGCTTTTGTCCTCAGAACAGGCTGTCTCTCTGTTAGGAATGTGCCTTGGCTCCAGCTTTTCCTCACCCTGCTGAAGAGACATGGCCTGGGGAAGTGCCTGTTGTCATAGACTGAAGGAGCAAGGGAGTGTGGTGGGGATGACTGAGTGCCATCGAAGGGCAGTGTGTTTCTGATGAGTTATCAAGCACAGAGGTAGACTCAGGTTCTTCTGTTTGTTTTTTTTGTTTGTTTGTGTGGTTGGTTTTTTGTGTGTGCATCTAGAGAATAGGTTGAAGTACAATGCAAGTCCAAAATAAAACTGCTGAAGACCATAGAATTACATTCATGTTAGATGTGGGTAAAGGAGATGCAGTTGATCTCTTGGGGTCAATTTTTCATTGCGCCTGAGCTGTGCTTGGTACATGACTGTAAGTCAGTAGGATATTACTTGGAGTTTTGGGTCAAGAAAGTGAAATTTCTGTGTGAGCTAACAAAAGTATTGTTCTTCTATCCCATTCCCTTTCATTTTCCTATGTTCTAAGTATTTTGACAGGCATTGCATAGAAGCCATCTACTATCATTTCTTTCCTTCAGCCTTATCCATCAAATTTTATCATCTCAGTTTTAACCTTTCAGTCTGCTCTCTAAGCCTGATGTATTAGTTTAAATTACTTTTCTTCACCTCCCAAGTCTTGCACCAAGACATGTCTCTATGCTGGCTCTCATTTCTTACGCATTCATTCTGCCCTCAATACACCAGCATGCTGTTTTCATCTCCAAAATATTCTTCTTCCATAACCCTTCCATTCCCAGAAGAGGCACAAGTCTCGATGAGTTAGCTGCTCACTTACTTTGAAAGGATCATATCAGCAAAACTTATAGTCAATTAACTGCAATTTCCATCTCTATATGAGAGTAAGGCAGAACTACAACTACAACCGATGTTGAACTTCTCCATTTATTGGATTTTAATTTGTTATTGGTCTTCCCTGGACCTCCCACTGATCTTTTTTTCTGTGTGCTTTTCTTTCAGCTGGTAAGCTCCCTATTGTAACTGTTCTTTTATCTCTGCTTTAAAGCAGCACCTGGCATATTAACTGTGACAAGTGCATGACAGAAAACAGAGGCACTAAAACATCTGGATTAAACAGCAGGTGCAACTTCATTTGATCACATAATAACCAAGCATAAAATGAATCCCGAATACGAATAGAGGACTTGTACCATAACGCTCCACAATCACAGAAAACCAAACCACCTCTGTTAGACAAGAAATACTTGGATACCTAGAAAAGATATCTGCTGTAACTCAAAATCCGCCTGTCTGCTATCCAATTAAAGCGTTTCTTATAGGTGCCCTTCGATCCTAACCAAAGGATTCCCAGTCAGCTAGAGGGTATGTATCATTGAGAACTGTCATGATACTAATAACCTCAGAGAAATGCCCCCATGGATTTTCCTTTGTTATGTTATCTCCTGGAAGATAACTAACTGGACTAGCTTGGACCATCTCCGGGTGGCCACAGTCATTTGTGGCAAACCTCCTCCAGGCCAGTCTCTAAGAATTCACATCTAATCAGTATTGTAACATCTATGTAGTAAATTAGGCATGGGGAAGGCCTGTTCTCTGGCCATGAGGCCAGCTGGCATGGTCTTGTCACATATTCCAGAACTCCATCCAAACTGTATTTGGGAATGGTCTCTTGCACATGCTAACTCGCCAGTCAAGCATGGGAATTATTTAGGAGATTGTAAATTAGTTGTTCAAGGTCAAAGCTAAGACAGGGGTCTAGCAAACATTATAAATAATCAAATTCCTATTTCCTTGGCCTCTGTCTTGCGGCCATTTTATTGGCTGCTAAAGATGCAGTCCATGTGGCAGTACCAAGTACTCTTGTGCATTAATTTGATAGCATGCTGGTAAGCAAGAAATACACAGAAGCACTTCTGATTAAAGCAAAGAATAAAGATGATCTTTGGCTATTTAAAGTTATTGAGGTTTCCTTTCAAAGAGACCTGTGTGAAAAGCAGTAAGAAGAATTCGTTATTTAAATTCTTCAATTTTTCTCTTCACTGCTTCTTTTTTTTTTTTTTTTTTTTTTTTTTCCCTCTTGTTTCTATTTTTTTTCTTACATACAGAAATGTCCCTGATGGATCCAGCAAAGACCCAATGATTCCAGCAGCTGGCTCCAGCACTAGCCCAAAGTGAATGCTACGGAAAACAGAAGAACATACACAGACTGCCTAGAAAACCCTTCCAACTTCCTGCAATCAGCACTTCAGGGACATCCTGAGATGGAAGTTTATTTTATACCAGCATTTTTAATAGCCACCAGTGGATCTATCCTCTATGGATTCATCTAATCTTCTCTGAGCCCATTTATACTGATAGCCTGCACTGCATCCTGTGCCAATGCACCTCACAATTTAATTATGTGCTATTTGAAAAAGAATTTCCTTTTTGTTTGTTTATCAGGATGCCCAATAACTTAATTAGGTGCCTCTAGTTCTTCTGTGGTGGAGAATAATGCATCATTGATCCCTATTCACTTTGTCTGTATCATTTATAATTCTGTAGACATCTGTCATATCCCCGCTTCAGCCATCACTTTTTCAAACTGAGGAATCAATCTGTTTAGTATTTTATCATTGTGAAGCCATTCTAAATCTTTCATCATCCTTTTCACTATTCCCTGTATTTTTTTGTTGCTCAGCTATGTCATTTTCAGACACAGACGCCAGAAATGTAAATGGCTTTACTGTATGGGTTTTTCTAGAGGCATGATGTAGTTCTCTGCTTTGTTTTTTTATTTTTTATTATTTTTTTCCTTAATATTTTAATCTGCCCATTTCATAACTCAGAGAATTCATTATTCATATTAAGTTGTGCCCAAGAGACACAACTTGTTTGACTTCCCAAACACAAACACATTTCTCTTACATATTACTCTAATAAATATTGAAGAATCCTGGCATTTTACTTAGCTCAGGCTACTAACAAGACCGCTCAAACCAAACAATCAGTCCTCCCCCGCCACCCCCAGAAGAACAGGACTGAGGAATTCCCAGTCTCTTGCTTTCATCGGATCTGTCCTCTTTTATGTAACACAGTGCCAGAGAGCAGGACTGTGAAACTACGCTTCAGCTGTCGGAGAAACTAGCCAGGCACACAGCCTATTAAATCAAGGAAAGGAAGCTGGCAGCATCCCTGCGGTCTTATCTCTGAAAAAGTGTAAAATGAAATATATTGCAGGGGATCACAGAAACTGTCAGGGGTCATCTTAGTCTTGGCAGCACCAACTCCTTCTCCTGACTTTTGGCAGTTAAAAATCATCCACAAAACCTGGGTTGTCTTAGCAATATTGTGGTGGTCTCCCTGAAAGTCTTTGGTTCCCCACTCCAGCCTTTTCTGAGTCAGCCAGATTCATTTTGCTCCTTGAAAGGTGCCTTCTGAGTTGCCTTATCTCTGTTACCCCAGAGATCTGCAAATTGCTTTCTGTCTTCTTCGCCCATCTTCAACCAATAGATGCAAAAAGGTATGGGATCATGCTGTGGAGCATTAGAGCAGGTTCATTTTTCAGTCATTCTGGAGTTTAAATGACTAACTCAGTTAAATAACTGTATCTCTCTTCAGCAAAATTAACAAATGTCTGCAAGGAAAGAGAGAGAGAGCCAGGGATAACGCCCTTTGTTCAGACACAGCTCTGTGTGATCATGCACTTGAAACAGACTAGAAAATTTCTAAAAGCCCTTTTTTACCTGATTTTTCACAGCTGGAAGGCTGTGTCAAGCACCTGAATGAGCCATTTTCCTTTACTACTTTTCAGGAACTGTGAGAGAAATGCCAAATCTTATATATATATATATATTAAAAAAAAAAAAAAGTAAAAAACTTCAATAATCCACCAGTTGATAGCCGTGAATAAAGACCCTTATTCTCTGAGTCCAAGTGTTCTGAATACTTTCAAAAAATCTGCAGCTCTTCCTGATGTGGTCCTTAAAAATCTATCCTTTTTTTCTTACCCCTAGTTAAATGCAGCTACTGCCTTTTGCATGCTCTTGTCTTCCACCCATTATGAGAGCTCTTGGAAAGACTTGCAGCTGCCTCCACTGTGGGAACCTGAGTAAGACCAAGAAGCATTTCTTGAGCATTTACAGAGAGTAAATAGAAGATGGAGGTCAGGACAACAGTTTGGATGATTTGGCACAGCTGTTAAGGCTTCACTGCTGTGTCAGACAGGTGAAGGGCTTATTGAGTTTATTAAAAAGCCTCAAGAAATTGAATAGAAATAAAAAAGAAAACATACTTTAAAGAGAACAGTGCGAGGAAGAATGCTAGGACAAGGTGTAGGACAAGGTCCAGAAGCGAGAGAGGAATATACAAGTCACAGAATTTGGCCTATACATCTTTTAGCAAAACAATCTCCCTGCAATTTCCTGGTTTTTGATATGAAAGTATGGAATCTTTGTTGCAATGGATAAGATGTCGATATTTAATGAACACATTTTATCTTCTGCCTATGCATAGAAGATACAATGGACATTTAGAGAGAAACCCCTGCAGATACAACAATTACTCTTGCTGTGCCATGAGTGATGCTGAGCGTGCTATGAGAGAGCAGATTTAAGGAAGGGAAAACTGCTGTACAACAGCAGTTGTGGGAGAGAAGTAGCTCCGCAGGCACCAAGATCAGTGCTAAGGGGCAAGAAGAGCTCCAACCACAGAGAAAAATTTCCCTGCAGCCCCACAGAGGCCCATGGAGGAGAAGTTTACATTGCAGCAGTGCAGCAAGGGATGAAGCCTGAAGGCTGCAGCCTGAGGAGAGCAGCCTGCAGTGGGGCAGGAGGGCTGGGAAAGCTGCAGCCTATGGGATGCCCAGGTGCAATCAGCTGGGGAAGGATGGCATCCAGTGGGAGGGATCCCATGTGGAGCAGGGGCAGAGAGTGGCCATGAAGGTGCAGCAGAGATGAAGCATTATGGGCTGCTCACTGCAGCCCCAACTCTCTGTTCCCTGCACCACTGTGAGAGAAGGTAGAAGAGAGCAGATGGTGAGAAAGTGATTTAGGTTTGCATTCAGTTCTCCAGTCTGCCAGTAATAGGTAATAAATAACATTAATCTCCCTACGTTGACTCTGTTTTTCCAATGAAGATAAGGTCCTTATCTCCACCCTTCAGCTCTTCATCATATTTTTTCCCACTCTTCCTTTGAGGAGAGGGAGTGTGAGCACAGTGTGGTGGAGTTCAGCTGCCCATCAGGGTGGAACCATCACAGTTTACCAATGTGGAAGAAATTTAGCAGGAAAACCTTTGACTGCTGGGATGTGAGGGCAAAGTCAGCACTTGCACTGAAAACTGAAATTAGCTATCACTATCTTCAGCTGCGGAAACCCTCAATAAGGCCTTTTGACATTAGATAATGAAGCTCTATATTACCAGAGACGGGAGTATGGGTTTTACCTCTATGTGAAGGGTTGAAAGGAGAGCAGAGGGAGGGCTGAAATGTATTCATTCCTATATTCATTCCTACACAAGCCAATTTTGGTGAGGACTTCTGTGAACACATAAGTGCTGGGTGGTATGATTGACAGCTTGTGGCTTTTTATTTAGTAGATATGATTACATAAACTGTAATACGCAGCTTCTTTTGGCAATTTAAGCAGATACAGAATGCCAGCATCTTTTAAATGAGGATTTTTTTCCTCTTAAAAATAGCTACAACCAAAACAAGATTTCTTCCTAGAAAGAACCATAGGACTGGAGCAACTGGCAGGCAAGGACTGAAGGATCAGGATGCCTCATTTCTTTGTCCTGTGTTTTCAGTTGTCCCATAGATATTGCCAAAATTATGATCAGCAGCTCATGTACATCCCTGAAACTTACTGTCTTTTCCAAATGCTTGATCATTATTTTTACCCTTCATTCCTGCAGTGGTCATGTGTTGGAAATGTTGCTTTCTTATCTGCTTTCTTTCATCTTTCTCATCTTTAACCAGCTCACTTTCTATTCTCTTTCTCCTGATCTTTTTAATTTACTTGTCACTTGAGCTGCAATACTACTTAAGTGCAAGTAACACATCACTGATTAAGGTTCACCTGAATGCCTTGTGCATGTGTGTGTGTGCTCTCAACTACAGGCTCTGTTCTGGTTGTTTATATCGCAAAGTCTTTACTGAAGAACTGCAATTAGAAGCAGCCAAGAAACTGTTTCCCCTTCCCATAGCAATTTTCAAATGCAAATTTAAAAAATCCCAGCTTAGAGTCAATTTAAAATTAATAAAATTTTCAAGTTAAAGTCTCAAGTGAAAGAAACTCCTGTATTTTTACAATATTTCCTTGCAGTCTAAACATTTTTCACAAGTTGAAGGAAGCCAGAAGCAACACACATTCAAGCCTGAAAAAAAGGATCTTTAAAAAACACCAAAACAGTTCAACAATTGAAAATCTTTTTTTCCCCCCTCATTTTTACTTATAGATGAGATCTGTTTGAAGCTGATCCTAAATGTTCCTGCTTCAGGAAGATTGCGCTTCACAAAGAAAAGGCTTCTGTCAGCTTCCACAGGGTGAGTTTTGTCAGTAATGCATTTGTTTAGCACTCCACACAGTGGGTGCATGCCTTCTCAGGTCCTCTCTGGTTGCTCTAGAAACCATGCAATATATAGGAAGTATTTCTGCGATCATTTAGCATACACAGACATGCTGACACGCTGCATTTTACAACCAATTATACCAGGGCTGAGGTGAACCTTTTTGTGTCTTGGTTGTGACATTTGGCTACAACCTCTGCTGGTCCTGGGTTATCTGGACTTTTTCAATGATGGAAACAGAAATGGAGCTGAGGGCAGATCAGTTCATAAGAGGCATGTTGGGTGTCTGGGCTCTTCACCTCCCCTCCTCTTCCGAGGGCTGAAAGCAAAGTGACATGAAGCCAGACTATCATGATTAGTTAAAAAAAATCCTGAGAATCTGTATGCAAACATTTTCTCTCTCAGCAAAGATGTTACTTATCCAGGTCTCTTCCCTATCTGCATTTATGTTTGTAGCTGCTGCACTGAAAGGAAAGTCCAAAATTTCTTCTGCATTTAGATGCTGCTAGTCCTACCTGAGTTACACATGCCGAATAGGTTCCAAACCTTTCTCACTAGAATTTCTGATCAATATCAGGAAACCCTCACAGAGCCAAAGTCATTGATGTTATGCACATTCCGGGGCTCATTTTTACTCCCTATACATGTAATAGAATCACAAAATGGCCAGGGTTGGAAGGGACCTCAAGGATCATGAATCTCCAACCACCCTGCCACAGGCAGAGCCACCAACCTCCATATTCAATACCAGACCAGGCTGCCCAGGGCCCCATCCAACCTGGCCCTGAACACCTTCAGGGATGGGGCATCCACAACCTCTCTGGGCAGCCTGTTCCAGCACCTCACCACTCTCTCTGTAAAGAACTTCCCCCTGAGATCCAGCCTCAATCTTCCCTCCCTAATAGACCAAAAGTACTTTTGCCAGATGTCAGTATGGCCCTTTCCTGACCTGGGAACAATGCATGGTTAGGGATATACATATCGTGTTAGGCTCATATAGGCTTAGATATCTGATCAACTTCTGGTGGTTTAATACATCTGAGCATTTCAGCTCTGCTGGTGTACCTATCCATCTGCCTGTAAAGCCAGGTTAGTTAAGCTGCAATGTGTGGGTAAAGGCACCTGGAATTTTCTCAATTTTGCTAATAGTATAACAGTGCAAAGAAGTTCAGCTACCATGGCTCAGCAGACACATGACCCCTCACTAACCTACACTAACCCAATGGTGTTTCAGGGCTATAACTTCAATCTGGTAGTCACAGACAAACTAAGGAGGAAACTACAGCATCACTGAATTTATGGCTGCATTTTGGACAGTATTGTTACCTTAACATAGTATCTTTGCATTGTAATCTTTAATAGCCATTTAGGACATCCATAAATAATTTCTTTTTGCTGCTATGTTACATACAGTAACAGTCTATGAGCAGCATTTGAGCCATGGTTGCACTAAAGAGATTCCTTTTAGGGAGGAAGAATAAAGGCTTGTGGGAGAGCCTTCATACTCACATTACAAAAGGAAAACAAGTGATTGCTTTTGGGCCCATTTTAGTTCTCCCTATCTTTGTTTATTCAAAGCCATAAATAGAGCCACCAGAAAGGTCAGGGAGCTGCAAATTGAGAATTGAGATTTTCATTTCTGGTGCATTGCTCAAATCAAGCCCAGGCTGGTTGAGGCAAACTCATTGGTTGAAAATGAATTAGAGAACTCTGTCAATTCCCACAAGAAAAGTGTCCATCACAAAAAAAAAAATTCACCTACTCTTTGTTGTCTAAAAATGAAAGGGTAAGGGGAATAAAATAACCTGTCAGCTCTCCATGTGACACTCCATCAGAGTCAAGTCACATCAGCAAGACGGTACTGGGAATTTTGCCTCCACATACCCATTATTCACTCATTAATTGGATATGGTTCCTAGGCTGTCATTCTGCTATCTCTTAAGGACATTTGTGAGTGTTTCAGAATGCAAAGCTGTTTTTGTTCTATAGAAATCCATGTATAAGACTTTCACATTTCTAGCAATGTGGTCTCCCAGTAATGGGATTTCAAATGGGTTTAATTTCTGCTCTTTTTCTGCTCTTTCAGGACAATGGCAGTGATTAGTAGTAATGTTTGATTTCCAGTTCCTTTTTTTTTTTTTTTTTGCAGCTGTAATGCCGTCTGAATTTGACTGCTGCTTTAATGACTACTAATGACTTTATTTTGAAAGAAATATAACTTTTCATATGGACTCTAAGCAAAAAGCTAATTTGAGTTGAATTATGCAGCCTTTTCATACAAGACCTTCAGTTGGTTAAACTTTATTTTGAGTCAGACCAAAGCAAAATGCCAAAGCTGCTAAAAACGCACTATGTATTTACATATAATAGGAAGGACGTGACTGTGTTTAGCTAAATCTAAATCACCCTGATAAGCAGCATGTATCAATGACTTGCCAGCCATCAGTTTCTTCTACTGAAAGAATTTACCAAGTTAAACTTGAGTAGCACATCCACTGTTCTTAAATATGGAATCATCTCCCACAGCACATGAGTTCACGTGATCAGAGCTTTTCCCTGTGCTGTACAATTCACAGTTGCAGTTTCTTATTCAAAACTTAACTTCTGAATATGCCTTATTGTATACATCCCATCTTCTTGGATTTCCTGAGGAAATTTTACAAGACTTCTTCCTCGAGGGAATAATTCTCTTTTTGCTATTAGAAAATAACACCACTTTGAAGCCTATATTTTTTGTGAGAATTTATCAACTCTGATGAAGGCTTTGTCTCCAGCCAAAGAGAAAAGGAAATCTGCCTTAGAAGGACTTGCTAATTTTGACATTGGTTCAGTCTCACAAAAGGAGTTGTCAGCTGTTACTTTATCTGGGTCAGACCTGCTGTGAGACAGCAAGCTCCTCACGCTCTGATCAAGTGCTTAAAGTATCCTTATGCTCTGGTCTTGATCTTTCCTTAGTTTCTTCTGTTGGTGCTATTCCAATTAGATTAAATGTGTAAATATTTATTAAAACATAGGGTGTGATGGAGACTGTCAAAAGTCAAGTAAAGTCAAGAAAAGAGAATCATTGAACAGAATCCTAGAACCCTGTGGTTCTAATATTCTGAGTTAGAAGGGACTCACAAGGATCACTGAGTCCCACTCCTGGCTCCACATAAGACCACCCAAAATTTAACCTTCTGTCAGAGCACTGTCCAAATGCTTTTTGAATTCTGGCAGGCTTGGTGCCATGACCACTGCCATGGAGAATTATAGAATCATAGAATGGCATAGAATATTCCTTTTCTATTTGTCATTAAAAACATAACACAACAAAACAAAACAAAATAGAAATTTAAAAAAAAAATAAATGATGAGAAGCTTCAGTTTACACTGGGTGAGGCTGGCTAGGATAAAGGTAACTTTCTTGATGCCAGTCCACATGGTGCCATGCTTTTGCATTTGTGGGCAAGGGAGGATATCTCACCAGTGTTTTGCCTGTTGCTAAATGGTGCTTGAACTCAAGCAAGGTTTTCTCTTTTCCCTTTTATGGAAAGGGTCACAGCCAGGACTGATGACCTGAACTCACCAAAGATATCTTCTACACAATACGACATCACACTCAGCAATTAAAGCTCAGAGAAAGGAGAAGGGAGGAGAACAATCATGGTTATGGTGTTTCTCTTCCTAAGCAACCACTAAGGGGGTTAAGACCCTGTTTTCCAGGGAGTGGCTGGACACCAGCTTGCCAATGAGAAGTGAATTTCTATTCCTGCTTTGTTTGAAGATTAGCTTTTGCTTTACCTATCAAACTGTTGTTACTTTGAACTCTGAGTCTGCCATCCTTCCATTTTCTCCCAGTCCTGTGGGAAAGGGAATGAGCAAGCAGCTGTGTGGGTGTTTGGCTGCTGGCTCGGATCAGCCCACCACAGTGTTGTTGCACACAGTGTTGTTGCAGTGCTGCAAATCATGCAATCACGACAAGTCCTGTGGCAGTGGAAAACTGCTGTCTGTTCAATACAGTGCAAAGCAAATGTTCAGTCCTCCAAATAAGACCAGCAGCCATTTGCATATCCTCAGCACTATTGGCATCACCAGAAAGTGTAAATACAAGGATGTCATTTTACAGTTCACTCTAGAAAATGTAGGGAGAAATGGCCTTTTATCCAAGGACATGAAGAGCACAAGATGTTTTCTCATTTGTGGAAAAGCAGTGAACATACCTCGATGGAATGTTTACACTGGTATAAAAACACTAACTGTTACTCTCAAATAGTGAAGGCAAGGCCTCCTCTGCCCTCAAACTCATTTTTGTACTTTTCTGTCTCCATACTGCTTACATCCACCTTCTTCAGTCCTCTGCCCTGACACGTGCACACACTTGCCCGATATCATACATCTTTCCACTAAGAATAACTACAGCACATGTAACTTTAATCTCGTTGGAAGTCAGCAGTTGCTAAGCATTAATAACTCAGGCTTTAGGACCAAGAACATACACAGAGTCCCTGGTAAAACCTTAAGTGAACCCTAACTAATCTGCAGAATTTAATCAATATAAATCTCATCTGATTGCAGTATAAATATGCCCAGGGATAATAATGTCCAGGGCAGTGGTTGCTTTGCCAACAAGACGACAGGACTTGCTTTGCCATTTGCTAGGTTATGGTACTGATGTTCTAAACATGTGGAGCAGACCCAAGAAGCTTCTCAAACTTCTCCAACAGTTTTCATTTGCTTGTTTTCTCACTTATCAACACGTCTCTCCTTCCCCAAATGCTAACTAGAATGTATAAATAACATGCAAAACTCCAGTAAAAGAACTCATAAGCACAGAACTGACACAGTATCTTCAGATTGGAGCTCCATCTGCATACCTTGTTACTTTCATACTTTTGTTACTTTATCTTTGGCTTATGAATTACAAGTACTAGTCAACCAAATATGCAGCATTTCTGTATCTGTGCCTTAGTCTCCTGGTGTGATCAGCAAAACATAAGTAATGAAAGGAGTATTTAGTACTAGAGACATTTTGCTAGTACCTCTTAGTAGAATACTAAGAGTAATGAAAATAGTGAATGAAGAAAGTGCACAATTTGGGACAGCATGACTTCATGCAAAAGTTAGGGCAGCCTGATATAGCATGGAAATACTACAGCCACTGAAATTTTCACCTAGATGTTTTTCAGTGAAATCTAGTAACTTCAGAGCTGAGTAATAATCAGTACAAACAGCAAAGAAGCAAACATTTGTGTCCAATGAGGAGGAAGACATAGAAACTAACTGTTGCATAGATATGTTGCATTGATTTGTGTGACTGGCAAGTGGACATTGTGATGATGTCCACATAAGACCTGTGGAAACTAACTCACTAACATACCATTTACAATAAATAAATGGACGTGTAAGTGGAGCTACAAAGTGGGGCTGCACTGCCAATTTGTATTGAATCCAATGTCCCCTGGAGATGCACCAGAATAAAGAACATGTAAAAGTATGAATAAAAATATCTTTTTTTCCAATCTGTGATTCATGAAAAAATATTGTAATTTATTGTTTTATTGTTTTAATCATTTTGTTACAAACTATCTCTGATATTCTTTCACCAGTAGCCTCTGATGCTCCCCTTAGATGTTTCCCTTTCCTTTTCTTCCATCTGTTTGACTATAATTAGGGGAAATAACATACATCTACAGAAAGGAAAACATCTGACTGAAAACAAACCTTTGTTACATCATGATCCAAAGCTTATGAAACATATATTTTCCACATACAGTGGAAGAAACCTACTGCTTGCTTGTCAAATGCAAAGAGTAAAAATCTCTAGACATCATACTGAGCAGGACCACCACACTGAGATCCCTTGCCATGTGAAATATTTAAGACATCCCCACTCTTCAGTATATGCATAATACTGCTGCAGATTCCCTGATATTAAGCTTTTCCCACAACTGTCCCTTTTTGTTTTGTTTTGTTTTTTAGCCAAGAATGTATTTTTCCTGTTGGTGATAATGCATGTCATGCATTGTGCTCGATCTTTTCCACTTTCTTTGGCAACAAGGTCAAAAAATAGGAAGCTAAACTCTGGGAAGATTCTGGAAGGGTCTTTTATCACCAGGATCACTCAGCCTGCTTTCATTGCTGCGATTTCACTGAATGTACCACATAATTCACTGACTTTCTTCTTAGATTTGTTTAAACATGTATCATTTTTCTAATGGCTCCAAATTCTTCTTGCTGATTTCTTTCTGAAGTTAACTTTCTCCTCAATACATACCCACAACTCACCTCTGTATGAAATCATAGGCCTTGTGTCTCTAGCTAGACTTTTCTCAGTATTTCAAAGCTATCAATTATCTGCCGAGAAAAACAACAGTCATTCTTACTTTGTACTTACACTGTGCCTTAATTAATTTCCTCATTAAACTCTAAGTAATTAACATTCTCTGGCATTTAAAATGCTTTTTTTTTTTTTTTTTTTTTTTATATCAGTGTTTATTTATCTAAAGATGTTCAACATTTTCTCATAAGCTATTAACACTGTAGTTTGTTTCTCCCCATTAATCTCACATCCATTTCATCATTCTGAGTCTCCTATGACATGAAGTATCAATATACCCAAAAAGTCAGTATGTTTATTACAACCATTGTCTATCTACCTGCCACTGGTGAGAAAATATTAATAGCTGTGAAATAAATTGAGTATTATTTTTGGCTCTAATTTGTAACTAATTTGGATTACTTGGAATGGGTGAAAGGCCAACATTTGTAAAAAACTAAAAAGTTTATACTGATCAAGAACTTGGATAAGGCCGAGGCTTTGTGGCAAAATGAAAAATGGAAGCTGGCTAACACTGGTACTTTCTAGTTCCTGTTCATTGAAATCCACAAATTGTGTGGAGATATACTGATCCCAACAGAACTCAGCTGAGGAAAGAAATTTACTTCTGGATCCCTCCTCTGCAGCTCAGAGAGCTACCAGGTGGCATTTGCAGCTCTGAGATAGGCTCACTGGTAAAATGTTTCCATTTGAAAAATGCCAAATTTTTGCCATGCTTTCGCCAAAAAATATAACTAGAAAAAGAAGGCAGAGAGTAATGCAAAATTCAAATAAAGATGTCTTTTAAAAGGAGCTGGTATAAGTCTAAAAATTCAAGAACTTTAAAATGATGGTTCTCTAAGCAGAATCTGAAGACGATAACGCAATGCTTGATTGAGATATCAGTTTACCTCTTCATGCCATACAATAATAATGCAGAGTTCTCTATCTTTTTTCACAATGTCATGATGTAAATGCAAGAAGATAATCAGGTGCTAGGACACCCTGGTACATGGAAGAGTGTCTTATTTACATCCCAATTCATGCCTCTTGATGACTAGTTAAAGACTCTCTTTAAACTATTAAAAGCCTAAGTGAAGACAATAGCAAAGATTCCTCAACTCAACAACCGATTGAACATTCTAAAGTAAAAAAAGTAACTTTCAAAAAACGAACAGAAAAGCTTTTAAATTTGTTTTTAAAGTTTCAAGTCTGTTTAAGTTTCAATATTCTACCAATTGAACAAAATAATGTTTTTGGCCAAACAGAACCTGTCATTGTTTTCAGTTGGCAGTGACTTCTGCTTACTGAATTAATGTGAATTGGTTTGCATTTTGGTGGCTCTGTGTGGGTTACAAAGTTGTAGTAGGCGGTGTTATCACCTGCTTTTTGATTCTCTTCTTAGCAATAAAAATAGAATTTAGTTACTAAACTCCTGGAGTCCTGAAACTTCCGACTGCAGATATGTCAGCTTGCTTATTTCTCTAGGCAGTGCAACCTTGTAAGAAAAACAAGGCAAAGCAAAACAAAGAAAAACAGGAAACAACTTTTCAAAATTTAAAAACTTTGTTCAAATTGTTTTCTGAGTAACTAAGTTAATGGGAAAATAAACTTCAGGGGTAATATTCTGCATTAGAAATGATCACCACCAACAACGTATCTTTTCCATTGTTGCTTTCTTAGGCCTCAAACAATTCTCCAGAGTATCCCTTAATCTGAATCCCTGTCTATTTGAGGCTTATTTCTGCTATAACAAATTTTTTATATTTACATGCAGTTTGCAATGACTGTGCATCAAAACGAAAAACTAATTGAGATGAAATGTTGTCAGTTTACAAGCCCTTTTTGGCTTCTTCATTTTAGAAGATTCTAAATTCTAATTCTTCATTCCTTACTATTCTGAAATTCCTACTGATAACTCCTCTTCATTATTCATCCAGGTTCCTCTACAGTAAAACAGCTGGAATTTGGGTTTGTTTCGCTTTCTGAGTATCACCATGTTTGCACTGCAAACTTTTTCAGTCTGGTTCTTCTTTTTGGAGAGTGACACATCAGTGCAAAAGGAGCAAGATGTGTGGCTTGGGAGTTAAGGACAGAAAGAAGTCAAACACAACATGACCACAATTCCAAAATGAATAAAAATATGAAGAATAAAGTTATTTATGGCTGAGCAACGAGAGAATTTATGGCCAGAAGTTATACCAGAGGAGGTTTAGGTTGGACATTAGGAGAAACTTTTTTTCTCAGAGGGTGGTCAGGCACTGGAATGGCTGCCCAGGGAGGTGGTGGAGTCGCCGTCCCTGGCAGTGTTCAAGAGGCGCCTGGATGAGGAGCTACGAGAGATGGTTTAGTAGCTTGTGGCACTGATAGGAATGGGAGGGTGGTTGGACTAGATGATCTTGCAGGTCGTTTCCAACCTTGTGATTCTGTGATTCTTTAATTGCAAAAAAACATTATGCAGGATTTTATGCAGACTGCTGGCTGTAAAATGGGTGCTAGAAATTGTCAAAAAGTTTTAACTTCTATCAGAAAGGAATGGGTAGAATGTTCCCACAGCATTTTTTTAAAAAGAGATCACCCATGGACAGTGAATTGGAGAGATGAAAAAGCTACATAATAATTCTCTGTGCAAAGAGTTTATTTCCAGAGAACCCTGTTGGGCATACATAAAAGAATGGCACACCTACAAGCATAAAGAATTAATGAAAGGAAAAACAGTAAGTAGAAAATGTGAAGCATGGCTCTTGGAGTAGAATGTCAGTGGAGCAGAGGGGCCAAATAGTAATAGGACACCATTTGATGGAATAAATGAAGATCCTGCATGAAGCAATATTTTTGCCTCAGCTGTCCTCTGAAGATCTGTGCTGTCCTTTCTGCTGCTAGACCATAATGGAAAAACTGACCTTTCAGCCTCCTTTTCCCCAAATTTCCCTTGATAAATATTTCATGTTAATATATAAAACTGTATGTATCCTATTCTCACTATCCTATTCTCAATTTTCAAGAGACAAGCTAATACCACTGGCCATGCTTTCCAGTGCATGTTGAGGGTCTTGTACCTTAGTTATTCAAAAGAAGATTAATTACAATTCACAATTGCAGTTATCTTACTTGAAAAGAAGAAAAAGAAAGAAGAAAAAGGAATGGAGAAGCAGCAGCACTTGGGAAAATAAGTGAAAACTATGTCTCAGGAACTTGTGGATCCTTATTGCTGCTTTTGCTGCTGGTTTGATTTTAAGCCTTGGGCCTCAGCTACTTTCTGCCTCAGCTACTCAATCTGTGTAACATTAAATACAGCTGTACTTTTCAAAGATGGTTCCTGAGTTTCTATTTTTGACTGCATTCAGGCCTTCCTCACCCATAGTGGCTTCAATGGGCCGAATGAAAGCAATGCTGAAGATATGAAGTCAAGTAAGTGACAGTCATGGAAAGGTGATATGTCCACCTGTCCTGTACTGCTCTGACAAACCCAGGCAGCTCCTGCCCTTGCACATCGCTCAGCTCTGCCTGCCCCTCTCCAGTTCACAAGCTCTTAAATATAATGGTTGCAAATATAATATTTATAAAATATAATCCAAAGCAAATGATGCACTGCATTTCCATTTCTGTGTCCTAAATCCTAAACTGCACATACACTGCTGAGCATCCTAACACACTGTGACACCTCATTCAGAAGTAGCTTAATTCTTTCAGTTACATATATATTTTTTTTTTCACCAATGTGATGCTATTCACAGATCAGAAAGGCTTAAGATTTTTAAAAATATAGGCAGAGATTAACCTGGTAATCAAGATAATGCAATGTGAAGACTCAGTGTTGTAAAACACTCAGATCTATTGGCAGTTGCAACATTTCAATAACAACTGGAGTAAAAGTTGTGTGCAAAACAAACGAAAGAAAGTACGAATGGAAATGATCAGCTTTTCATTTAAGTCGAAGTAATTTTAACAGAAGGTTAACAACAAAAAATATTGTTGCTATTCACTAAATCCATATTTTACTATAAAAGCTAGATGTTCACCTTTGAATAGGTGACATAGAATCATTTGTATTTATTTTTTTTATCTGCTCTCAAAATTTCAGTCTGTGCTGATGTCAGCAATGAGAGAAATTTCCAGGAACCATAAAGCTGACTGTTTTATTCCTACAGTGAAAGTAATGGGAAGAAAGCAGACTGAAGCACATAAGTAAATACAGTTCAAAAAACACGAGTTACCTCTAGAAGCCAGGATATTTATCACTATGAAGTAACAATCTCATATTTCAGTGTTATGTGTGCTACATCTTTCTGGGGGTTGATTTTCATTGTTTTTATTTAGAAAATGAGATAGCAATAAGGTATTAACTTCAGTTTTCATGTAAGAATCATTCACATTCTGAGTATATTTAACATAATTATTATGTATGCTTTTGTTCATCCTACAGTACCCTACCATCCTGCTCAAGGCAATATCTAAATTCTGTTTCCATGGCTCCATTCATCTTCCTGTACTACTTGTTCCGTGTGCATTACTAGAAAATCCTGAGAAGCATTGCATCATTGTATCAATACTGAGTCACAAGCTGTGGAAAGATGAACCTTATTCCCTGTTTTCTCGGATCTGTGTCTGATTATTTATTTACCTTCAACAATAACCAAATCACTACGTTTCATTCACAGAACTGCAACACTCTTCCAAGCCAGTTGTATCACAATGGATAGAGAGGAATAGCCTGCAAGTTATGCATCTAAGAAGTGCTATCTAACAAGCTGTAACTACAGTAACAAACAATTACAAGGGACATTCCCAGGCTTTGGTGTCTAGCTAGTTATAGGGATATATTTTTACATTGATCTATGACTTGCTTTTGTTACTTAGCACTGCTCAGAACCATTCCTGAGGAAGTATAATTCCCTGGTATGGATGTAGCCATAGTATCCACTCTTTGCCTGAATATTAAAGGCCAATAAGTGGCCCTGACAATCCTATGGACCTGTTCTAACAAGGCATTCAACTTCTAAATACCTGCCTGTCACATTTCTTTTTTCTTTTTTTTTTTTTTTTTAAGATATTAGGGTGCAACTTAATTCCTAACTGACTATTTGATGCTATTTACTGACTAACTGACTATTAGAAGTGTTTACACGTATGCTAGGCATCTGAGTTGTCATATAATCAAAATAGATTTATTCAATATGGTCAACGGAGTCTTCAATGTGAGCTAAGGCTCTATCAGTGTGACCTTCATAGATCATAGTGGCAGCATGAACATCTAGCATTGGCATTTTAGTTCTGAAGTGAATTCTGCTCAAGACTTCCCTGCCTTCATTACCTAAGGTCATTCTAAACATATGGGCACTAGAAAAATAGAATGATGTTCTTCATTTCAATATCATAAGTGAAGTTGAAAACCAGAAAGGTAAGTTAACAAAGCATTATTTAAATTTATATCTGAGATCTCTTTCCTTCTCCACTGCTTCAACATCTTGGCTAATGTTAAAGACAGGCAGCTTAGCGCACAGATCAACCAAGGCGTGTCTCTCATTTAAAACCTGGCCTGAAGCATATTCCAGCTCCTATCAAGGCGTAGGAACAAAAGCATGGAGGAAGAAAGATTCTTTATGTACCTCCCTCTCCTCTTCCTCTTTTGATCAGGGTGGAAAGTCTAATTTCTCTTTTTCAATATTTTCATTGCAGATTCCTTCCTATTTGCTAGGAATGTAGCTCAAATGACAGAACTCATTTGTTGATAAAAGCCAAGTAGAACTTGGAGTTCTTATTCCTGCTCTCTGTTTCTTTCTTCCACCTTCCAGTCCTATCCTTCTTCACCAGACCTTCTATGTGGGGAAATGTATTTCTGATGCAGAAATGAAATTTTATTTAATACATGATAATGGCACCATATTCTTTGTAAGCAATATTGAAATTAACATATGGCAGATTCTTAACTATGTCTTAATCCCTTTAGTTAGTAAGTATTTCTGCTGGAGACACCAAGGTCCAAGTTATTCATAGCACACAAGTGCTGTTTTTTAAATATCTTTTCGTAATGATTTTCATAATAAGTTACTTATGAAATGCAGATGTGTGCAAGCTAACTACTTGTTACTATTAAACTGCTAAAATGATTTTTGCCAGTATTTCTTTGATGACTATCAAACAACTCATTTAAAAGATTTATATATGAGAAGTGTGCATTTCATTAGTAAAACCAGATGACTTAATATTTTTAACAAATGCCTAGCTTACATTGACTGATTTTCATTTCCCTTGAACTGCAAGTTAATTTATTGCTTAAATGATTTTGTAATTCTGAAGATGATATTATTACAAGTGTCTGACTGTGACTGGGCAAATAGTGGCATCCTGACCTATTTATAATACTTTTCAAATACAGTATAATGTCTGATTTCCATAGGCTATGTAGCAATAAAAAAAAAAAAAAAAAAAAAGACAAAAAGAATAAAATATTCCCAATGGACAATCTCCCAGTTATTCTATCAGCAAATGTTCTACAGAGTTATCACACTCATAAATACACATATTTTATGCTATTTACTGACAGTAGGGCACGATTATCATATTGACAGTTTCCCTCATAATATATTTGCCTTCAGCAATTTATGCTTTCTATAATGAGAATCCTGGTCATTTTATTACATTTGGCACAAAGTGCTTAGATAATATTCAGAGCCTGGAGAACAACATAAGATAAATACTCTACATTAGTAGTGTAGCTTTTCCCCACTACACTTACGAGAACTCAGCTGTGCTACAGCTGTTACCAAACTATTGCTGAAGAAATCAGGCAGTTCTCCCTCTCCTCTTCACCCTAAAAAAAAATCATTTTTTAGATTTTCTTTTTACTTTTCACCAAAAAATAATGTTTTAGCATGTGATAAACATTATGAACGTGAAGACAAAGGTAAGCTGCGCTGAATTACATGCTTTTCCAAAATGCACCCTCTGATTCTTTGTTTTTCCTTCTTGCCTTTCCTTCCCTAACAAAAATACAAAACTGAAAACGAGAGTTGAGAAAAGGGCCTCAGAAATTTTGTGTGCAACAGTATCCGTTTCTATAGGCATTATTTACTGCCTGCTTCTTCTCTCTCATAGAGTTGTGATTCTGTATTTGTAGTATGTGCATGAAGTTCATGTGTGTGCTCATACTTAGTCATTTCTGAAAAGAAATTTGGTTCAGATCCTTGTTATGGCACTCATGTGAGAATTCAGGTAATCATTTTGACAAAGATCTACTTCATCCTCAGAGAAGTCACTTTCAGGGCTAGATTCACAAGAGTATCTCAAATTTTGTCTGATTACATGCATATATAGTATAAATCCTGCCCACATGTCTAAGGAAAGCCTATCTAGGCAGGAGTCCAAAGATTTAAATATCCTATTCCTCTCTCATCTATCATCTATGTTTCTGTTTTTAATGCACCCTCAGAACCAAAGATCATTTCATTACTTTTATCTTGAACACACTGTACTAGGCAGTGAGTAGGAAGTAGTCAGATCCCCTCAGGAAATGCAAGGAGATGCATTTGTTCTCCTATTTGATCTACTTCCTCAAATTCTGTGAGGTTGCTCAACATATCTATAAAGTTTCTTGTCTTAACACTTAAGATGCACTAAATATTACCCAACAATTATTGTTCAGTGAATCGAGAAAAAAATGATGGTTATAATAACACTTCTCTCAGTATGTACCTCTCTTCATCAGTGCACCAGTACTTGTCAGAATACTCTATGGTGTAGCTGTGGTCATTACTCACACTCTGTGATCTGGGAAACAGTAAAGAAAGTTGTTTTTTGCTTAAAGTCATGCAACATGCTATACGAATCCGGTCTCCTAAGTCGCTGGTTAGGACACTATTCAGACAAGTTGTGAACTCAAAAGAACTATTAAAGCAATGAGATAGTTTGATCTTCATAGACTAATGAGCAATCCATAGTCATTTTCAATAGGCAGAACATACAAAATGATTTAATGCCGAATGGAAACCTGAAAGTTGGGACGTTTTCCACTGAGACTTAAAAGTGGCAAAGGGAAACTCAAGATAATTCTGTATCTCTTCTACATTCCATCTGAGATGCACAGTATTCAGACTTGAATAGAAAAATGAGAGAAGACAACTGGGCTTCAGAAGCAGTTATGTCTCAATCACAATGCCTTCAGAAAAGTTCAGTGTCTGAATAGTTATTTACAAGCAGATGTGTTCAGTTGTCCATCCTGCATAGCTAATGACTGTAAGATAAAAAGCAGTTAGCATTGTGATGAGCTAATAAGGTGGTTGCAAAGGAGGGTGAATTAGCTGAGGATCAGTCTGGTGACCATTAGCCACCTTCAAGCAGCTTCCATTTGTCTTGGAGCAGAACACAGCAAGATTGTGCCTATCTGGAAAACAGCCTTTTAGTCCCAGAGCCAACAACTGACTCTGTCAGTTTCACACAACATTTCTGCATTGCTGCAGGTGTTACTACACGAGGTGGTAGCCTGGAATAGCTGCTCTGCAACAGGCACTTACAACATAAGCAGTTTCACAGGCTCAGGAGGTGTACATGATTGGCAGAAATATCAGAGTAGGATAGACACACAGAGTAAGTCTCATTCTGAACATTTATTATCTGAATCCAGAGCATCCAAATGACTACTTCAATATGTCACCTCAAATTTTGATAAGGTGATTAGCCCTGGCTGACTACTTCAAAGAGTACTACCCTTTGAAGTGGTTTGGAGCTTTAGCACACATCTCTGTAATACACCCATTACAGCCATTTCCAGGAACCATCTGAGGATACCCACACAAACTACGTTTTGAAGGCTCAAATCCACCTTTGGGCATAAAAATACAACTCTTGCCAAAGTCTGTGAGTCGTGTATATGTGGTCCTCACTCTAGTCAAAGGAAATGAGTTCCCATCTCAAGTCTGGTATTACACACATCTCTAAAGCTTCTCCCCGATTATGTGTTATTTTCATATTTTCTGATTCCACAAGAAATTCTTTTAGAAAACTTTCAAGAGTTTTGCTGTAGCACAGAGCTGTCGTAGGCAGCCTGAAAAATATTCAGCTTCAAAAAGTCTGAAATAGCACAGCTTTCTAAAATGGCTCTATTAAGAGTACTTCATGTACCTGATTACATGTAGAAAAATACCACGCAGCTATGATCAGAAACCACAGAATAGCTCATGATAATAAAAAGAAAGGCATTTCAATACAGTCTCCAGCTGCTGTCTCTGTTTCCCAAGCAGGCTGTCACTTTACTTGAGTCTTCAGGTGTTCCAGAAAAGAAGAAAAGACCTTGGCTGATGCTAAGTGTGACAGAGCATCTTCAACACAAGGAATGGTAGAACAGCAAAGCTATTCACAGAATCACAGAATCACAGAATCACCCGGGTTGGAAGGGACCTCAAGGATCATGTAGGTCCAACCCCCCTGCCTAGCAGGGCCACCAAACATACACATTCAGATCAGGTTGCCCAGGACCCCGTCCAACCTGGCCTTGAACACGTCCAAGGACGGGGCATCCACGACCTCCCTGGGCAGCCCGTTCCAGGGCTTAACCACTCTCCTTGTAAAGAACTTCCCCCTAACATCCAACCTCAATCTTCCCTCCCTCAACTTGGATCCATTTCCCCTAGTCCTGCTGTTGTCAGCCCTTTTGAAGAGTTTACTCCCCTCCTGGGTGTAGGTTCCCTTCAGGTATTGATAGGCTGCAATGAGGTCACCCCGCAGCCTTCTCTTCTCCAGGCTGAACAAGCCCAACTCCCTCAGCCTGTCCTCATAGGGGAGGTGCTCCAGCCCCCTGATCATCTTAGTCGCCCTCCTCTGGACCCTTTCCAAAATCTCAATGTCTTTCTTGTACTGAGGGCTCCACACCTGGACACAGTACTCCAGATGGGGCCTCACAAGAGCCGAGTAGAGAGGGACAATCACCTCCCTGTCCCTGCTGACCACCCCTCTCCTGATGGAGCCCAGGATCCCATTTGCCTTTCGAGCTGCCAGAGCGCACTGCTGGCTCATATTATTATTATTATCATGTTATTATCATATTCAAGGTTTGGCAATAGGAAATGGGCTATAGAAGCTTTCAGCTCTGAGGACATTCTACTAAAATGATACAGAATTCCAAAAAATCTGCTAGACAACAGCATCAGTAAAGTGATATTTCTGTCTGTTCTCCCCCACAACGTTTTCTTTTCTTTAATCCTTCCTCCCTCCCATTTAACCCTCCCATTCTTTCAGCTACACATGCACATGCTTGCATTCCCTTAATAAGTTCAACTAAGTCCAGCAGATTTCTTTGTTCATTAAAAAATAAAAATAAAAATCACCTAAACCTGTTTCTGAACAGCGGGTGAGGAAGTCTTGCCAGGCAGCCGCTTCTTCCTCATAAACAATGTTTTTGAAATGAGGTTTGGGTCTTAATTTTAATCTTCACTGGAGCAAAATCAAAACATTTCAGAATTTGTCATGAGGAACATGAGATGTAAACACTGCTATTAGAGAACAGCCAAAAGGCAAATGGTCAGATGCACAGCAAAGTGCCTATTAGTCTGCTTGCCCTGACGTGGGGACTTGACTCTGCATCTCTCAGTGACAGCTGAGTACCCTAACCACCAGGCTAATGTTATTTTCTCTCCAGCTGGAGCTGTTCCATCTTGTTTAAATAATTAAGAATGCACTGACCCATGAAGTATGTCTCTCTAATCCAGCGACTAGGGCATTCTCCTGGCAAATTACCTGTTGATACGATAAGAAAGCATTCCACAAAGGCACCTACGATCAACTCACTTGTAACAAAAAGGAGAAAGTTGTGTTTTTTCCACACCCTTCCATTAATTTTCTTAATAACCACCTGTTGCTGGCTGCCACAATGCTAGTAAGTCATCTGACCAGCACGTTGGCAAAGTGAAATAAAGAGTGTGCCTTGAAAGAAAGTAGAATGTGCCAGAATAACATTTCTGATAATATAAAATAGATATAGAAGTTCTTGTTATGGGCTATAGAAAAGTAAATAAAAGTGTGTATTTCATACACTTATGTATGCTTATTCAGTAGACACTTACAGTGTCTATATATTGATATTGTACCACGTCTACAGTATCAAGTTCATACCTCTGACACAGTACCAGGACTCTACAGACTAATCGTGAGGGATATTTAGAATGTTTTCACAGAGTAACCCATTAGATCTGAAGGGCAGTAGAGTTGCAGGTCATGAAATCTGGTCCTTGCTCATGCAGGAGACGCCATGATACTTAATCCCTTTCTGATTAAAACATAGAAATATCAGAAACACTCTAAGATTGACATTCTGAGGTAAGACCAGAAGTTTGATAGAGAACTGTCACATGGCTACAGCATGCTCCTACCCAAATCCGTGTTCTGAAAGTCCCACTTTGCCCACATCTCTTCAGTGTCTCTGCTGAAAGTGCAGTGCTGTTAAAAGAAAAAGCATAGCCCATATATATGCCAAATGGATATTATGGTGTATACTTTTTCTAGCATGGGCTGAATCCTTCCCAACCAACACCTCATCAGGCAGAACGTGGCCCTATTTTGTGTCCCCTCTTTTGGAGCAGCTTGGATGTGGAGCAAGGGGAGTTCAGCCACTTATTCTGATTTATTTTTCATGCTAAAATGGACTCAGTGAAAGAAAACAAATAGGTCCAGCTGTCAATTGAATACAGCTCAAGGATTCATGTTATCTGCTGCCAACAGCCTCCTTTATCATTTGGTGGCTGTAGCTTGGTCTCAAGTGCAGTGTGCAAGTCTGCCCTTGGGAAGAATTGATGGAGCAACCTAGTGCTTGTGCCCTGGGAAGACCCAGAGCAGTGAGCCCTTCCTCCCTGCCCATGAAACCCGCAGTGGGGTGAGGCTGTGGCACACAGCTCCACTTCTCTAGGTGGCTGCTGACTCAGATCCTGAAGACTTTACAAATACAGCCCTGGAAGTCTACACAAAGCCAGGACAGACAGCCTGGGCAGGTTCTGTAAGTCTCTCCTTATTCTTCTTCCTCTGTGCTGGCACTGGCTTATTTCCCCATGTGCAGTTATTGAAGAGGTGGCACGAGGCTCGAGCGATGCAGCAGTTGCCATGGAGAGAAGCTGGGGTTCTCTCGTTATTTATTTAATTTGTTTCTGAATGGCAGTGTGCTGCAGTATGTAAAACCCATGTGACTCGCAAGCACACCGGCTGCCACGAACCTGGGGCTGCGTTTCAGTCTTTTGAAAAGCACAGTAAAAAGCCAAACCTCATTTGCAGCTGATTCTGCCTCTTTTGTGAACTGAATTTCCCTGGAGATTCATGGCTGAAATGTCCACCGAGGCAGAATTAACTGTTACCTCAATTAAATCACATTTTTTTAACCTGGTACAAAGACACCTTGTGTCAGTGCTTTAACCATGCAATTTCAAAGGGGCTTTAGGGGCCTTTTCAATCTTTTTTTATTTGTTTGCATAGCAACATGAATCAGGTAGAATCCTTCCTGCGCCCAAAGAAAAGACAGAATTTGCAAAGAAGCATTTACAATTAATTAGCAACAAAAGATTCTACTGAATTTCATCCTTCAGCATTACAGTAATTCTTGTCATGCTGAAGAGACACTAGAGAAACATGTGCAAATACATGGTCACTTTCTCCTCAGACTTGCTAAATCCATTGACACCAAAGCAGTGTGCGATTGCTAGTTAAAAATGTGTATGAGATAATGAATCTCTTTGTCTTTCTTTCACTCCCTCCCTTCTATTTTTTTTTGCAGCTTTTGGAATGGTCATTGTTTAAAACCAAATAGTGAGTGTTTACTTGTGTCACCGTCAAGCAGGGTAGATAGACAAAGTAATTTGGGGGGATTATATAGATTGTGTGCCAGCTGAGGTTGTGGACACAGAAGGAAAACTTTGTTCTATCTCAATCTATCTATTATAGCTTTTATCCTTTCATGTAAAAGCATACATAGCTTTTATATTGTTATTCCTTCATTAACAAAAAAAAAAAAAAAAAAAGAAAAAGTGGAATTAAAAAAATGTACATAACCATAATGCTGTAATGGCAGTGCAAAGATCTTAAAACTCACATTATCTCCTTGGGAAAACTCAGGCATTCCTGACACGATCCCTGGATAGGACAGTATCTTTCCTGCATACATAGCATCATCTGTTATTTTCTGCGCTCCCTGCTGCCTGTGAAAATGGGCATGCAAAAGAGCAAGAGAAGCTCTATGGGTCAACTGCTATGTCTTTATTCTTATTTTCCACCCATTATATTTTGCCAAGTTGCTTTGACAGTGCTAGCTATCTTTTAATTGGTTTGGTAGGTATTATACGGTTTAGTCATATGCACTGATGAATAATTAAGCCAGCTCATATCTGTATTTAAATTCAAATCTAAGGAGCAATATTAAATTTTGTCCTTCTCTACAAGATGAAATGGAGGTGTAATCAAAGAATAAAATAATAGAAAAAGATCTTATTCTTAGTTATAAAGAGATGGAAATTAATAGATTGGCTCTGATAGGTGATTTTGTCCTGTTGGAATTATTAAATGATCCACACTCTTGCACTGTATTATAGAATTAATTTTAAAGTAATGCATTTCATTAACATAATGTCAAAGAAGTACAATCGGGCCTTCATTGTTATGAGATCCATACCTACAGAAGCCAGACGGCCTGTTGTCCTTGCATGAGAGAGCAGGCCAGTATTTCAGCACTAGAGATTTCAGCCCCTATTCTGCACAGAGTTACCACTGAACTTTCCAGAAATTTCCATCTCAATCTTACAGGACCGAAGTAAATGTCTATCAGAGAAAAGTCCCTAAAAGTGTTAGTTGTTATGATACTGGAGACAGTAATTGGGAAGAGACGTTAATGCATATGAATGGATGGGCTCACAGCATCCTGCATCCCTCCCACCCCTCTGACCCACTGCTTGAGGCGAGCACATAGGAAGGGAAGGGGACATCCACAGCCTGTGGTACTAAGCTGGCCAGCCTCCTGCTGGGGCCTGCTATTTGGGAATCTGTTCCTACACTTAGCAACACAGAGGATATCGACAGTAAAAATCATCACTCCATGAAACAGCCCTACCTTCAGTTTCCATTATTTGCTTTAACCTTTCAGAAATAGAGCCTAACATTTGATTTCTCCAGGCTATGCTTACAAAGCCCAGCAGTGTGCAGCCAGCTGCAAAACACAGTTAACTGGTTGAAATTGCAAACGGGAGGTCTCTAGGCTCTTGCTGGACAAGTTGCTACAGCAGGTGATATGTCAGCTTTAAAGAACTTCAGTAGATTCGAGCAGATTTAAAAAAAAAAAAATCATTTTTCTTTCCCTCGATATTACAGTGATATCCACCCAGGCCCTTAGAGGTGAGCTGTCTTCCTGAAGGCTGTGCTGTTACAGACTAGCAACTTGAAAAGGGTTAAATATATTAGACACTGAATTCAGGAAAGGAACAAGACTGAAAAATGCATTTTACTCCAACCTATCCCCCAGGCAGAACACTAACATCAGTCATTAGGGAAAAGAGGGTTTACTTCTTTGAGGATGACAGACCAACTTCTGTTTATTTGCCAAACAAATCCAAGTGAGTTCTGTGACAGGGTGACCAAGGAAATAGATGATAGAAAGGTGATGAAAGCAATCTGTCTGTATTTCACCCAGGCATTTGATAAGCTGTCACATCAGAAATTGGTGGGGAAATGAGAAGACAGGAGCAAGTACTGTATTGACATTATTGATTAAAAACTGTCCATCAGCTCAAAGCAAGCAGTGCTAAATGTTTATGGTAACTAGTTATGAGGTGGAGACATCATCACACCCCAATATCTGGGTTCATCCTGAGTTTCTTTTATATTACATATGTGATTTCTTTGGAATTATTTCAAATAAATATAAAAATAGTTGAAGTGAAACCTTAGAAAGAAAAACTGTGGCTTCACTGAGTTCTACTAAATTAAGAACAGTATTTATATTCCACCCATGTATTTTTCTCCTCATATTTCTATTTGATAGCCTTATTCTTTCTCACACTGCAGGAATAATGTCTTTTTAAACATTATTTAAAGACACGAGAAAAGTGAAAAATCTATCTTTTGAATTCAGCAGAAATCAAAAAGCAGGTTCTAGACAATTAGTTTTATTATTTAGGATCAGGACCGTGCTGTATATGCTGTGCAAAACAGGAGGACAAACAATAAGTTGTTTTGCTGAAATAAATGGAAACCCCACACACTCATTTTAAGAAACACACGAAAAGGTTTCACTTCTGTTTTCCTCTCAAAGACATCCTAAGCTAAAGTCCTAACAGTAGGGGACCTCTAACACATCTGGAGAGCAAGATAAAATCAAAAGTGCAGTGTGAAGCCAGAAAAATCAGGACAAACTTTGGATTTATTCCAAATCGTAACAGAAAGATATTAAATGCAGAAGGATGAGAATTTGCTGGTATAGCAATTAAAGGACCTGTTTCTATCAGACCTCTTTTTCTTCTTTCCCTTTTTGTATGAGTCCCTATGTAATGCCGTGGAATTGCAGCATTTCAGTTTTTAAGAGAGATTTATAATCCAGAATCAGGGCTTGTATGACCTGCTAGTTTTTTAACAATATCTTCAGTTTATGTTCAAGACTTCAAGAAAATTGGAAATCTAAAAAGATTAAAGCAATTGTGACAGTCTAAAGCAAAGAAGTTCACTTGCTCAGAACAAATATCTCCACTTTTTCCTATCTTATTATTAAAATAATACATGTATAAAACATATTAAAAACTACAAAATACCAATGTGTCACACTTCTTTCCCTATTTCAGTGTTCGATGTAGCTGATTGCTCATGAATAACAGCTTCAAAAGCTGTGTGAGGACACACTTCCCACTATCTCAGAAATAAGAAGAGCTTTAATCTCATCTCAAGATGACACATTTACAGAGGTATTACTTAAACCTATAAATCTGATCAATATCCTAAAAGACCCATGTACAGTGTAATCTGTCAATGTACCTTCTGTACATCTGAAAAGATGGTAGATGTGAAACATGTAATTCATGTTGATGACACAGAAGATTCTAAACTTGGTGCAGCTCAATACACAAATGTTATTAGACTCTGCAAACACAATTGCTTTTCTTCCCTTACTTTTTCCCCCATTGAACAGTAGGAATTCTCTACCAGGGTCATGCAGAGCTCCTGCAATCTAAGCAAACATTATCAACAACAACACAAAGGCTATTCCTCTTTAAAATCAGAAGCATAACAGAGATAAATCTCTTATAGCACAACTAGCATAGTTGTGAGAACACTTCCATAGTAAAACTGGCAACGTGTGCCACGTAGCACACACTGAATATATTCCTCTTCCACCATTACTGAGCTTGCCTTTTCCCACCGGCAGCAAGAAGGAACTTTCCAGGAATTCCCGTGACCACACAGTGCCCTCACCACCAGTTGGTGACAGTGCTGACTGCTCTCCAAGATGTGCAGGCACGTTGCCATAAATTCCCTCCAGTCCGTGCAGTCACACTGACCTACATTCAGAACTCTGGGAATGGGAGGGTGGTTGGACTAGATGATGTTGCAGGTCGTTTCCAACCTTGTGATTCTGTGATTCTATGATTCTATTATTCTATGATTCTTTTCCTGGAAAACGGCACCTTCTGTCATCCCTCAGCTGAGGCAGTGTTTCTCAGTTGGAAAAATTTCAACAGTGAAGAAAGAACAACTCTAATATTTGAAAAAGCCAGATTATACAGTAGCACCAGAAACAAAGTAGGAAGTAGGTTCTTGGCCTGGTCTTTCAGGGAATGCATGTGATATTTTAAGATAAGAATATCAAAGTGTACAAACAAGTAACTCGTAAATAATACTAAAGGTAGCCAAATAATATGAAACAGATCTGTGTTGTTCAGTTTGCTTTCTGGTACAGAGAGCCGGATGGAACTGATCAAGAGAATATGTGGATTTGGCTCAAAATATTATAAAAGCTCTGTTAGAGAAATAAGTCTTCTGGCTTTTCATTTTTGTGTTTAACCTTCCTTCACAAAGTGCACTGAGAGTCATGCTGTTAACCAAAGGCTTCATCAAAGGCAATTAAAAATAACAATGTAAAATAAGGCCTCTAAACACTAGATGTGATGTGAAACGTTGAGCCACACTTACTGCTGTAAATAATGTGCACCTCTTTTATAGAAAGGTAGCTGAATCATTTCAGTACCTTTAGAACCTTTATCTCTTTATCTTCTCATTTTAGCGAGCCAGCTAGAATGTCATTTCTGATATTTAAGTGTATGAAAGAATATAAAGCCTTCTCCAAATCACATGAGAGCTCTAGGTACAGGATTACTTTGGTTTGAACACATAATGGTAAGTGTTCACGTGTGACTCAAAATTTCCAGAAGCATCTCTAATCCCACATCACTTGAAAAACTTCACATTTCCAGGTGAATGCAAATCAGCATTTTCTTTTGTTAAATGTAGATGCAGATGGTTTTACAGATTCTTTCGGAAATATCCTACATGAGTGAAATTTGCTGTGAACAAGTTTCCAATTTGATGAGAAAAGGGAAAAACATTTCTTAAAATAAGCAAAGGTAACCACAGGACAAAACTGTTGCTCTTGAACATTCCTCAAAGCACCAGAGCTTATTTTGTGTGCATGTATTTATATTTCTTTGGTACTTTTCCCTACAATATCTCAATGCTAATACACCGTCTACTCTGTTTGTACTAAGAAATGTGCAGATATTTCAGGACAAGGACCAAATCTAACTTCATATTTTTAATAATGTATATTTTAAAGATCTCAAGTGTTTCCAAAATTCTTTTGAGTATCTTGCTTTGAATCCTGGCCAAAGCATTACTTTGTCTCCTCCTATCAAGTTCTGTACATGAAGAGAATAATTGTAGTGAAATCTTCTAGTAAATTTAACAGAATCAAATAGATTAAGTTTTAAACTAAAGTTATTCACACTCAAGATTCTTCCTTTTACCATTCTTTGCTGCTCTTCTCACCAGTTCTTCAATAATTTAAGTGCATTTGTTGAACAAATGAACTTGGGAATTCAGTGTATCTCATTTAAACCCAGAAACTTGGATGGTGTTTTTTCAGTGATTTCAGCATTCTTGGGATCGGATCTGTAGAGATTTAGCCACATAAAACTGCCTTTAGAAATCATCTCTTATCAGTCCATCTGGAGTAGTACTCAAACACAGAATAAGATAATATCTGCATCTGAAATTTCCTATTCCAAAGATACTTTGAGTTGAAGTGGAAACAGCTGCATAGCTAGAAACATCTTATTATACTGACTAAATATTAGTCAAGTTTTCAGTGAGAACAACACAAATGCAATGCATGAATATTAATGAAGAACACATGTATCATGACTGTAATAAACCCCATACCTATACCCCAAACCATGGCTATAGATAGGTGGACTACCTATCCTTGCAGTAAATGGAAAGCCAGCAGGAGTTTGCAGTGCTGTGATGAGTAATAAAGAATCCCTGTAACTGACTACTAGTGGCGTCTCCAAGGGCTAAAACTAGGATCGGTGCTTTTCAACATCTTCACTAACGCCTGCATAAAGGAACAGGGTCATAGAATCATAGAATGCTGTGGGTTGGAAGGGACACCTCCCTCCAGATCAGGTGCTGGTATCATACAATTAAAGCACATCTCAGAGTGTACAGTTAGTTACACTAACTATAAGCTAGAAGACAAAATTTTTACGTACTTGTTTCCTCTGGTACCTGAACTATTTTCAACTCTACTTACCTTTCCTAGAATTGCTTTTTAGCATCCCGTAGATTTTTGTTACTTGCAGACTAAATCTGTGGGTGTCCTTTAGTTAACCTGAAGTTTTGAAGAGAAATCAGAGACACTACTGCGTGGTAGCTTGGAGGCAGCAAAGTTCTTTGCTATGGAGATATAGTGTATACTTGTGTTCTTGTCACAGAATCTATATGAATATCAAGCTTGTTCTCTGCTGCGTGTTAACAATTTTTTGCCTCTGCATTGTATTCCTTCTGTCTGACACAATGCTCTAGGTAACATCTTTCCTGCACTTTCTGTGGTTTCTCTTTACTCCATCTCCTTTTGTCTTTCTGTATTGTAACATAAAGCAGCAAATGAATATTAACTATTATTTAAGACCGCAAATGTGACTTCATATTATATTTATTTTTTTAAGTTGCTGTCATTATTTTTAATCTTCACTCGTTCTAACTCTGCTTTGTACAAGAAAAATGCATTTAATTCAAAAAATGATGACTCTTGAATCTTTCGAAGAAGAGCTGATCCTTTAATACTGATATCTACCAGTTGAGCCCTCACAAAATTCAACTTTCCCACCACCCATCAATTTTATTTAAGATCAATACATTTGAAATAAAACCAGTGAAAATAAATATCAGTTTTTCTGTTAAGTAATGGGATTGAAGAAAGTCATTCTCCAGGAAGTTCTTCCTTCACTGAACTCTAGGCTTTGGACCAGTTTTTCTTCAATAAAACTCTACGTTAGAAAGCCAGATAAAGTGAAATTTAATTCAGTTGCAGCAGTTTCCCTGCTTTTCTGAAGAATTACTATGTCTCTACTGAGAAACAAAGTTCCAACAGTGATTAAATTTCACACAGCCACATTGCTAACCATCTTTTAGCAGTCCTACCAATTCCAACTGGATTTCAAAGGGGCAACAGCAAAAGATTGCTGGCTCCAGATATTTTAAGCAGGATAATTCACTGCATAGATTTTGCAAACCAATGAAACATTATTTATTTGCAATACAGACTGCTGAATTTGTCTCTTTCCAGAGTTTATTTCTGTGACACTAGTCATTCCAAAACATCTCATTCACCTACTGATGGTACATAAAGCAACACAATTTAATTGAGATCTCACAGCTTTTCCCTCTGAGCGCATGTCCAAATTCTGAGGCACATAAAAACTCCTGACAAAAATAACACATTTGAACATTCCGTTTCTATGGAGACAAATAGAAGTAAAATGTCTAATGTGAGTTCTTATTCAGCCTGATACCTTATAGATTCGAAGTACTTCACTAAGTCTTAGGGATAGATATTATTCCATAAATAAATAAATAGAAACAAATAGGGGAACCACCCCAAATCCCAAACTGGTGTTTCTAATATACACTGTGTATTACAGTTACATGTTTCATGTAAACATGAAAATTACTGCTGGCAGTCTGTTCCTGTTCTTCTATTCCCACCCCA
Source organism: Centrocercus urophasianus (assembly GCF_019232065.1). Lineage (NCBI taxonomy): Eukaryota > Metazoa > Chordata > Aves > Galliformes > Phasianidae > Centrocercus > Centrocercus urophasianus. The sequence continues at coordinate 13,712,258 of NW_024884142.1, read as the reverse complement.
CATTACAGCCCTATTGACATACTTGAGGTATGGTTTGTGTCATTTTCAATAGCAAAATCCTTTTGTTGAAACATGAGAGAATTCAAAGCTCAGGATTTGGAGGCTTCTAGCCTTCACTCCAAGGGGTTAGAGAATAATAGTTGTGGAGTTAACTGCTACAGATGCTGCTGGGTCAAAGTAATGAATGATACATGAACTATCTGACCTTTTAAGCCAGAATGAGCAGAAAAAATGAGGCATGAAAAGCACAGCATCATGATTAGGGCTATAGAAGTGTTTGTGAGACTTCTCTCAGGCAGCTGGGTACAGAACCCGCTTTTTAAAAGTGCATTTTAAGTGGCACTCTAGTCAGTCCTAAAGATCATATTTGAGAGGTGCTGTTCACAATTATCATCAGCTTTAACAGTGTTTTCTGAACCCTGTGCTTCTGCAAGGCTTATTAGTTAGACTAATGTCTGGCTCAGCTCTTCCTTCGCACAAGCTGCAGGTAAAATACAACATGAGATTACCAGTACTGAGGGTCTCAAAAAGCTTTCTGCAAAAAAGACAGGCTCTGATGATTCCGCGTAAGCCAGCTTCCGTGGAAGAGCCATACAGGCTGTCATTAGCACAGCACTGGGCTACAGCTCAGTTCTCAGAAGAGCTTTAACTCCATACTGTAGTGCAGTAATTACAGCTACATGGCCTGCAATTTGTTCATGAGTGATCAACTCTGAGCATGAGCAGAATGAATTTGAATTCATGCATAACTAAAATACATAAAGAAAGATGTATAGAAGAAATATGAAATATAGTGCAAAAGCCAGCCACAGTCACTTTAAGTAGACCTAAATTACTTCATTTCCATCCTGTCATAACTATTAATCCACTTATGGATCTGCCAAATGTGTCGTGTGGGAAAGGATCTCACATCTGGGTAGCTAAAATGTGCTATGCACAAAAATCACAAAAAGCATGAAATAAGAGAGTAAGGCCAAGTAGAGTGATCACTGAGCAAAAGACTGCTGATTGATTCCAGTCTGCAAATACACCCATGGTGCTGTTTTATAAAGAGTTAGGACTCAAGTAAATAGTAATTTAGGGGTATTTGCACTTCATATTCCACTGCATTCTTGTAGTATACCACTGCCCTTCCACTATTCTTTTAGTCTTATTTATATGTCTTATCTGTACTTCTAGCATTGAATAACAAGAGGATCTGGCTTGTGCAGACAGGTGGTCCATTTGTCTGGCAGTCTGCAGTCTCTCACTAACTCTAGGAAGTCAGGGACTCCGCCAAAAGAGAAACAGAATTCACAGATTATTTGTGAAAGTCATAAAATGAGCAAAGGAGAGAAGTGCAAGTTAGCCGTCACCATTGAGGTGGAACTAAGCCATGATACCAGAGCTGGCTGAAGCCTAGTGCCCAGCTGGCACACAGGTATTAGTTAATGCTAAGTTAGCTCTGAGTTAGCTTTAGCATTGCTTCTGTATGGGATACTATATGGGGCAATAAAGAGAAGGAAGAGATGGAAATTCAGACAGAGAACACAAATTCATAGGAAGTTAAGACTTCAGTATTTCTATTCGTTCAAATAGGAACTTGTATAGTGCAGGTTCTTTTGTTAATCAATTATTCTAATTAATTTAATTCTAAATAATTCTAATGTTAATCCAATTATTCTAATTTAATTTCTAATTAACTTGCCTATACACCTAATAATTAACAATTTTCACTAAGAGTGATCAATGGAAAAATCATTTCACTTATCATTCAGAAAAAAACCCACAGTAGATGGATATTCCTTGACATGAATTCTACCAAAATGCCAATATGATTTAAAGTTCTTTATAAGCCTTACTTCCTGAACTTTTCTTGCATACTTATTTGACTCAACAGGAACAATATCCAACTGCCTAAATGAATTTCAGTAGTTTTAAGTCCATATATAGTCAATGTGGAGATAAAGTACTTTTAGTGTGCTATTCGTCTAATCCTAAAACAGAAATCTTAAATAGGTCAGATGAATCATATCCTGAAAGTGCTCGCTTTTCTCCATTTAATGTAAAGTAAGGCTGGGGTAACAACTTTTAACACAGGCACCTACAGTGTAAATAGTTAGGTGAAATGAATGTCACCTCTGAAACTCAAACATAGAACCAGATATTTAGCACAGAGCCATGTCAAAGTCCCAATAAATAATTATTTAACATGAAAAAAAAATTACATTCCATTTAATCCCAACTGATTTTCTTCTTTTTTTCCTAGAAATGAAAACAAAACAGATTTCCAATACATTTTATCCTGCATGTGCAGATAAAAATAAAATAATAAACAATAAAATATAACAACCCTTCAAGAACTAGACTGACATGAGATGCTTACATGCAGCAGATACACTTGTCACCACTACTTGGAACCAAACACCATCCCTGTTGCCTACTCTTCCAAACTGAGTTCTTCATTGAGCCACAGATTTGGCAGCTGATGGTGCAAATTTCCACACTGGTCATGGCAGAGCAGCAAGAAGAAATCATTGCTCTGGCCATGATCAGTCCTTCGTACTTCCTGCACTTTAGTCTTATAGATTTTAACCCAACTGAGTTAGCCTAATCCATTCCACCATGAACGTTCCTCACCCCAAGCTCCTCTGCGAAGTCACTCACCCACAGATCATCCAGGATGGTAGATGCAGAGCAAACCAAGCATCCCACATTACCACGTGACTCAAAGCTTGGAGTGTGAAAAGAGGGAAGACCACTGCCCACTCTCACATCTACACGTGGGTAGGTTGTACTGGGGTTCAAAATCAGATCTGCAAACTCAGAAGTGAGATGTTCTGCAACCACAGTACTGCTGCAGACCATAATTCTCCACTGTCTAATATAACAAAATCAGCCTCCAGAGCTGAATTACTTGCTCCAAGGTAGATCCTGTAGATGTAGATTGCCCCAACTACTTTCATACTCACCTCCATGCCAAGACATGGTGATTGAAATTCACAAAGCTGCAAACTTTACATCAGTGCTTGAGAATAATAGCAGTTGCCTTTGCAGTCAGGAAGGAAGTTATACCAATACTGGTCAGAAGCCTTTGCAGATTCGTAAAATTTCTATTTTTCACTCGAAAGTACATTTTTGAATTTATCTGCTACCAGGAGAACAGTCTAAGATGGTAATAGCTTATATTTATATCTTGTCCAAGCATAACAAAACCCTTTCTAGCACTCTTTGCATATCCAGCACTGAAGAAAAAATAGATTTGACTTCAGCCACAAAGCTATAAACATAGCTAAAAGCTTTTAGCACATCCCTCTTTCAAGAAAAAATGATTTGCTGCATTATGGAAATCAGGTAAGATTTTGTTACCCAGTTGAGAAAGTTCCTGTTTATAAAATGTACTTTCTTCTCAATAAATAAAAAAATGCCTTTAAAGACATAAACAAGATTAAAATATACACTTTATCATCTCCATAACTCTTTTTGCAGAACTATTTCCTATTGCATACTGCTGGAAAGGCTTGCAAAAGGTTTGCAAACACTGCACAATATTTTAAAGACTAAAATACAGAATAAGAGATCAAGAAAACACAGACAAGATATGAACTTAAAGAGTAAAATAAGAACACACTTTCTGTAACTTTTCAGAGTTTATGAGAAGTGAACAAAATAGCACCTATTCAAATCACAGAGTTCACTAATATCATTAAAAAGTTGTGACAATCAACAAACACAGTCATAATTCACCTTGGCAGAACGCAGATCCTGACCCAGGAGTTTTGCCAATTTCTTAAATGGAACAATAACCCAGCTTCATTTCAGAGAATTAAATTTATTCTTCATCTTGAATAATATCAGTGGATAATTGAGAAAAATCAGGAACATGCAAGAAAAGCTGTTTACAAGACAATACGGGAAAGGCTTTAAAACTCTTACATTAAAAAAAGCCATGAGGTTATTCTGGGCTATTCTCAATCCAATTTTGAGCTAGATCTTTTCCTTTCTGTAGAAAGCTTCACAGGGGATGAATAGGTTTATCGTCCTGATGCGTGTGGGAGAGAAATAGCCGAGTTTCTGAGTTGCTGTCAAGTGTCATAACTCGATTCAATCCAATACTGTATACCAGAGGAAGAACTGCCCTTCAGTTCTGTGCAGTCCCAAAAAAGGAAATCTCAGTTATCTGGTGGCCACATGAGAAATGACTGCAGTTATCAGAATGAGAGAATATGTCAATCCAAGTACACACTGCTGCTCAGGAATATCAGTACAGGTTCTGTTCATGTTTGTAAATGAAATGGGCCAGGGATACCACTTGAGACAGGCTGACACAACACCACTCCTGCTTGTGTTGTGCTGTTGAAAGCACCTCACCTTTGTCTTCACCTTCCAGATGTAAGATGCCTGCAATAAAACTGCTTTTTGAGAAAGATGCCTGCTGTACTTTTATTACTGAAACACGCCAAGGCATCTGCACTGTAATTGTGTGGATGGCTATGTGGTACTGGGAACCTGGCCCACTGCAGAGGCAATCACAGGTAGTGCATGGCACGGTCCCCTCAATGTGTATAAATGGGATTCAGATCAGATGTGCACAGAAGGAATGAGCTAATCCTACACTAGAAGAGGTTGGATGACTTACAAGGAGAAAAGGAAGGTTTGATTCAGGAGAGGTGAGAAGAAGAACAGTATTTATTACTTCCAATTGGTTTATTAAGGAAGATCCTAGCAATGACCTGCAAAATTCTCGACAGTACGCTGTACAACTCCTGAGTCAGCGCTATCCACTCAGTTGCTCAAGAAATGCATTTGTTTTCGGAGCTTCTTTGACTTGAAAGCAACAACTGAAGCAACAAGAAAAATTATCAAGGCAAATGGAAGATGATAGTTCTTTGAACCATTGTTCAAAGAAGATAAAAGCTTTGTTTAATGAGGTTATTCCACATAATAAGATGACAGAAAAATAGTATACCTTTTAAGCAGAAAACACTTCCTGGATTTTTTATCTTAAATGTGGTAGTGAATGCATCTCCATACTCATGAAAAGTTGCCTTCTTCTCATAATATTGATCTATTTTACTTGGATCACAATGCTTAACTAATACAGGCAAAATATGTTTTGCTTGGCTTGTTTCTTGTCTCTTGCAGATAGATAATCCTCTGTATATTTAGCAACTACGTAATTTAATAAAATAATGTCATGGGGAAAATATGAGCTCCAAATTCCACTTTCTGATATCAAGACAAATATAACACTTTTTTTACTGAATAAGAAATGAACAGCGATTGTGTATCTTGCATAGTGTGGAAAGTGTGTTACAAGAATGTAGGTAATTCTCTGCAGGGAAAAATAATGTTTGGCTGGATCCAGTGAGAATGTTCTGTAGGGTAATATGAAATTATGTTTTGGTTAAAACTCAGAAGGGAATGAGTTACACATCTGAAGCCTATTTTAATATTGATTATTGCTTAGTACATCTTAATTTGCAACAAGAAATTATGGAAAGGGGATAGGAGATGGGCAGAGTATTAATTACATCATTCAGAATAAACAATGTTTTTCAGCAGCTGCATGTGTTTAAGCCATCAGTAATGGAGAGACAAATCAGTTTCAAGGTTGGTATCTTCCTAATTATGTTATAATTAAAAAATTGATCAGTTAATGATTATGAAACATATTTCTGTGGATGGTATATTATTTCAGGATTTGATTCTGGGGATTACTGCCCAATACGGTTTTTAAAACATCAACAAGAGCAAAAAATGATGTGGGATGAAATATAAGCGTTTCTCTGTTAGAATAAGACATCACAAAAACTGTAGCTGAAGTGCTTATATAAAAAAAAAATTGTGAGCTACTGTTCCCATAGCAACAGGCAACATATTTTAGCTTACATAGCTGCTTTCCATTCTAGGGACTTCATTGTCATCTCTGTTTACAAAATACAAAAGTAATTCTTCTAAAACTCTGACATGGTATACAGACAAAACACTGGAAACCTGTTGAGGAAGGTATAGCTTTCTTTTCAGATGCACTCTAATAAAATGCTTCTTTCTCTTCTCACCTGAATTTCACAGCATTCTCTATCACCCTCAAACCACCATGTAGTAACCAAATTCTCCTTATGGTGCAGGATATCCAGTGAAAGGCATCTGACAGTGGCCTGCCTCTAGGCTAGTCTGCTTCTTTCTGGAATGAACTGAAGCTTTTTCAGTGGCAGATTCCCTCTTTCTCTCCTTCCTCCTCTCAGTTACCAGAATAAGACTCACTTCAATGCATGGAGTCAGCACAACATATCTGGGGCACCTGTTCAGCCTTGCATTGAGCCTACACACAGTTACTAATTTAATATGCTGCTGACACACTCCCATAGCCGCAAGCCTTTTGCTTCCCCAGTGGTTCTGTGAATCTCGCTAATAATCTGAATAATGTGTTTTTTTTCTAAGTGATTTTTAAAATATCTAAGTCTACAGTTTTAAATTAAATAACTTAAAAGAGACACCAGAACTTACGTTTTCATTAAAGGTATCCTGAAATTTCATACTTGAGTAGCTGCAGTTTAAGTGGAAAGATTAGGGACCGTCAATTTGTATCAACGGGAAGGTCAGCATTGCCAGTCTGCAGTCCTTACACTGCAAAGAATAACGTCTCATGGTATTTTCTCACTAAGGCTGAAAGAATTCCTTCTGGAAAGAGATCTAATCAATGTCAGCAAGTAAATCACCACCTGTCCGCAGGTAACTGATGCTTTTGAAAGCAAGCTGTATTGGCCACTGCATTTGATAGACTTTGTAATGAAGTTCTCCAGTTCTGAGCCCATTGCAGTGCTCCAAGGCACTTACCTCTTCAAATATCTTCCTTCCTCAAAAAATATATGGAAGGTAAAAGCACTAAGTGGTTAACTTCACAAGTGAGAATTAATTGTACATGATACAAGGACGCAGATAACTTATGTGATTGAAGGTATTTTCTCATTTGGTGAGTTAAGAAGTGAAGTAGAGACAGGAGCAGATAGTGGCAGCTAAAAAAGCAGTGGTGATGGTGGAGCAGAATCTCCTGTCCTGAGGGTGGGGAGAAGAAAAGTTTGACAGCAGCAATTTGGGGCTCATTGTGGGAAATACAATAGACACTACTCATGAACTTCACCATAAAAAAAAATTGCACAAAGTAGCCATGGCAGCCAGGTGGTTTTCTTTTGGTTTTTGTTTTGTTTTGTTTTGTTTTTTTTTCTGTTTGTCTGTTTTTCTTTCATATTGTTTGTATTTTCCAACTATAACACAGTATGTGCCTTTTTCCAGACAAAGAATCATACAATCATAGAGTGGCCTGAGTTGAAAAGAACCACAATGATCATCTAGTTTCAACCCCCTGCTATTTGCAGGGTCTCCAACCACCAGACCAGGCTGCCCAGAGCCACATCCAGCCTTGAATGTATCCATGGACGGGGCACCCACAACCTCCTTGGTCAACCCTTTCCAAAGGTGTTATGACATTGAGGAATAATCCTCTGCTTCCTTCCACAGCCATCCAAACAAATATACAGAACCTGCCTATTAATTCTTTAATACCAAGTAAGAGTGTATGATCCAGCACTCTGATGATGCCGTGTTTGACTGATATAAAAGAAGTAAAAGGCACTACACTTACCACAGTAATTATTACAATAGAATTTTTCTCCTGCAGCTGAACATATAAAATAAGTGAGCACTGGGTTATGCTACTTGAATAGTGCATCAGCTTTTATTGTCCTATACACAGATTCTGCAATTTCCTGTCACAGATTTCATGCCAGAAATTTCAAGTTCTTAAGCTGCCAGGCAGGTTGACTGCACCTGTCAAACTAGAAAAAAACAGTAAATATCCCATTTCTGCAAAAATTGATCAAATGGTAATGACCAAGACTGCACAAACGCCGTCTACATGCTAAATGTCAGTGCTTAGTCTTACATTAAAAATCAGCCACATATAAGTCATGGATCTTGATAGATAAGACTCACACTATCACATTTAACATTTCTGGTTATAAGAATCACAACTACGTTAGGTAGAGAAAGATAAGGAAAAATACTAACTGAAACAGAAAAAAATGTCAAAAGTAAAAAAAAATTAAATTCCACATCATGTTAATTTGTGACAGTATCTGACATTTGAATACTATTTAATCATTTCAGAAGAAGTTTATACAGTATTATGGCTTATTGTTAAAAATTTTGTAACAGCAATGAAATACCTCACTGGTAGTCTATGCAATACAGTAGTTCACAGCTGAGTTCTAATTGTGAAAGAATTTTAAAACTCATGGTCTTAAATAAATGTCAAAAATGTAATTAACAATTTCAAAAATTAAAAATTTTATTTATCTGAGCAATGCCATTTCAATTTATGCAACCATTTCAGAACTACAGTATTGAACTACTATTTTAAAATCTACCTTGTTGTGTACATTAACAACTAAAATTCATAAAGATGCTTTTGCTACATCACTAATTGGTAACTGAGGACCGTAATGGCCATGATTCATATGGTGTCCCAAGAAAACAGCTGCATATCGAAGAACAATATGTACTGACATGAACTGTTCAGTTTGTAAAGAACTCTCAGCAAAACCTTCAGCTGCTTATGGATGGCCTGAACGTGGAATTAGGGAGCAGAACTTAAAAGTATGTAACGGTCGGTAATTAGAAACATCATTGCAGTGCTTCATACTTGACCATTTTCAGCAGCTACCACCTGAAACTTTCCAAGCTGCTTAGAATCTACAAGCTAAACTACTTTCATTTTATCTGTTGAAAAAGCTGTTTTGTCCACAGAATGAAAATAAGAAAATTAAAGGAGAAAAGTTTTAAGTGAGGATCACAAGAAGTTGAGCTTTAACTTGTGACTGTCAGACTTCTGTTTCAGCCTTATGACAATTCTTATTACTTCCTGGGCATGATGGAGAAAACAGCAAACTGCTTTTCTCAGAAATGCAGAGCCTAGTGCAAAATTGGAACTAGATGTCTTTTAATAGTAACTACAATGGAAAGCTCAATAGCTATGCACAGTACTTCATAGATCTGTCAAAATCTATAAAAACTCCACATTTTGGCAGATTAATGTCAAATTTATGCCTTGAGCCAACATGGTTGTCCTCTTTTCAATTCACAATCTAAATTATCCTCCTTAAGGATTTGCCTATGGCTATAATTCCAATTTAATAACTTTCTTCATGTGATTTCTTGTAGACGATGGAATTAGTTTTAAACGCCAAATATATTTCTTTTTGGAGACTTGAATACTTCAGCTTTCATTTGACCTGTTTCTCTTAACATTATGAAGTGCTGGGGCTATTTAAAATGTTCTGCAGCATAATAGGTTCACAACAATTTCCAGCAGCATCACAGGCTAAACACATAGCAAGAATAGTTGAATGACAGATTAGAAAAATCGCTGCCTTAATAGACTCTTCAGGATAATGTGACAAGCCCAATGTCATAATTACTGTTGCCCTTGCAGCTCTCAAGTAATTATGTTTCTTTTTTTTTTTTTTTTCTAAAAGAAAATGTTTAATTAAAAAAGAATCAAGTCATGAATTCATGTATTTGTAAATCAGAGATACATCATAAATCTCTGCAGTAACTAGTAGGCAGAGTCCACATCTATTTTTTCTTCTTTTTTTCTTCTTTTTGTTCTCTTTTAATTCTGTTTGGTGGTAATGAATGTAGTATATAATTACTCTGATTCATCTTTTACCCTTAACATGAAGCACCCCAGAGGACTTAAAGCAATTGTTAATAACATATTTTTAAAAAGAATAAATTAAAAGCACAACTGAAAAATAAACCCTTAACTTGATATTAAACATAATCAAGAACTGTATAGATCTCATAAAGAAGAATGTTATAGAAATGGCGAAGTAATGAAATGTATGTAGTTACCTGAACATCTACACCTATGGTTACTCACACAGTTCTCACACAGTAAAAAATATGAAACAGTGAAGAACCAAACAAATGAGTTCAAGTAAATCTAAAGACTAAAATAAATGCATATGGCAAAGCACCTGTGGCTTATGTCTCTGTGAAACTCCTCATTTTCAAGAATGTGCATATAGCTCCTACTAATTCTGAAACTACCTTCCAGAAACGTTAGTGTGCTTTTCACATGCCTTTTTATCTATACCGAAGAGAAAATCAAACAGGTGAAACTGAGGACATAGAAAGCAATCTTCAAGTAATGAAATGAAATCTATACAACTGTCAAATTCCTGCATAATTAACCATTATTTATTTATTTATTTATTTATTTTAAATCTATAGGTAGGAGTCTGCAGTCTGGAGCAGGACATGACAGTGCTGTACAGCCCAGCTGCTCCAACCCCAGGAAAGGTTTGATCAGTGACCTACAAGCCTCTGCCCACCACCCATAAGGGGCCAAGTCCAGAGCTACCCAGCTGGGAACTCAGCTCATTTGGACTAGAAGACTGAAGGGGCCTGGAAACAGAAAAATCTCCAAAGAAATTTAGATCAATTTGAAATATACTTTTATCTTTCCCTTCCCTGTGCAAATTCACTTACCAAATGGAATGGCTGGTTTCCTACCAGCAGGTTCATCTGGCAGCCTGCTGGACTATGCACTGCTAAATCCTACTCCAGGCTGAAGGCAACAGAAGGACAGTGCACACATGAGCCTTCTTCTCACCATTTTCACTTGAGAATAGACAGTCGAGGGGCGTTAAGTGTTTAGTTCTGTTCTTTAGTTCTGTTAATGAGGCCAGATAAGAGCTCTAGGAGATATAATGTAACAGATGAAAGAAAGCTTATTTCTTGTTTGTGAAACCATCCCCTGATTCTGAGAAAACAGGAAGATCAGAGGGAACTCAACTGTGGATGACTTTTTTGTTAGTTTACTAACTCATTGTATTCCATCCCCCTATGGCTTACTAGCTTTCATTTTATTTCTTTTTAATTGAGATTGTATTCAGCATGAATATATTTATACATACGTATTCAAGCTGAAATATTTTGCTCTTTTTGAACATGATGCAAATCAAAATTAGTGGCAACAAAGTTCAGTAGAAAGGTTAGGGAAAAAAAAATTCATTCAGCCAGTCTTCAATTCCATGAGCAGACAACTCCCTGGGCAAAATCAAGAAGACAGCTGGCCTAAAGCATCTCTGAAAGAGTAATTTCTCCAAATTTGTTCTTTAAAGATCTGCCACCTCTAATCAAATAACACTGAACTTTGATATTCTGTTGTTGATACTCTTGGACTAAACTCTGTTCAGTGTTATTTGTTCTAAAACACCCATTCTTCATTAATATTCTGCCCAACCTTAAACATGCTTTGGGCAAGGGCAGAAAAAAAGGATAAAGAAGCTAAGGACTTTCTGCACTTCTAACAGTGCTACAGTAACCACAAATAATATGGCTGAGCAGACACTTTCAGATAAACTTTGATTTCAGCCACAAAGCCCCAGAACCGGTACAACGAATGAGATGTCCATTTAACTTTTAGACCTGGCAAACCTGTGAATAGGAAAGTGCACAGTTCACTAGGCAATTAACTAACCTGTGAAATGATGCTCATTATGTGGTCAAAGCGTTACTTCTGGAAAACGAGCAGGTCACCAACCAACTTCCTTGATTAGACACACTCAGGGATTAGAATGGTTCACACTCGATTAGCATCTGAGACCCTCTTTCTGTAAACACTTTCTACATGACTGCATGTGCCAAATTCCTACTCCAGCTACTATGCAAAGACCTGAGAATGCTAATTCTGTTCTGCTCTACCCTGGGTCTACAACAGAGTTGGAGACAACATTGTTTTCCCCAGAATACTAAATAACTTTCAAAAGCAAAAGAAAAACAAAACATTTTGAAGTTGAGATCTTGCATTACATTGCTTGTAATGAAGAACTGGTAGAATAAATAGACAGCCATGGTTTTGGTTCTGAGGTATTTCACAAAACTTCAAGCCTATTCAGGTGAATTGCAACAAAACAGTATTCATCAATAATACACACAATGGAAACCAAAGTCTATGCATTGTACTGAAGAATTTGGATTAGAGTTAGGAATGATAGCAAGAAAAGGAGAAAACAGTCCAGACATATTAAAGTAGAATTAAAATAAAATACAACAGAGGTAGAAGGCACATTTTGACTACCTACTGATGACTCCTAACTCACCTGGCACCCACTTAATACATATGTGATTCAGAATATGAATCCATGGGCTGAATTCACAACCAATGTAAAGCAATTCAGACAACCACTATTAATTTTCCTTTACACAGAGTGCCTATTCATAATCTATTAAGAGACATATTCTTAACACATCAAGTTAATACAAGATGTTAGGTATAGGGATGTTTATGAATTAGAGCACAACTCAGTGAAGCAATTAATACCTCAGAGCGTTTGCAGTTCCAAGGGCCTGAGTTCACATCTGAGTGAGTGAAAAAAAATAACAGACCTGAAATGCAAACTTTAGCAATTTAATAATAGCTATTGCTGCCTCTGTCTACAAGAGGATAGAGCCATTCTCCATTTCACCTAAGGAACTAGCCTATTGCTCAGAAAAGGAGCACAAGAACTGTAATTCTACAACATACCCTGAGTGAGCCATCCACTTCCAAGGACCTTCCCCTGCAAGTCAATGTTCCCTCACATTGACCTTGATATTCACTGTATTTTTTGTCCTTATTCAAAGACTTTAATACAAACAACTTAACTTATTCTTCAAGTAAGAACTGGATCCCTAAAATGTGTCTCTTCCTCAATACTCATGAAAAAATGTTTTAAAGAAAGCAAATGATTGCTTTGGACACACTACTGACACAGTCTTGACAAGCTGCCAAGATGGGTTTTAGAGCAGGCAAACAAAAGACATGGAAAATGTGGTGACAAAGGCCTTTGGTTAGACCCACAGCATTGAGATTCTGCTCCAATTAGCTGTTTTGGTGGCACATTTATTATCCAGATACATAACCCCAAACATCAGATCTCTCACTGTTCTGCCATGAAAGCACTGATGGGATTAAGAAAGAATGTAATTACCTGAGTAGTTTGGTAAGAACACTCAGGAAAGACACTGCTGTGCCTTTGGTCACAGTAAACAGCACCATATTTTCTTTTTAGCAGGATCATGAAAATTAGGGTAAGAGTTTGTATGACATGCTATGAACTCTCAGCCATTTTTTTTTTATCCTGCTCCCAAGAGATACATGGCTTTTCCTCCTTCCTCTTTGGGACAATGATCACCCCAAACTGGGTGGTGATCCCACAGGTATCAGCAGATTGGAAAAAAAGTTTGATTTCATGTACTGCAGCAATAAGCATTCCAACGCACCTTGGATCTCAGCTGTTAGACACATTCCTCCATCTAAGACGGGAAAATCATTCATTCCTAGTCAATCAGCTACATTTTGGGATCACTGGATTTCTTGACACAGACAGCCATTGCAACCTGATCTGGCAATTCAAAACTGTACATAAATGCTTACAAAGCGGAGAGAGGAAGGAGGTGTTATGCTAAAAAAGAAATGACTTTGATTCTATACACAGCATTTCCAAAATTTCTACATGAACAGACTCTCTACAGTTTTCATAGGTTTAAAAAAAATATGAAGTTCCTATGACAGCTATCAGAAAAACAGTCTTACAGTGTGAGAATTGAAGAGGACAACATATCCAACTTACCAAAACAAGAGTTGAAAGGTGCCTTGATTGGTACGTATAAATTTTTAGTTGTAGTAGGGGTGTTGAAATTGTGCTGAGTTTAAGAAATGGATGAAGCAAGTATTGCAGGTCAGAAACTTCATCAGGCCAGGTGGCACAGCCATAAAAAGTGCACAAGCGTCTGTGCACAGAGGCTTTTCAGCAGGTCACTGCAAATAATCAGTTTTTCATAGACAAAAAAACATATCTGGGAAAAGTAGACTTTTCAGTCTTATGGACAAAAGCATAGCAGTAGGAAGACTGGCAACTGAAATTAGACAAATGCAACCTTTCCACAACATTTCAATCTCCTAGCGCTAAGGGTAATTAAATATTGGAACGGCTTACCAGGGGAGCTGGTGGACTCGCCATTGCTTGGAGCTTTAGGACGAGAATAGATATCATTGTAAAAGAGATGCTTTAATCCAGCTTCTGGAAGTTCTCAACATGCCCATAACACTTGCAGCTCTGCATTAAGACAATGACTATAATCAAATCTGATACTTTAGGGTTTCAGCCGATCAACTGCAAGGGTTATAAAAAATTTATTTTTCCTTTGACATAAAAACATACATCTTGGTTTGATTTATGTTCTGGTCTGTCTCTGAAGTAACAGAGATTTCCCACATCTACAGAAAGCACAGAGAAAGTTGATATTGAGGACAGAGGTGAAAGGGAAGTACTTTTCCTTAGTCTGAGCAGTCATATCCTAATGCGAGCTCTCTTTCTCTGAGTTTGAAGCCACCTGGATGCAAATCCCTTCTGAACTGGGAACTGTGTGATCAGGTCACTGCTGAACCAGGTTTGATTTGTGTGCCCAGCAAAGGGACTGGCACTCATTCCCTTCAGCATCGCACTACTGCAACTATGTGATTTCTGGAAAGGAGTCTCCACATGCTTGGCCCCTGCAGGGCACTGGCAGAGGGTCAGATGGAAAACTACTGGCTCACCACATTCATAGAGGTTTCGTTAATCCATCTTGCTGGATGGGCTCACAGGGAGCAAAGATGAGATAAACAGAAAACTCACTGGATTTGTTTTGTTTGTTCAGTGTGAGATCCAAATCATGCATTAATATACTAGGATCACCTGGGCATATCTCATCTAATTAACTCATTGATATCAAAGTAGCACCTTGATTCCTTCTGTCTCCTGAAAACTAACATGCCTAACTAATTATAATATTTATGTATGAGTGGCAGGATGGATTTAGTTGTCTGATTTCTTTTATAACTAGACACCTAAGCATCCCTTTTGGCATTTAACTTAGTTACATCTGTAACTATAAAACCTTCAATATAATAGCAGAATACTGTTATGACTTGGGATATAGCAGAATACTGACTTAATTATTAAGTGCTAGTAAAGTTGAAGACAAGACAGGACATTCTGCTGTCATCACAGCTTTGTGTGAAAAGAGCAAGTCTGTTAAAAAAAGGAAAAAATGAGAAATGGTTCTTCTAGTGATTTCTGTGAGTTGCACAGTGGCATCTTCACTCTGTGAGTCTCCAAATGAGCATCTATTTAAGCCAAACCCCATGTTCCCAGGGTTTTGTTCTTTGCAGATACCTGTACTATTCTTCTACATCCCCTTGACAATGAGTATGATTCAAAGATTTTTCTGTCTGTGCTAACCAATGGGCCATTTGATGGAGCTATGCACAGCTAAGCCTGAAATACAATACAGCAATATAATTCACCCATCCTGTAATTCAGGACATCTTCTACATAGAATAAAGATGATTTCTCTTTCCCATAATTCTATAGCATTCACATTAGTGTAAGGCTCCGTTGTCAGAATCGGTGATGATTGCTATGTTAGCATTGCCATATTTCAAACTAAGAATCAGACATACCACGATAGCACTATCTAGCACCATAAAATACTTATGTTAAAAGAAAAAAAGAAAAAAAGAAAAAAGAAAGAAAGCAGACTCAATTTTAAAAAAGAGGGAAAAAAAAGATACACTGATGCTGCTCCTCTCCATGTCCTTCTCGGTGATGCATGCATATATCTGATAGCAATCATGAAAATCAGATATACACAATGTCCGTGCTAAGCAGTACATTATCCCATGAAAATTCTGACTTACATCAAACCAGACTACTCAAAGAAAGTCTCCTCATCTAGGATGAAAATGGCAAAATCTGCACTTGGAGTGTTTGACTTTTTGGACAGACATCGCTTGGACTGTTGCTGTATTTGAGTATAAACAGCCCTGACAGACTGTACTCAGATCTGCTCCACGCTGCAAACAAATTCCACAATGAACTTCTAATCATTTTTTTTCTTTTTTTTTCTTTTTTTTTTTTTTTTATATATTTTTTTTTCTACTGAGATTCCTACATCATATCCAAAGCTGGCAACACAGAAACGTTTGGAAAACCTGAAGTGAAGCTACTGTCACAAGAATTGTAAAGAATACTGCTTTAAAGGACAATGTAAGGAGGAATATCATATTATTCAGTAGATAAATGAGAAGCCAATTACATAACAAAGATCAGTACATTTATAATAACAAATACCATCACAAATTGTGTTTAGAAAGCTCTTTGGGAACAGAAAATTATGCTTTAGCTTATACAACCTGTTAATTAAAAGAAAAATTCAAGAGAGGATTTTGATTAGAGAAAGCATCTGCATGTTTGCAAAATGTAAGAGATTTGCCTTATCACAGAGTGCTCATTTATGTTCTTATTGATCCAAAACTTTGACTTGGGAAACACAGAAACTCACGTGATTACTAAGCATCAAATTCTCCTCTCTGATATTTCTGCTGAATAACTCCCCAACTCAAAAGTTTTGAATTGTTACATTACTATAGCTGCAAGAATCAACAGGTTTTAATTAATCAAGTGGCCTGCTTTTAAAGTTAATTTCCATGCAGCATAAAAAATGACATAATTAACATAATTGTGTTCTCTTTCATTCTTAATTCTCTTCTGAAAATGATTTTCTTATTGTTCAAAATCCATTTCCTATATATTTGTAACAAGAGAACAGATGACTGTCATAATTCTCGAACCTTAGCTTTCCTTAGCCACTATAGGGTGCTTTTATTTTTCTTCTCAGAACCATGTGTGAGTTTGAACAGAATAATATTTTCATTAGGATTTGACATTTTGGATCAATGCTTTTACTCTCTTGGTTGGTTTAATATCAAAGATATTGTAGTTAATATTTAAAGCAGGCTTTTAATTCTACTTTTCTCAACTAGTGCATGCAATAGCTATTTCTTCTTCAATTATCTACAATGCGAAATAACTAACAGCACAATTTTGACATGTAACAAAATGCTGTAAGAATCACGCGGATTAAATTTTAATCCCATCCCCCCCTCCCAATAAAATGAAAAAAACAATTTAAGACACACAAATAAAATCTAATCTAACTGGCCACTTTACCTGGAAATGCATGCCCTGTTAGAGAATCCAAATCTGAAATTAAAACAATGAAAAAATCATCTTTAATTTAATATTAAAAAAACAAACTGAAGACAAACCTGGCACCAAATATGACATTATTACTAATATCAAATTTGAATCAAAGATACGAAAAACAAAGATATTATACTCAGCATTGCATTATACTGTTTTCCCTCTCCATCATTTTGTACAAAGCTAAAGATGAAAGTTTTGAATACTACAAGAAGTTTCTTTTACTATTATAAGACAAACAATTATTTTTTACAGTTTTATACTTTTTTAAATGGACAACTCCTTTCTGAAGCTTATACTTTGAGTATAAGCATTTGTTCTCAGTTTGGACGTATGATCAATAAAAAAAATCTGCAGAATGCTTTTTAAATCATAGCATTTTTAATGGAAGATTTTCTATTCTGACTGTCAAAAATAAGATCTCATTTTGTCTATTCCAACGCTCATTCCTTTGGATTTCTTAAAAAATTATCTTGTTTAAAAACACGAGTGCAAAGGAAAAGAGAACTGAGGGTACTCCTGCTGACACTGAGTACCATAAACATATGTTAGCAATACCTAGAAAAAAGTAGCTTGCAATCTAGGCATTTTAAAGAAGCATTTTTAAATTCATTTATCTTAAAAATAATTATTTCCTGATTGCAACCATCAACAGACACAAATTCTTAGTTATTGACTGATTCCACAGAAATTCTAAATTTCCTGTAATACAATTAATGATTGTAAATATCAGTGGGGAAGCATCTACCAATGAATCCTTTGATGGATAGCTTCTCCTACTGGAAGGCAAGAGGAAAGTGTTCTTGGCTCCAGTAATTTATACCTGTTCAAAGGAGAAAAATTTCCTGACGACTAAGAATATACTCAATATCATAAGCAAACATGGGGAAGAACAACCTAAGATGTGACAAATGAGATAGAATGGCTTTCCAAAATCCAAGACAGTGAACACAGGTGGGATATCAGGAAAAGGCTCTTTACTGGAAGTGTTTTTGGGCATTGGCACAGGCTGCCCAGGGCAGTGGTCATGGCATCGAGCTGCTGGAGTTCAAAAAGCATTCGGACAATGCTCTCAGGCACAGGATTTTGGGTTGGTCCTGTGTGAAGCATGGAGTTGGATTTCATGACCCTTACGGGTACTTTCCAACTTCAGATATTCTATGATTCCACAACACAGCACATTGTTTAACACTCTATGTGGGGTCAAGAGCATTATCACATCAAACTTTATCCCGAGCGACAGCAGCAAGAACAAATCTCAGCACTTTTACTTCTAGAACCTGAGATAAAATCACGTTGTAGCCTCTTAACCCGCTGCCCCCCCAAACGCACACTATGCATAAAGGCAATATCTAGCTGTGCAGGGACTGCTCTCTGCAAGCACTGAGACTGGATGCATGCACCACGCAAATCTGAATCATCCCAAACAACCTCGTAATACTGGAATTGCCCAAACTGTTGTCACTGTGCACATGCTGTGGCTGCACATCCTGCCACTGCACTAATGTGTTTGAGAACATCTGCTCTGTGTCATTTTACTGATGCAAGTGTCCTTATGTGAATTCAAGAAAAAGAACGTGAGAAGAAAAAAAAAAGCCTTCTTCAGAAGGCTTTAGATTTAAAAGAAAAACAATAAAAAAGTGGGATTTATTTCTCAAGCGTGCATGCACAGTTTGAGACTTGCAGCTGAGACTACTGTAAAAATACTGTTCTGAAAACAATGCAGATAAATTGGTGAGGCTCTTGTCTCAGCATAAAGCGGCACTACTGTGTAGCACTACATGTTAAGCTGAAAATATGAAATATATGGTGGATGTGTTTGTTTTCTTACAAATCAACATACACTGGGTGAAAACAGGGTAACTTGCCACCCAAGCACATGTCCTGTGTGTGAACTTTTAAATTAAAGCTACTTTATTAGCAAAAACTAAGGAAGTTTACAGGGTTTTGTACTCACAAATCACGATCCGCATGGCCCAATTCCATCACTACATTTCACTAAGAGTGATATGAGCAGACAAAGCACAGGCAGGCCATGTAGAATTTCCCACAGAAAGATAAATACAGTGTGCAGCATTTCCCTGCTAGACTTCAATATGTGCAGTTACTGCAGTTACACTGGAATGAAACCTTTGCTGTGGCTGAAACAACTGCAGTATTCAGGCTCTGCCATAGAATTGCTTCTACTTTTCTTTAGATTCAAAAAGCAAGAGAGAACTCAACATTTTCTGTTATTGTTCAGAGGACTTGGCAGATTTTGAACTGATTTTCAATTAAGTAAGCTTGGTCAAGTGGAATCCAATTTTCCTCCATTCTATTTATCCTATGAATTGCCCTGATTTTGTAGCATTCACTTGTATTTTCATAAATGAGACTTTCTAAGCAAAGAGCGGGAATATGAGATGAAAATGAAGTACATGAAATGCAACACATTTCTACCTCCTTTTTAGGGAAAAATAGCTGCCATGTCCACAGTAGCAATTAGCAATGAATTATGTTCATGCAATATCTACCTGATTCATACTATAATTAATTTATCTAAGTAGAAAAAATGGTGATTTAAAGACAAAGTTGATTTCCACTTATGCTACATGGTATAATTTTTAAAGAGGAAAGAGGATGTGCTTCTCAGCAAGCTGCATCTCTGGTATGCCGCAGTGATTTCATTAGCTTAGGGCAACAGACATTGGAGATGGCACAAGCTTTTCATGCCAATAAGCTAATTGTTTTTTCTTAGAGCTGATTAGCAAAGATGAAGTCCTGTCTATGCCTTGCCTCCGGGGCTCTGTTCTTCCTATTTAAAAAAAAAAAAAAAAAAAAGGACACTGCACAATAATCCAGCACACAACCTTTGACTTCTACTCGCACGGGGCCCTTAGCGCTGTGCTTACAGCAAAATGCCAAAGCACAGTACAGCTGCTTTCTGCAGTGACACCGCTGACAGGCGTCGACAGAGTGCCAACACCAGAGAAATGGAAGGACAATTTTTAAGGTACAAGAGAAAACATTTAAAGAGAGGAACGCATTTAAATCATTTAGCATTAAAGACTCTCCATGCGACTGTCAGTGAGATGATGAAACCACCTCTGAGAACTGGTACCTGCTCATAAAGGTTAGGAGAAGTTAAATGGATTCTAATTTACGCTCTTTCAAAAAAAAAAAAAAAAAAAAAAAAAAAGAAAGTTTTCTTCCTGCTTCTAAGTGATTCAGATATATTGCCAATGGAAGCTGAATGCCACTGCTTTGCTAAGATTCCCTAGTTGGGCTCAATCTTTTTTCACAACAGTCCCATAAATGGACCTCAGCGCTCTGGAGCTGTTGTGGAGGTGCAGAGAGCATGGACCATGAATTCAGCAAACCATATATTTTCTATGAACCAAAAGCAAGGTGAAGTCTGGCCCCTCACAAAAGGGGAATACGAAAGAAGTAAAAAGGGCTGCTCACAAAGGAGAAAGTGGAGTTGACACACAGCTGCAGTGGGTAAAGATGGGAGACAGCTTGGACAATAAGCTCATTTAAAAACACTGGCATATAATTCCTTGTATTGAACCGGATGGTGTGTTTGGAAGCATCCAGGTTCAGTTAGTCACTACCCAAGGCTGAAGCCAATACCTAACTAGAAGTAGATAAGCAGTTCTTTGCATTAGCCTCTAGAGGGGGAAATTTT
Source organism: Centrocercus urophasianus (assembly GCF_019232065.1). Classification (NCBI taxonomy): domain Eukaryota; kingdom Metazoa; phylum Chordata; class Aves; order Galliformes; family Phasianidae; genus Centrocercus; species Centrocercus urophasianus. The sequence continues at coordinate 13,691,474 of NW_024884142.1, read as the reverse complement.
CCTTCAGCTTCATAAATTATGAGCATTGTTCACTAAAAATTTGTTCTTGCAATTAAGGAAATTCTTATACAGTCCCATTCCACTGCCTAACATTATGGGGCCACTGTGCCCCCAGCCTACTGAAATAAAACCATTTTTAGGCTCTTGCTTACTTTCAGTGATTCATGATATTGCATTAATTTGTCACTGATCCTGTTAACAGCCAAATTATCATTTCAATGTGAATGTAAACCCTTTATGTTAAAAAAGAAAAGGAATGACCTTAAAGATTACAATTAGAAATCCATAACTGTACAGTCGCCGCCTTACAATCCCACTGTCTACTTGTACTGGTTGTTGGAACAGATTTTTCACTTTTGGAGATAATTCGAAGAAAAAAAACCAAATAGATAGTTATGAAAACCTAACAATATGGCATTACAAAACCTATTTATTACTCTGATTCATGTAGAGACCATTGATGTGTCGACTAATACGTGTCATATTGAGACAGGTAGACCTCATCTACAGTGTTAATCAGGGTTTAATTTTGCTTCATTTCTTTTCATTGATATCATTAAGAGTGGGGTTCAAATTTGCATTTCCTCAGTAGAGTTGTCTACACATCAGTTCAGTACCTGAAATTCCATTAGCTCCATTGAAGAAGTAGCTGAAATGGAATCAAACCATTACATTGAAAACTAGAGATCAAACTTATTTGCATTAGACCAGCTCCATCCATTGATCTGTAAGTAGTGGGAGCTTAGACAGCTGTACGCACAACCTATACTGCAAGTATTTGGAGCTGAATCTAACTGAGAATATCTTCAAGGATGGATTTCTAATCTGAGACAAGCATGAGATCAGTACAGGAGTTATTCAGGAATGACATTTTAGCTTTGTTGATGTTGGTCAATCTGAAATTCTCAGATCTCTAAAGCAGATCATTTCCAAACAAAAGCAAACTTTGTGCCTCCAGAGCAGAAGTCATTTTCTCCAGGTTCTTAAAGTCATGCAATAGTTATACAGGATGATGCTTACAGGGTTAAGCTCTACCTTCTGGCTTAATGTACCAGAATGTCTGGTTTAATGTACCTTCTGGTTTAATGGGTACAAACTGAAACACGGGAGGGTTCTGTCTAAATACAAGTAAACTTCCACTGTGCAGGTGACTGGCACAGCTTGTGTCCTCGGCACCTACAGAAATCAGTCACATGAGCTCACTCAGAAGGCACTTGTTTGTCAGTGCAGCCTCTGCCTCCCTGTGCAATATGGTTTAGCAGAAGCAGCTAATGGCAGAACAAAAATCCGATTATTCCAGACATCCATATATAGGAGCTGGTAATACTACCAAAAGCAAAATATCCTTAAAACATCCTGTTCAAAATAACGCGATAAAAGTGGAGAATACGCTTCCAGATTTCCTAAAGCCTCCTATTAAAACAAAAAGCTCTTAAGATGTAGGTTTATTTTAAATTTTATTTTGCATCATCCTCTTCCTTTGTATAGCAAGTACTAATTACAAACCTCATCCCAGGTTTCCTTAGAGAAAATTCATTTTTGTGTTGTTGGGACTGTATTTACTATTTTGTGTTAAAATACCACCACTCTGTGTAAGAAACAAAAGTTCACATTACATTCAGGAAAAATAACATTTAAATTTTAAACTATATTAAAAAATATTTGATATTGACTGGAAAGAGTTGATTGTAAACACATCCTCCAATCTAATTTGATGTGACTGAGCTCCTTTAGTAGGATGATAGTTGGTAACATGATCCAGAGCCAAACAAACCCCAGAAACAACAACCTGGCTCAGGCCAGCTGAACTAAATCAAGGTCTGCTTCTCTTCTTACAAAACTTTGGTTTTCCTCATTTCTTTGTCTAACTTTCAAAAAGTAAAGAAAAACAACCACCAATATCAAAGCCAGCTTCCTTATATTCTGAAAGCCATTGTTAATGCATTTTCTCCTCATCTTAAACAAGCTGCCTGCTTCATGCTTCCAAGTATAATCATGGCCTCAGGACTGCTTTATCCAAACTCAATACGGGGTTTTAAAATAACATCTTAAAATACGTTGTAGATCGCACAGCTGCAGACAGCCATCTCCAGATCAGAACACTAATGCTTTCCAAAGCAGCTCTCACCAGGAACCTCATGGCACATTCAGGCAGAAATCCCAGCCTTGGTTCCCTGCTGAGCTGGGGAGCTGCATCCACTCCATTCCACCGCACAGATATATTTAGGCATCACTTAGGAGCACCTGTATACTGGCGACAGAGGACGCTGTCAGCCCTGCAGGTGTAATTTGGAACCCCCCTGCAGTTCAGTGCAGTCTTAGTGCCCCATCCTGAGGACTACAATAAGCAGGCTGTCCTCACTGCTTGAAGTGATCCCAATCATAGAATCATAGAATGGCCTGCGTTGAAAAGGACCACAATGATCATCTAGTTTCAACACCACTGCTGTGAGCAAGGTTGCCAACCACCAGACAGGCGGCCCAGAGCCACATCCAGCCTGGCCTTGAATGCCTCCAGGAGAGGACATCCACAACCTCTTTGAGCAACCTGTTCCAATGCCTTGAGGAAGTCATGATACCATGGGCAGTGCTACAGCTCCTAAATCCAGCTCCAGCCTAATCTGTACATATATATAACAACCACAAAACTAAAAAAAAATGTTTCTATGAAACATAAACCAAAACAATATTCATACTTTTCCCTTCCACTTCTGTATCTGGATTAGGCACGGAAGAGAGACAATAATTACTTTATTGAGCTATATTAACTTCTTTCTATGCCTACACACATTTTTAATCTCAGAAAGACTTACGAAATGACATACAGTTGATTGAAAAATTAACAACTGACCCTCAAGAAAGGCTTAATTCTCACTGATTTCTCTTAAATACATCTGTAAATTTCTCTTAAATACATCTGTAAAAGTGGAGCCAGGTCTAAAAACTGCACAAATCCAGAATCTGTGGCACTGCTCTTAGTATAGCTGTATTCTTGAGCTAATAAAGGAAAACTCAGAAGTCAGCTCAGACCCAAAGCTATCTTGGTGTATAAGCTGTCTTGCTGACAAGTATAACTCTTTCATATCTGTCTAAAAAAATGGCACAGATGTATCCCACAACACAGCTTCCCAGTTAAGAAGGCTGCTAGCACAGACAGCCACAGGCTTATACTTGTATAACATCTGAGATATTGTTACTTACTAGGGGACACAAAAAAGCTGGTAGAGTTTGGGTACAGCTGAATTTGACCTATGCATTCAATCATACCATTCCCATGTGGAAAAAAAAAATATACATATGTATATATAAATATTACTTATGTATTATATATATTTGTATTTCTTATATATACTATATTTATTATATATTATCTTGTATTTTATATATATTATAAAATGTTTATATTTATATTATATCATATTATATATACATATATACATTTATATAAAACATTTATAAAGTTTTGGGGTTTTTTTTGCATTAAATTGCATCACATGAATTCCATGATTCTGGAGTAGCAATGGGATTACACATATCACGATATGGATTTATCATGTCTGTCAAAAATAACAAGCTGTCAGATTTTCCACACCTAAAAACCACAGAACAGTTCAAGTAAAAAATATGCTAAATTAAAAAAATATAGAGGAAGTAAAAAATCAACCCAGCTGTTTGTGTAAATCACAGAATCGCAGAATCACAGAATGGCCAGGGTTGGAAGGGACCTCAAGGATCATGAATCTCCAGCCCCCCTGCCACATGCAGGGCCACCAACCTCCACATTTTATACTAGACCAGGCTGCCCAGGGCCCCATCCAATCTGGCCTTGAACACCTCCAGGGACGGGGCATCCACAACCTCTCTGGGCAGCCTGTTCCAGCACCTCACCACTCTCTGGGTAACTGCTGAGGGGTTTGTGAAATCTTCCGATGAAATTCTGGAAGAAGACACTGGGCAGATCCAGGAGTCTCAAACAGAGCTTTTAGAATTCATTAATCATAAAAAACGTGGTTTCTGAGGACTAAACTGAATAATAATATGTCTGCTCAGTTTTATTTCAGACCCTTTCTAAATCTGCTTTCTGCATGAGAAAGGCAAGAAATCCCGTGAAATGCAACTGTTCCACTTCATGCTGCTATTCATGTCAAACACTGTGATATGTCTTTGGGAAGGTGCTTCCTCGTGTTGTCAGCTTCTTTCAGTTTATCTCATTCTCTCTCTCTCTCTCTCTCTCTTTTTCTTTTTCTCCTGGAATTGCCTCTTTTCTTACACTTCCCCAGTTTTAGTGAGTTTGGTTTTTTTGCACTGAAATTTATATAAATGTAAGCTCTCCAATTGGCAACTGCTTCTAACAAAAAAAACCAATTCTCTCTCATTTTCACCTCAGCATCTACTTCTCTCTCCCTAACTCATCTCAAATTGCTTTGAAGTTTGTGCTCAGCTTGCCCTGCTCTTTCATATATCATTCATTATCTTCTGCTGGCCAAGCCAAGAGTATTTTTTCGTATTCATTCCTCTGTCTTTTTCCTTTTGTCAAATAAAATTTGGCAGTGGTTATTAAGCAATCTTCCAAGGCTTAGATACCTTATTTGGTTTCAGAGATACCAAATAACCATTTTTAAAAATTGACACGTAGAGCACAGTGTTGAACCTTATATTACACAGCTGACTCAACTTACTAAACACTAGGACAATTCCTGCTATACTAATCAAGCTGAGCCTTCAAAGTACTTTAGAACTGCAAAACCCTGTAGCTATTTAAGTACTTTATTTAAAAAAATTAAAATCATTAAAAGTGCAGGCAATGAAGCATTTCCACAAAGCACTCTCAGGAGTTTGCCAACAGATAATGCCTTTTCAGAAGGAAAAGTTACCAATTTGGCACTGGATATGCATACATTTTGAAATCTCCAAAACTGGTACAGGAGAGAGGCTGATTAGTGCTGGAGGAATGCTTCTACATCAAGAAGATAAGCAAAGAAAAAAGGGAAAGAAAAAAAAGAAAAAAAAAAAAAAGAGAAAAGAAAAAAAATTAAAATGTTAATTTAAAAACAAACAAAACAAACCCTAAAAACAGATTTTCTAGATGAAAAGCATATCACCAGCATAAGGACTAAAAGACTGTGGGGCTGAAAGAGAAAGCATGAGAAATTTATTGTAAATGGTACTGGACTTGAAATTGATAATTTGAAAACTAGTGAAACTACAAATGTAAGTAATGCTGTCTGGTATTAATGCTGCTTCACATTATTTCAAAGAATAATTGGACAAAGCTCTCAGGGCTTGTAAGTCACTGAAGCTAAAACAAATCACGTTGTCATTTAATATGAGTACATCGAAGGACATTTAAAGTTTAGATCTGGTCAACAAATACTTGGACTTCGCTTCTTTGAGAAAAATGTCCTTATGGGGTTCAGCTGTATGATGTGCAAATGGATGAAATCAGCTCTCCTTTCAAAATGTTTCCTTAGTTTTCACCCGGATCTTAGTTTAGAAAACTAGCACGATCTGAGAAGTGCTCTTTGGACTCTGGAAATGAAGAAAAATTTTCCTTAATATTTTGAATCAGTTTCATATGTTACAGATGTTAAAACATTATGCTGCAGCAAAATGTGACTGCTGTTTTGTTTTTATTTCCTCCTAGGTCTCACTGCTTCTTCAAACTTTATGTTCAGTTAAACCTTTTCAAGCCTGTGGCAATGTCAGAAGAGACAGTGTTAAAATTAATTAAATCTTTGAAAATGTTCAGACACAGGCCTGCTTTTAACAAGTTTTCTCAAGAATGACGTCAATGAGAAGAGCACCAGGTGCAGGCTTTCCTTCTGCCCTGTCATATCACAGTATTCAAGACATAGATGGATTCTGGGTAGGCTTGTGAAAGACAACTTCTTGGGTGAAAATGTTACAGCAACTTTTAACTGTAAAACTGATATGATTTCATTTGGAAGGAAAAAAAAAAAAACTAAGTCGCAATGTGTTTTTGTGAGAATAAAGCCCTAGAAGGAAATAAGAGTCATGACAGATCAATGTACCATCAAAGTTTGAACTTGAAATAAGCTTCTTAATTTCATACATTCCCCACAAGAAAGAAATGTAAAAACTAGCCAAGTTTCCAAAGGATGCAATGGAAATTAGGAGAATTAGGAGAATTTCCAGACTCCAAGCAGCTTATGGGGTGATGAACAAGAAGCACGAGTGCCTTGGCTTATTAATGTTGGAATCAGAAGCAGAGATAAGCACATTGCAGAGGTCTGTGTTGGTTCCACACTCAGTGACCATGGTCACAAAGTAGTACACTCATGACATGCTGCATCTCAACTAATAAACTCAGCTGTAGTCCAATATCATCTGAACATATCTATAATGCTTCAGGGCCCAAGCTGACAAGTCCATATTCTGCCAAACTGTTGCTTTCTTTGCACATCTTCACCTGAAATTAAGCCTTTACTGAAATAAAGAAATAAAAAATTAAAACTCAGAGAACTTGCTTTCCTAACTAACTGACCTATTTCCACAGCCAGAATGGAGGGAGAAAGGGATTGTGACCATTTTAAAAAAGACTATAGGAAGGGGTCAACAACCTATAACACAAAGCAGCACGGAATATCAATTTCCTTGACAACGTGTTGTTCATGTCTCCTGACCAGTACTCTGCTTCTGAAGTGCCGAGTTAAGAAAGCTGTCAGTGTTTTCAGTGATAGATGCCAGAGGTGGATCGGAAATGACTGCAAGATTTTCTTGGATTTCATAGGGGTAAGAATTGCACTGAACTGGGGAGGGGGGATGGAAGGAAGAGAAGAAGGGAGGGAGGGAGGGAGGGAGGGAGGGAGGGAGGGAGGGAGGGAGGAAGGAAGGAAGGAAGGAAGGAAGGAAGGAAGGAAGGAAGGAAGGAAGGAAGGAAGGAAGGAAGGAAGGAAGGAAGGAAGGAAGGAAGGAAGGAAGAGACACAACATGAAACAGGAGAGTGGATTTCATGGGAAAAAGATTGTAATAATGTAATTAAAATCTCTATGCACAAGGGAATGAAGTTTAGGCTGAATTGGCTTTTGCCCATAGGCACTTCCAGATTTGATTTCTTCAGTTGGATGGTTTAACGTTCCTTCAGCTGAGTTTTGTGCAAGTGTGTTTTTAGCATTTTTCACATGGAATATGACCAGAGGAGAAAAATTATTTCAGGATGTATAACCCAATGAAGTCAGTAGAATTATTCCAGTACAGAATATGGTTCACCATCAAACGTGTTTGATTCAACTGGCTTTGAATATTCAAATATTAGATGAAATATCTACCATTTAATGCTGAGTATGACTGTTCTGAATGTTGTCACACAATGCATGGACTCATAGGTAAAACAGGGCAAAGAGGTTTCCACATGTAAATCCAGGATATATATCTGATACATATCTGTGAGCTGCAAGGTAATTCAAGGCAACAAACATACAAATATGCAAGCAGCCAAATTCTCATGGGTTCTTCTCATTCTGATTAATTCCATTTAGGCCTTGAGAAGCTTTTCCAAGAAAAATTACACTGAAACTGCTTGGTTCTCTGGGCAGTCTTAGAAAATCAGAATTTTCAAATGAAACGTGACTTATCATAAGCACAGACTTATCAGAATGCTATTAAATATCTGTATTTGAAGCCAAATGTGTAACTCACCTTTTCTAAATGATGAAGAATATCTACACTTATGTTCAGCATAACTACACTTATATTCTGCACTACGCTTACAAATAGGAAGGTTGCATTATATTTTTTTTTTTAAGTGGGGGAGGGTTGGACTAGATGAAATACAGAGGTCCCTTCCTACCCGTATGATTCTGTATGAATCTGAAATTCCACTCAACATTAATTTTCACACCATGAGAGTCACAAACCAAAACAAAACCAGAAAGAAAACAAGCAAACAAAAAGAAAACAAATATCCACAACTCTGGAAATCTGCCAGAAACAAAATAAATTAAATTTTGCAATTTCCAAAACTCACAAATCTGTGACAGCCCATTGGTAAGGATGTCAACAACTACTTCTGTTGGCAGTGCTAATTGACTTTGGCTGCATGGCTTTGCAATTTCATCTTTTTGCATGTCAGGAATTGTAAAAATCGTAAAAAAACATTGTCAGAAATGTAAAAATGAAGAAAAGTAATAAAAAGGGAAAAAAAAGCAGTCAAAACAACTTCTGATTCTTGTCTTCATGTTAAACTTTGTATTTAACATGATACAAGTAAGTTGTGTGAGAAGGTTGGTTGGTAGTACAACTAAAGACAAATTGTCCTACTCTCGCTTTAAAAGACTCATCTGTTTTTAGGCATTTCTTATCAATGTAATTATTTTCAAGAAGGGAAGTTATGTTTTATGTGTCCCAAAATTTTTGATTTTGCAGTGATTTAGTTGATAGATAAACTTCCGCACTGATATAAAGTGGAGAGGATAATATCCATCTTTAACATTTCTTGGTTTAATTGTCTTACTGCAGCTGAATATGACACACACTGTAAGAAAGATTAATGATGAGAGAAATCTAAAGTCAGCAGCCTCAGGCAAGATGGTTTCTCAAAACTGGCTTTATAATCTCTGAGAAATGATTAACCTTAAATGATTTCGATTTTCTTAAACCCTTTCCTTCTTTTCTTTTCTGAAGCAGCACTACAAGACCTGTTTTACAAGCTCTTCTTTACACTGAAGAAAGCATCCAGCTTTCCAATTTTTGAATGGATTTTAAATAAATTCAAGCAGCATTTCATCCAACTACAGTAGATTGTGACAAAAATTTGCTAAGCCCTACAGTAAAGAATTGTTTACTCCTGTCTTTAGAAGTTTTGAGTATGGGCATCTCCTGTCAGCCAGTTCTCAAAACGAAGTTCTTCCTTGTAAGGTCATTCCTAGTCCTTGGTCTCTTCTTCTCACACATTATACATCCAAAATACATTTCTCATCAGATATTTAAGACATTGTCAACTCATCAGTTTTCTCTTCAATTCTCTGTTGTGGAAAGCCCACCCAGGTCTTAACGGAGCTTGAAGGAGAACATGATGTTGTGGTAATGAGAGCAGCAGCAGAGCTAACCTGTTGGGGAAACAGCTTCTGATGGACAGCTTAGACTGTTTGCCCAGTCTAAATATGCCTGGAATCTAGAGTGCTGGTATAGGTTGCCCAGAGACTGTGGAATCTCTTGCTCGGAGATCTGCAAAAGCCACAAGGATGCGGTGCTGGGCACACTGCTCTGGGTCTCCCTGCTGGAGCAGGGCTGCACCAGATGGACCCTGAAGTCCCAGCCAAGCTCAGCCATTCTGCGGTTCCAGTTCTAGCTCAGTTCCCTTCTGCTTCTAGATACAATTATAGGATATATACTTACCCTAATCATCTTCCTCATAAGGATTCCTAATTTTTGACTGTATCTGTAGTATTATTTTAAGAGATTCAACTCCCTTTAGCAATTAATTGATTATAGTTTGCTTTAAACACAAGATCCGAAAAATTCACATCAAAAACTTGGGAATGCTGACAGACTGTGAAAATATTCTACTCCAACAAAGCCCAAAAATTAAACACAAGAAACAAAATGAAACAAACAAACAAACAAAAAGAATGAGAGAGAATGATATACTCCATCTTTAAATTTCCTCTCCAATAGCCTTGTTCCAAAGGAAACAGACAAAGGAAAAAACTCAGTAGCATATAAAATACTTCCAAAAGCTGGAATCACATCGATGTCCATTAGTATAATTAATATATACTATCTTAAAGTCTAACTGTGAGAACAATTTTCAAAATATCTGGTAATTTGATACATGGTACTTTACTTAAAGTAGATGCTTGAATTAAAAATAGCTTTAAAATAAAATTGGTGTATTTTATTACATTCAGCAATACCTTTATTTTCTGAGAGTTCACAGCCAAGGAGAGAAATAAGTATTTCCTATGCAAAGATATAGCAAAGGTCAGTCTTTTAAGATTTCAGTGGCATGTTAAATTTCTCCTTTGGCATACAAAGTAGAAGAGCAATACAGGATACAGAATGGCCAAATCAAGGAATTCACAAGTGTTGGCCTATTTCCATGACAGTTACTGGCTTGGTCAGAAACTAATTAATTGCAAGAGCTGGAGAAGTGTTCATGAGACTGTTTAACAGAAAAGTGGTCTGTTACTGTAGTCAACCTAAAGTTAAATATGAGTAGACAATATCATGCTATCTATGAAAAAATAAGCATTTAGAGGGAGCGTAAACAAGAGCATGAGGTACAACACATGGAAAGTCCTTCTCAACCTAAATCCAGTGTAAGTTAGAGCCACAGCTACATGCAGATTTGACAGTAGATAAAAGAGCAGAGCTTTCCCAAACGTATGAAAAAAAGACTGAAAATGTATTTTCCTTTAGCTCTAAAAGAGATAAAACTAACAGGGTACATGAAAGGATGATGCTAAAGGGAAGAAAAACTCTATTTAAACTTTCATATGCAAAAAAATAATGAGCTTATTCTGAAAAAGAAAAGACTTGGGTCAAACATTAGCTGAACTTTCTGACAGCAAGGATCATGAAACAGAGGAACAAATTTGCAGAGGATATTGTGATCTTTCTTCTGCAAGAACTGAAAATCAGGTTAGTCTAAACATCTGCTAAGGATCATTGACCTTATAGGGGCAGGGTTTCTTTTCTTCCCTAGTTTTCTGAAAGTGTATTTTCTGTTTATTATAGGGATTGACTGGTTATACTGTGAACGAATATTAGATTGGTCCTTGTTAATCAGTCAGTTCTATGAATTTTCTAATTTACCAGCATAAGACAAATCTCAACAAAAATATACTAAAAAGAAATATAAATTTAAAAGGTCCCCAAAAGCACTCACAATAAAATTTTTCAGGATGCTTTCTGCAATACATACTCTCACAGTTCCTGAGGAGATTCAGATTATGTCAAATGTGTAAAAAGGGAAAATGGAATACCATAATTTCATAAAAAACAATAAAGAATTTCAGTGAGTCCAGGAAAACACTAAAATATGAATAAAATATTTAGCTTAAGAAAAAGAATTAAAACTTCTTTTAGAGACTAATGTGATGCTGACTTGAAAATCCCCAGTAAAGTCAATGCAACTTGAGACCAAGAACACTGCTGGACAGAAACTAATATGACAGCAAAAGCAATGGATATGAACAGGGATTTTTGAAAGTGCAATTCTGCATTTTAGTTTATAAGTTTATACCTACCTTATAAGATGATGATTAAAAAAAAAAACAATTTATCCTTTGCTTACAGACAGGCTATAGAAATAAAGCCCTGATTTGCTCTATCAATGGCCTTAACGGATAAGCATCTCCTAACCCAAACATTTTGTTTCTAAGCACACCACTATTATTATTTTTACTTAGAAAGTTTTATTGCTCCCAAGGAACATATCTGATGCATTAGAAATCTCATGTCTTAGTGAGGCTTGGGAATGCCACAGGTGGCCTTCATCTGAGGTGAAGAATTGAAAAAAAAAAAGAAAAAAAAAAACTATTGGGAAGTCTTTCTTCCATGTGTCTGAAACAAAAGGGGTGGGACATCCCCTTACAAATTAAAAAAATCATTAAAGTTAAGAAAGATATCTAAGATCATCTACTGCAACCATCCAACTCAGCTACCTCCAATACTACCCACAATATGACCTGTTTCATTCAGGGATGCTAACAAGCTCAACATTTTGTGTTTTGTTTTTTTTTTTTTAAATTAAAATTATGTTAAGTATTATGAAAATAAGTCAGAGGATAACTTGCTCCCTAGGACAATATTAAGTTCTGTTCTTACCTCAGTTAAACCCACTGAACTAAAAACTCAGATATTGCTCATAACTCCAGTTAGCCATATTTCAGCAGCCTCCTACTGCTGCTGCAAATGGAAACTGTACTGGTACTTGCCTGGAAAGGACTTTAGAACCACACCTAGTGACAGAACCTGTGTGAACAGCTTACACAAAACTTGTGTTATAAGTATTTCAGAAGTACAGAAATTCTGATTCTTTTTTGTAATTGAAGTTCAACAAAATTATTAGGAAACAGTAGCTGCGAGGCTGCGGAGCGATAGCTTTGTTCTGAAAGAACTGAATTGGGACAACTGAGGGGATAGTGAGTAGTAATGCTGACGTCAGACCAAGCGTTCATGTATGGAAGCTTCAACTGCAGCTGATCCCCAGAGAAAATAAAACACTGAGTATCTCCCTAATTTCCACGTAGTGAATCATTCCTATGGAGGTAAGCACTACAGTGTCCAAGAAGAAAAATTTGTGTTCAGCGACCCATGCTTTTCTCTCCTGTCTTTAAGGATGGGACCCAGACATTTTGAAAAAAATAAACTTGAATTACAAGTTGTGAGTAAATTTTATGATGTTTATAATAATACAAGCTAGGATTGTCCTAGAAATTCATGTCCTAGAGCATGAATTGCGGAAAAGTACAGTATGATTTCAAGTTTCAGAAGCAAGTTCTCAAAACATTTAGGAACTTGACTAAAAATAAAAATCTGACTGTGACTGACAATATTTGTCTACTATATATCATATAATCACACAATGGATTGGTCTGGAAAGGATTTTAAAGCCCATCCAGTTCCAATCCCCTGACATGGGCAGGGTTGCCACCAACTGGATCAGGCTGCCCAGGGCCCCATACAACCTGGCTCTGACCAGCTCCAGGAATGGGGCATCCACAACTTCTCTGTCCAAAATGTATATGATATGTATTTTTGTATGTTGATGTTACATTCAAAAGGCTGCAGTTGGGCAGGTGGGATGATGGGAGAAAATTCGTGTTTGTCGTCTCCGGGTGCTGCACTATCCTGCTGATGAAAGGCAGCACTGACCCTCCCCATGGGGCAAGAAGGAGGACAGACAGACAGATGTGGCAGAGTCGGTCAGCAAACAGCCTATGCAGGTATGGTTTTAAAAGTGCAGACAGCCTTGTAGACCCCAGGAGAAAATCCTTTTTTTCCAGTGATCAAGAAGGGTCTGCACCCAACTGCCGCAGTGCTTTAGTTGGCTGAAGAGTTCCTGGAACACAGCAAAAGGTGTGATTGATTCAAGGCTCAGAATTTCTACACCCCCTTTTACAATTGACTTTGGCATGGGTTTTTTTTATGACAAATTGCTTAAGAAACCAGTAAATTTCTCTACATCAAAGTCAACAAAAAAAGAAAGACGCATTCTTTCAGAGTATTGACAAAAACAAGACAAAACAAAACAAAACTGCAGTCAGTGTGCATGTATTTGAAGCTCTGTTCTTATTCTTATGTTAAGGATTTAGGTTTTGTGACTTGCATATATTCTTGATTTTGAATGGTTTGCTTCTTCTATAAGAATACTGCCTTGGTATGAACAAAGGTTTTATGTTATGTCATTTGTTTGGTTCTGAAATTGTCTGCTCACTGTTGCTGTAGAGAGACTGAAGGATTCATTACTGGCAGCTTGGTCATCACATACAGAAAACACAAAAGAATTCTGGATAGCTGTTTAGCAGAATGAGGTACAGTTTGGAAGAATAACTGTAACACTGTCCTCTCAAACACTTCATCTACAGGTTAGCTTCATCGAGAATGTAAATCGATGGAATGTAGAAACCAGCAGAGCTATTATCATAGTTTTGTCCTATGCATTTATATCAAAAACTGCTCTTATATAAGAGCTCCTCATACTCTCAAGCATTTGTGGAAATGAAATGATACTTCAGAAGTTTTAACATAAAAACTTCAAAGGCGCTGAAAAATACTGTACTGTGCTGCACAACAGCTTGTAACTTCCTTGCACGTGCATTCACCACAGAACTGAGAAAAACTAGCTCAGGCCCTAACCAAGACCATCCACTTGAGTCCTACCAGTACTAGCAAGAGGCCTACAACAAAGACAGAAGACAACGCCAAATTACATCCTACCCACAAATAGAGTAAATGTGTCAAAAGACAAGCTAAGCTAAGAGAGCCCTTCCACTCCAGAAAGTCAACACAAGCAGAGCTCAGCGAGCCGCAGGCACAGAGGCTAAGCAAGGTGAAGGGCTCCTGACGTACAGCAAGACCCAGCACTGATCCAGAAAGAATATAACCAGCTATATTTCTTCAATAGGTCACTCTAAGGCAGACAGCTTCATGTGATGACATAAAGCCTCCCACAGTTGGTGTCAAAATTTCCCACTGATACTAATTTTCATTTAACACTTCAGTAACTTCACAATATTGTTTTTGTTTTCTTTTTTCCCAGCTAAACTCTGAACAGTTGGGTATCTCTCTAGAAAACTGAAAACTAATTTTAAGTAGTGATATACGTAAATATATTAATATATATTTATAATATTTATTATATTTTTTATTTGATATATTTAAATTATGGGCGTTTCTAGTATCTTTTATCAAAAAGAAACTAAAAATATCAGTATTTTCTAACAAAATTAACATTCCTATCCTCTTAATAAAAGAAAAAAAAAAAACCACATTTAATTAATTTATGGCCCTAATGCAAGTAATTACAGAAGGATTCTACCAGCTTGTAGCAAAACTGTAGGAACTTGGAAATAATTCTAAGCAAATTGAAATGTGAAATGTAAACCTAGAATCCCAAGTAAATGTAAGCGGGTATTTAAATACCTCTTACAAGCTTGAGGAGCTTACATATTGCAATAGTTAAAAAAAATTGAAAATTGAGGCTGTGATAAGAACAACTGAGTATTACTGGATAGGATATCAATTCTCTAGAAGGGAGAAGAGCACAGAATAAGCTTTTTCTAGATGGAATGGGTTGGGATGTATTGTTTTCTTTCAGGTTCATCTCACTCCCTGCGGTAGGACATGAATTTAAAAAGACCATTGCTCTGATCAAGCAGAACAGCTTCTGGTCCAGAAGCAATGCTCTGTAGCTTCAACAAGAAACATCAAAAAGTTCATCACCCCTGAAAAGCAAAAATGAAATTGGTTCGTTTGTCTGCCATTTACGCTTCCTGTGATGTGAACTCATACTGTGAACAGGCCAGGTCCTCGTGGGAAATATTTGCAAAGGAGTGCAGAAAGCAAGCATAGCAGTCATCACTATAATCACTAAAGAAAACATGGCCATACTGATAATAAAGGTAATCATGCTTTTCATTTTGGTAATCCTACTGCAGAAGCTTGAAAAGGTGCAACAGGTCCAGAAAAGTCTATTAGAAAAATGATCCTGTCCTGCAGTCATGTCACAAAAGGGAAAAGCACACAGAACCTGTCAGAGCCCATGGCAAAGTAAATCACCCAGGAGCTTCCGGCCCATCCATTCGCTTGAGACTTCTTGCCAGAAAACACTCCATTGTTGAATAACAAGCAAGAGCAAGATGAGGCTTTTTGATATGCAAGGTATTTTGCCACCACATTTTAATAAAGCCTCTGACAATTTAAATGACTGCAGGTGATTGCAGTTTAAATCTAGAGTTTTCAAAGTAAATGCATATAAAGCATTAATCCATCAGAATGAGGTTAAAGGGGATAAATATCCTACAACTGCAGTTTTAAATTACTAATTAGCTACTCAATAGAACTATTGCAGCTTCTTTTTGCTAACCATTAAACGATAAAGATATGAAGACAATACAAGGAGAATGACCTTCTATATGTCACAGAATATTGCTAAAGGCATCTGCAGCTAATGGGCCTGTGCTTCCTCGTGCAGCAAGAGTAAATAGGTTTATTAGCTTACTCAGCTGGAAAAAGCTTAGCAGTTACTGGTCATCTGATAACAAATTTAATTCATAGTTCATTTAGCTATAAAGGGAGCAGATTTTTTTTTTTATGCTGTTATTCAAATGTCCTGAAACATAATCTGTACCCAGAGGGGGTAGGACAGACTCATGAACCCTGGAACAAAATGTTATCTTCTCATTGTGACCTAGTTTGCATCTTGTACCACCACATGTGAGCTTATTACAACCGAAGCATTGATGTCAAAGGAAAGGATTAGCTGTTACAACTAGAGATAAGAAATGGGAAAAAAATGAAACCTTCTTGAAATCTGCACAAACCTCGCGAGTACACAAATTCCCTAATTATATGACATGCAAGAGAACAAAAACAAACCCCCTTCCCCCAGGAAAAAAAAAATAGCAAAAATATTCTGATGTTCATTAAAAGAACAACAACAACAACAAAAACCAACAACATGTCAGAGAACAATTTTCTTCTCAAATCACACTTTGGATTTCACTTGAATCTAGAACATATAGGTTATCATCCTTATGTTAACTGTGTTGTGTGTATGAGCCTATCTTGTTTTCACATCTGGTACACGTTTGCCTGCAGCTACCTCATGAATCTTTCTAAGCCACCAATCTGTGAATTTTTACTACTGAGGTAAGAAGTATTGGTAAGACTGACATAAAGGGGAAATGAGCAGTCAGGATGAAGTACAACTCACTAAGTACAACTCACTCTCTACTCAAATATCCCCACAAATTAATCACAAAAATTAGTTCTACAAGTTCACATATGCTAATTTATTCCCCACAGAAGCCAGATTAATGGCAAAGACTAAAACAACTAGAAAAGATTTTGATAACAGAGATCAAATGTCAAGGTGCAAGAACAAGGAGAAAGTCAGAATCTATCTAAAACTAGTGCAATAGCAAGGCTACCACATAGTTTTTGTGGAAGGAAGGAAGGGAGAGAAAGAGGAGGAACCTTACCAAAGCAATGAGTGCTTTATTTCAGATTTTTTTCCTTGCATTCACTATTAAGCCAGGTATCACTTCTTCCAGTGGAATTCTAAATGTTCACTTTTAGTCTCAGTAATACGTCTGCTCATTATATCTTACTTCCTATGTAGCCTTCTTAATGTCAATAGTAACTCATAGAACTGAAGGAAACACTTTAATTTTCTTTGCAAAACTGTGTGAAAAATACTCCAGTGATAAATGAAACTGAAGGATTGGAGTGCATTCAGTCTTCAGCACATATTTAGATATCTACAGTGCTGAAACCTGATACAACGGAAAGGAGAGCATTCATTTCTCACACTGTTTGTCACAGGCTGATCTGCAAGCAGGGAACAAGAGGAGCTCTGTTATTTTCTGGTTTAGCTCAGAACAAATCTAATAATACCAGTCTCACAGCTCCTGTGGCAGCAGGAGCGCTTTATGTGGGTTATGAGGGTATGGATCTGGCTGCTACAGCTACATTTCCCTTGGTTCAGTTGGATAACCCACAGACCACAGTCACCTAGAATGTTCTCTACTCTTCATTCAAGAAATAGCACAATAGTCTTCTATGCCAGTGCTCTTTTTACATCTTAAAAGACAGAGTGCATGTATATTTTCTTTACCAATGGCTGCAGTAGTAACTTATAGAAAAAATGAAATGCTCAGACTATGGCAGTGTCTTTTATATGCTTTTAGAGATGTGTGGTGGCTCAGAGATGTTTTGCATGCAGACTGCCTGGTTTAAACGCCCACATGAAAGACACAGTTTGTATGTGAATCACACGCTGCAGTAGAAAAAGCTCATCAGATTTCTAAAAGGGACTGTATCTTTGTGGAAGCAAAGACGCATTAGTCTTAAAATATCAGCAGAGGACAATAATAAATATGTCCTATTTACACTCATTGCTCCACACAGCCTGAAGTCAATCACTGCTCTGGTGTTTCTTTTTCTTATTAACTGCCTCTAAATAAATAGCTTCCCTGTGGAGGAACTATAGCTAAGACGAAACAGCAGATTCTGAGGCATACATATGCCTTATATTGGCTGAATCAAGAAACATTAGCAATAAGCTAGAAGCTAAGATCTCTATTATTTAAAGTAAACCTTGTCTCTTACAACCTTTGATAAGGTAAAGAAAGCTTAGCTGCAACATGGTACCAGCTTACAAAGGAGACATGAACGAGAAAGGAATTCAAACAGTGGACTGGTGAGAAGAAAAGGAGAATCACAGAATCACAGAATTGTAGGGGTTGGAAGGGATCTCCAGAGATCATGGAGTCCAACCCCCCTGCCAAAGCAGGTTCCCTACAGCAGGTCACACAGGTAGGCATCCAGGCAGGTCTTGAACATCTTCAGAGAAGGAGACTCCACCACCTCCCTGGGGCAGCCTGTTCCAGTGCTCCGTCACCTCACTGTAAAGAAGTTCTTGCGCACATTTGTGCGGAACTTCCTATGCTGCAGCTTATGTCCGTTACCCCTTGTCCTGTCTCCACGTACCACTGAAAAGAGACTGGCCTCACCACTATGGCCCCTACACCTCAGATATTTATAGACCTGGATCAGGTCCCCTCTCAGTCTTCTCTTCTCAAGGCTGAACAGACCCAGTTCACTCAGCCTTTCCTCATAGGAGAGATGCTCCAGGCCCTTCACCATCTTTGTGGCCCTCCGCTGGACTCTTTCCAAGAGATTCCTGTTCTTTTTTGTACTGGGGAGCCCAGAACTGGACGCAGTACTCCAGATGAGGCTTCACCAGGGCAGAGTAGAGGGGGAGCATTACCTTCCTCGACCTGTTGGCGACGCTCTTTTTAATGCACCCTAGAATGCCATTGGCCTTTTTGGCCATGAGGGCACACTGCTGGCTCATGGCCAGCCTGTCGTCCACCAGGACACCCAGGTCCCTCTCTGCAGTGCAAGAAAAGTCTCTGAACATGATAAAAAGGTGGAGAGAAGAACGAGCCAGCCAAAGAAAGAAAGAAGGTCCTGTCTTGGGAAAAAAACAACAACAAGTCAGCAAGACTTCATGAAAAGATGGAAGCTTTGAAGAGCAATTCAGAAGCATAAAGGTTGCTGGAACTGTGGGCATGGCATTCATTTGTGCTGAAGATGTAGAGCTCCTGCATTCACATGCATTTGATCATAAAAGTCACAGAGTAATACAACCTTTCTCTTGCTGCATCCTTCTCTTTTATCACACCTAGAAATGGATTTGCGTAAGGCACACTTTTTTGGTTTGTGGCCTTTTGCTTTATGTATCTTTGAAAAAATCTTTTTAGTGCTTTTTTATTTTTCCTCCATCAGCCTGAAAGCCTGAAGAAGCCCAAAATGAAACCGATGTGGGAGTTTCACGTCTTGTAAACAAGTTCCACATGCGGTGGTCCTTTCAACTCCCCCACATGTTCAGAAAATATACTTTATGGAAAGAAGAAGAACCAGGAGAATGAAACAGCTGAGTAATGATGCTGGGAGAGCTACTACCAGTGACAGTTTGGTTCTCTGGAACTCTTAATAGATACCAGTAAAAGATAAAACCTTAAAATAATCAGTGTAGCTTGCTTGTTTTAATTCATTCTCTTCCTGGGTATGAAAGAATATTTCAGTCTTATATGAGTAAGTATTTTTTGGACTCAGAAAAATTTAGCTTTTGTATGAGGCTGAATACTGAGGAGCAATAATACCTACTAGCTTGCTATTTCACACTATCCTATTAATCAGAAGTTTATTATTGCAAACAAATCTGCTCTCCTGAAAATGAAGTGGAAAACAAAAACCAAGGTATTTTAGCTTTGGCACTGTGTATCTATTTACCATATATATAATTGTGAAAATTTGAACTCTCATTAAAAACTGAAGTAGAAAACAAAACTAAGATATTTTAGCTTTGGCACTGTTGATTTACTATCTAATATACTTAATTATTCTTAGGGTTTTTCTTTAGCATTTCACATAATATTTTTTTGCCTTGTGGCAAAATAATTTCCAGCCCCCATCAAAATTTCTGAAACCCAATGTATTTCATACCAAGCTGCTATATAGTTATAAATCCTCTGTTCCATATGGCCCATAAAATTTACAAGTGGGCAACAAAATTGTCCACATTTAAATACCGTGAGCTGGATCTCAGTTGATGATAATGTTCATTTTCCCTCGGATAAGATGAGGATACTTATCATGTAATAATTAGTCCACCAAGATAAAATATTTTGAATGCTCTCACAGCCTTCAGAACCCTGATAAACAACTGAACCCAAACATCACTGCTCAAGGACTATGCATTTATGAAAATAAAGCCATGGGATAAGACAGTAAAGACAAGCTCCCAGAATATAATTGCCTTTCACAATTGGCTGGACAAAAGAACACTGAAAATTATGAAACAGAATACTGGGCTCTTATCAATAATTTGAACATAATGTCAGACTAATTTCACTAATTTCTGTCTTCCCAATGTATTCCACTATTTTGTTGTGAAGATGAAAGAAATGTTGAAGGAAGAAAAACCAATATGTATGAGCATTTTATGTTCCAAAGAAGTAACATTTCAGATAATTGAACTCTTCAAATATTTTTATGGAATTGAAAACATACAAATGATAGAGGTATTTAAAATCTAAAAATTTTGAATCCAGCATATACTGTACCAGAGGAAAACATAAGCAGAGCTGTGTCTAACATTACTCTGCCATAACCCATGAAAGCAGATTCCTAAGATTCCTTTTGAATCATAGAGTTATAGGATCATAGAATGGCCTGGGTTGAAAAGGACCACAATGATCATCTAGTTCCAACCCCCTGCTATGTGCAGGGTCACCAACCACCAGACCAAGCTGCCCAGAGCCACATCCAGCCTGGCCTTGAATGCCTCCCGGGATGGAGCATCCACAAACTCCTTGGACAACCTGTTCCAGTGTGTCACCACCCTCTCACACTCTGGGGTGAAAAATGAAAGAGATGCCTAGAAAGAGAGTAGCTGAACAACAATCAAAGCAGGAATATCTAAAAAAAAAAAAAAAAAGAAAGAAAGATGTGAGAATCTGGAGTTTTCAAAGAAGATTTGAAGATTTGAAGGTCTCTGTGGTATCATATATATTCACCTCCAAAAAATGATCCTCTGGATCTCTGATAGAATTATTGAATTCTATTACCAATTTTAAATGCAGAAAATTAGGATGACTGAATATGACAGCCAAAGGCAATGCCTTGTTTGTGGTGTTTCTTAAGATTGATGTTAGTCTGGGCATTCTGAGTATATAGATTCTTATGAGTAACTGAAGGAGATTAGGAAATTGTATGGAAAAAAATTATCAATTGGTATTTGGAGTTTGTCTTTAGAAGTCATTGCATCACCATAACGTTAGCTCTGTTATAAATCTGCTGAGTTGTGCCAGAGAGAAAGAAAAATATGACAGTGTATTTTTTCCAATACAGTTATACCTACTGGGGGTCCCTTCCTGATTGGGCAGTCGTGTGACTATAGCAAATGCCTGTCAGCACTGTGAACTGCACTGTGAATACAGCTCTGTGAACTAGGATGAACCAGTTTTAGGTCATAGCAGAAAACAGGGAATACACATCCAGTACACAACCAATACAAGCTTTGAGAAAATACAAGGAAATAACAAGG
The DNA here is from genome assembly GCF_019232065.1 of Centrocercus urophasianus. NCBI lineage: Eukaryota > Metazoa > Chordata > Aves > Galliformes > Phasianidae > Centrocercus > Centrocercus urophasianus. Next base: position 13,670,170 of record NW_024884142.1, on the reverse strand, counting down.
ATGCTTGAGAACAGCCCATGCAAAACTGGGAGCAGGAGAGGAAGAGGGAGGAATGGCTCCAGCAGTGCCAGCCCTGGTTCACCTACAGCGGGCGAACAGCCTTAACGCGCTTTTTACAGAGTGTATCCATGCACTTCCCAATGCTCTGAATCATGATGTCTGCAGCACGACTGTTAAAACATGCCTGAACAGCACCTAGATGCTTAGTCAAAAAGTACAGAGGTGTTACCTAAGCCAAACTGTTCCTTTTTCAAAGCTCTTCAGAAACCACATCAATAGCTAGAAGGAGACTATTTTACTCTTCAAGCAACACAATGAAATCACTTGTTCTTTCAAAAGTCAAGTTTGCAACTGGGCCTTTGTGGAGCATTCACAATGTGTGTCTTCAGGTACCCAGACTTCTTAAATTGGTCAACAGGAAAAAAAAAAAAAAAGTTCCTAAATTAGGGTTCTCCAGCCTGCCCCCTTGAGAGCAGATGGAGACCCGTGTGACCTATTGTGTGGAGCCTGCTTCAGCAGGGGGTTGGACTTGATCTCTTGAGATCCCTTCCAACCCCTTCGATCCTGTGATTCTGTGATTTCTTGATGATGTTGAAGCACACTGAAAAGAGTTACCCTAGGCACTAATGTTAGGTCCCGGGAATACTGCTGTATATTTTCAAGCTACAGTTATTATTATTTTAATGTACACAGTATTGTAGTATCTGCTGTAGTATATCTGCAGTATTCTCCGGTGCCGATCCATGTTGTCAAACAGCTGCGGATCAATGTTTCTGGCTTTTCTGAAAACACATTCAGGAAAAAACGTGACTAGAAAATGAAAAGCAATTTTAATGAGCAGATTTCTCCTGCCTTCTTCAGAAAAATAAGCAGGTCAAGTCACAACACCAAAGATGGCATCTTAGTATGCATTTATTCCTGAAAAAATAAATCTATCCATAATATGCCAGCAAAAGAGAGGATGACATTCTACACTTAAATTATAACACACTGTTCCAGGGTCACTTTTTGTTACCTGAGCAAATAGGTTTCTAGCTCATCTTGCTGAGTGTTGAACAGCAATATATTGGGGTTTCAACTTAGGAAGGTTTTTAACGATCAAAGTTTAATGGGTCTTCCTTGGTGAGTTTTTTGTTCTAATTTTACAGAGAACTTCTAAGGAATTAATAAGAAAATAATTGCTACTTATTAGGACAAAAAACAAAAAACAAAAAACAAAAAAAAAAAAAAAAAAAAACTTGTATTGAAATCTCTTCTGCAAAAAAATGGACATCGGAACAATGAAGCACACTGCAATGAAAAGTGATGCTAAAAATTATCCTCAAAAGTACATTGCTGTAAGTCACAGTTCAGCTATGAGTGTTCCTGCAAAAACTACAGGCATAATTCTTGCATTGCAAAAAGTGGCCTCAGTATATATTTGTAATAATTAAGAGCAATCATAACAACACCTAAATCTCAGAATTGATGAGATGTGACAGTGAAAAATAAGTGGGCCATACTCTGTTATTGACTGTAGATTTTTAGTTGTTTTGATTGCAAGCTTTTAGTTTTCAGTGAGGATATTTCTTCAGTTTGTACAGCAACGCACTAGCGATGAACCTGGTCTCATATCTCTGTACAAAAACAAAATTTGTCACATTTCCCTTTAAAAGCAATTCAGTACCGCTCCTCCGAGATACTGTATCAGCCAACAGTGGCATGTCCCCTTTTGTACTTATGTTTCTCTGTCAAACAACTATGCTGGCAAGGAAAATACATGGTACTCAGCATTTGTATTCGAGTTCCCTCTGTCCTCGTCCATGGCACTGGCGCAGAACAGACTCTTGTTCCAATTCTTTCATGTAGGAATTTTCTTCAAGACTTGAGGCCCTTAGAGAAACTGGTAGGACTTAAGAGATTTGCACAGTGTGTCTGTCTTTGGGAAAGACATTACATTGCTTGTTTGTTTTTTTGTCATACTGATGCATCAAATTCCATGCTGTCTAAAACTGTGCATTGGCTCTACTAGCAAAGAGCGCAGAAGTGGCTGCTTCCATGGACTGTTTTTTTCAATTGGTTGCCTGTTTTCAAGCTAGTCTTCCATGTTACACTTCTTGGTGTATTCTGCACTAGCAGGGATAGCTTTACTCCAAGAAACTGGATTACAAGGAAGAATCCATGCAGAACATTGTGTAGTTAGTTTTGCACTGAATGGACAGAATTTAATGTTGAAAAAGTAAAATAAAATGACAGTGTACAATGTTGTACATTTGAAAAATGTGTCGGTTGACAGTAAAACAGTTGAAAAAAAAATAAAATCCAAATTTCTGTCATGTCACATTAATACTGCCTTTTTCCTTGTCATTTGCTTCTGAACAGCTGGTTAATGGAAATGAATACAGCTTGCTAAGCATCTTCAGGAGCAACAAGGTGAAAAAAGAGGTCAAAAGATAAGGAGAAAATAGCCTAAGGGAGCATTCATCACGGAAAAACGGAAGATTTGCTTTTTTCCTTGCCCAAATAAGAAGAGGGTTCCACAGGTTATACTTAAACAGGTGAGACAGTTATTTGGATATAATGGAAATCTAATTCTACGGATGTCTATTATACAGATGAAAATCAGAGAGGAAACCTGCAATTTTGTGTTCAACAGATCTGAAAGGAAACCTACTGCTCTATTAATTTGAATTCTTATACTGATTTGTTTATTTAGCCTGTGTGGTTGTACTGCCCAACAAAACCACCCAATGTGTCATCCCTACTTCTTCCATTCCTTTCTCTTAAAGATACAGGGTTAAATTTAAATGTACAGAATTCAACAGGCTATTTGCCTGAACAAGGAAGGTAATGAATAAATAATCTTCCATTAAAAAGATTCCTGAAATTATATTAAAGATTTTCTTGACAATATTCTTCATTTGTGTCAGTTACAGCTTTTGCATCCTCAGCTGGCAGTTCATTAAGTGAGGAAATCACACAGTCCATCACATCAAGCATTTGACTGAAGGAATGAAAAATGGCAGGCTGTTATCACATCTGTTTATTATTATTTTAATGTGAAACGATCAGCTGCACTGACAAACAAAATTCATTGCTGGTTAACATGAAGAAGGCACAGCTTGTGAGCAGCTCAATAGGAACATTTGGGTATCGTTCTTGCTGCCATTTGAATTAATGGGAATTTTGCCATTGAGTTCAATAAAAGCAAGACCAGATCCTACACAGTGCCTTCATAATTATACTAATAAAATTTGAAATTTCAGTGATAGCAAATAGCACAGTTAAATTGCTTTAACATAGATAGAAAAATGATATCCCTTCTTCTGAGCTCCTAGAACTTTGCTAATAAAATACATCTGTAACTACATAACTAAATACATGCATAAAATATTCTTATAGAATTTATATATTATGTTCCAGAGCATTCCAAAGATTTCTTTTTTTTCAGAATGGTATCACCTGAGATGTAACACTAAATTGTACTCATGAACATTTGGAATTTTAACTGATCTCATATTGGTGTTTTTTTCCCCTTCCAGAATTTAGTGTTCTATCTTTAAAAGGTCTTTGCTTTCTCTTAAGGATTAAAAGCAAAGTTAAGAATTGGCTGGCTGGTTTTCCAAGGTACAGTACTGTCTGTATAGAACTTATAAAAATTATACTGTATGCAATAAGCATAGGAATTTCCTAACGGTCACAAAGATGTAGAGGTACATTACTGCAACTTAGACAAACAATTGCAATGCTCACTCAGTCATGCACCTATAGCCACTGTTTCTCTGCTCCGAAAGTGTGGATCTTTCCCAATTATAACACTCTTTTATTTTTCACTTCTGATACCATCCAAATACCACCATAGCTAACCTCACAATCTCTTTTGCCCCATACCTCCATTTGCACCCTGATCCCTTTCATTCCTGTTTATACACTGTTACGCCTGTGAATCCAGAGGGCACCAAATGTTTTTGGATGTTTTAGGCCCTGTGTGTGGGACAATACAATGTCTAATTGCAGCTAGGTAATCACTAGAGAGCGGAGCTAAATTCTAGGAGAAAAGTCTCTCTCCACAACAGGTGAGCAATAAGATAGCACAAGCCACTTCATGAGGTAGGTGAGATAAAGTGAAGGAGTGGAAAGTTGCACCAAGTCCCACATAGATGAGAACACAGCTAGTAAACCAGATTATTCACTAATCTGCTTAATACTTCAAATATACACAGGAGTATGAATAAGTATAACTACAGAGAGATGCAGAACGGATATTCAAAGCAGAGCTTCATTCATTTCTTAAAGTAAAATGTATTTGTAGACACAAATGGAAGGACTTCATAGAAATAATGCTTCTTTCAAATCAACCATAGCAGTTGTTAGTTTGAGCAAGAGCAAAGTTAGATTACTTGTGTCTTCAAGAGTTTTTAAATCTGTACTATCTCAATTAATTCAAGATAAAAGTGTGTTATTCAAGTTTGATGAAATGAAAGGCTTTCTTGAATCACAAATTAAATTAAAGGAAGAAATCTGGAGGTACTGTTCTGGATACTGTTTTAACTGATGGCTGCCAGTTTTTCTGTTCTTATGGCATGTTACTTCTCTATCTAGTTTCGCTTCCTCTCCTCCTCAACTTAATGAAAATATATGATTTTTGTTTTAGAATTATGCCTGTAAATATATCGTTGCCTGTATTTACTCATTAATTTTCTCTTTTCAGTCTTTCAGTTGTTTCAATTCTGGTTTATGGTTATTCCCTAAAATATTCTAAGGGCTTTTAAGGCAAAAAAAGTTGTATGTTTTTTTTTTTCTGTTGCATCAAACACAGTGAATTAAAACACATTTGAAAAAGAAAATTAAGAATCACAGATGTGCAGGTGTTAGAAGGAACCACAAGAGATCACCGAGTCCAACCCCTCTGTTAAAACAGGTACCCTACAATAGATCGCACAGGTAGGCGTCCAGGCAGGTCTTGAATATCTCCATAGAAGAAAACACCACAACCTCTATGGGAAACCTGTTCCAGGGCTCTGTCACCCTTATTGTAAAAAAGTTCTTCTGCATGTTAGTATGGAAATTCCTATGTTCAAGTTTTAGGCCATCTTGTCACAATGCACCACACTCAAGAAGAGCCTCACCTCATCCATTTGCCTCCCACCTGCCCCATCCCTGGAGGTTCAAGGCCAGATTGGATGGGGCCCTGGGCAGCCTGGTCCAGTATTAAACGTGGAGGTTGGTGGCCCTGCCTGTGGCAGGGGGGTTGGAGATTCATGATTTTATGTCCCTTCCAACCCTGGCCATTCTGTGATTCTGTAATTCTGATCTCCATAGCAGGAGAACTTCACAACCTCTCTGGGTAACTTCTTCCAGTGCTCTGCGACCTTACCATAAGTTCTTCTGCATGTTAGTATGGAACTTCCTATGTTCAAGTTTAGTCTATTACTCTTTGTCCTATTGCTAAACACCACCAAGAAGAGTCTGGCCTCATCCATTTCCCTCTCACCTCCTATTAGATATTCATAAACATTAATCAGATCTCCTCACAGTCTTCTTTTCTCCAGGCTGAACAGACACAGGTCACTCAACCTTTCCTCATACAGGAGATGGTCCAGGCCCCTCATCACCTGCTGGACTCCTTCAAGGAGATCCCTGTCTTTTTTGAACTGGAGAGCCCAGAACTGGACACATATCCTAAATGTAGCATCATCAATACAGAATATATGGGGACCTCCCTCAAACTGCTGGCCACACGCTTTTTAATGCACCTCAGGACAACACTGGCCTTCTTGGCCACAAGGGCACACTGCTGGCTCATGGCACTAACTGTTTTTGTCTTTAGGTTTTCATTTGTTAGGTAGCTTATGATATAATAACACACAGAAAGAAAGAAGAAAAAAAGAACGGCACTCATTTAGAAGTAACCAAAAAGCAAAAAGTATGCAATTTAGAGGGGCTTTTAAAATAATGTTACTTTCCAGCTGCAAAGACATGGTCAGTTTTACTGTGCTAGGAATGGGAAGTCATAAGGAACTCATCTTTCACTAAAGAATAGCCAAATTAATGTGAGTAGAACAGATGTCTCAGTAGATCAATAACGTCCCCTTGACAGTCACTAACATATGCCAAAACATAACATCTGAAAAACAATGAGGAACAAGACAATAAGCACCTGTTACACTACCCCAGCTTAATTGTTAAGGTGACACTTAGCAAGCAGTTCAAGCTGAATACAAATCAACCTATAGAAAAGTTGCACAGTCTGCTTAAATATTTAGTCAAAATTTCATGGAAGAAAATGCAAAGACTACCTGGGAATTTGCACCACTGTAGTGCATGGGAAGCATGGATTCTGGAGCTAAAAATACTAAAATAACACAGTATCTTGTCAAGGTTTCAAAAACATTAGTATACTCAAGAATAGATTCAGTACAAACTGAGGTGATATTCTGTTACTCGGGTTATTCCAAGGTCCTCTGCTATTCATATATATTAGTTTTTCCTTTATTCATCAAACTTATATGTTACTACAGGGAAAACGGTACAATATCATCAGGAGATGGGAGAATGTTCCTTGATAGAGATCTGAGCATAAGCAAGCACAGATGATAAACGGAAGATATAGCAGAGTTGCTTAGAAGACAACAGAATAATTTTAATTTCTCCACAAGTGCCTATCACATATAATTGCTATTTTTCTATTTCTATTTTGCTATTAGCAGCAGCGAAACTCCATCTAGAAAACTATACTGAGCTTGCCAAAATTAAGTCAAACAAAAGTTCTCAACATTCGTTATTGCTTATTTATACTTAGTAAGATTTTCCTAACATCATAATTTACAGAACTAAAGTTACTCAGAAACACAACATACAACTGTCGGTTGGAAGGCAAAACCTCAGCTACTAAAGACAAGAGTTGATGATAATTACAATGCACCTCCATGTTTATCAAGCCTGGATTCAAGAAGAATGAATTGAAGTCACATGCATTCCTCTAAGACCGTTTTGTCAGACTCCTGGGGGCACTTGTAGCCCTTTATGGGCTGTCAGTATCCCCTGTGTCCTCATCCCACCTCTGACCCTGTTCAGTCTAGGGCCACCTTATCCCATGGATAAAGGGACAGTCTATGTTGCATCTCCCTAGTCCTGAGGAAGTAGCCAAACCCTTCTCACTGTCACATCTGTATTAATTTCTACAAATACAATAATCCATAAAAAAGGTGTTAACCACTTACTTGGTGTCTAATTTAGCTATGTTTAAAACTGAAGATAGGCATTACTTATCAAAGAATAGTAGAAAAATGACATTTGGAGGAACTACTATTTACTTTTATTCACTTAGACCCCAGGTAGGATAAATGATGTCTATATCATTTCCAAGAGCTGCTTATCTGAGCAGTTCTTAAAAATGTTTAGTGGTTGAGGTTCCTCACTTACCAAGAAATTTATGACACTGCTTCATTGACTTAGCCATTTAAAAGAATGTGAATCATGAAATTGATCAAATTTTCTAGAACCACAACCCATCCCATACATTTCTTCTGGACCATCTCTATTGAATGATGGACTTCTAGTAGTACAGTGCTCCAAAGTGCAGTTGTTTAACTGGTTAATTTACCAGAGGCCTCAATTATTCCTGAGTACAGGATTGCCTCACACATTGTGCTGGATGTACTTTTGCTTTGTGCTTACTTCTTCAAAGCACTGTGGGCTCAAACCCAGCTTTTTCTGAAAAACTGCTACCAGAGCAGCTGTCTTCATTTTTTATTGCTGCAGTAAATAATGCCTCCTTTATAACTTCACATACTTTGTCACTTTGTCAAAATCACTTTGAATTCTAATCCCATCCTCCAGTATACAAGCAGTCTCTTGTAGTTTTGGATCGCAGGAAGATACAATAAGCTCACTCACTATTCTATCATTGAGGTTGCTAATGAAAGGATCCTGGACAATGCATTGCATCAAGTACAGGATACATGACAGCTAGTGCTCTGCTCCTCTACACTACTTGACTTCTTGCTCTAGAATTTTTCCACAGGTTGATGTTAACTGATAAAAAATGCCAGATTGTTCTCTTTGTTCTGCTTACAGTCAAGCACCGTGATTGACTTTTTTTTTTCCCCTTTCCAATTCTCTTGATACTGTGCCTCCTTCAAGATCTCAGACGTTACTATGTAGAGTTCATGCCACGCAACTGCACAGAAGAGTCGTTATGCTAACAGCAGAAAGGCATGGAGGTCTCTGCTCTAGACAAAAATCATGAGAATATGCTGGGATACAACAACCTGGCATGACGGCGTGTATTTGTTGCAAAATTAATCACTGAGGAAGATCAAAATTGTTTAAATAAAGTAACAGAAAACTGGGCTGCAGCTGACAGTCACATAGGACACAGGGCACATGCTGGGTCTGGAACATCATCTGCCACAGAGCAAGGACTGAGCAATGACAATGAAGAAACATTTCTAAGCATGAGGCTGTTATTCACCTAACAAAAGTTATTATTTGGAACAAAAATAAAGATGACCTCTTATAAATTACAAAACAAAGAAAAACAAGCAAATAAAAGCCTTAAGAAAAAAAAAAAAAAAAAAAAAAACAAAACAGAAAATCCCAAGCTCAAGCAAAAATGTTTTATTTCGGACTAAGGGCTGCACATATCTAGCAACATAGTAGCCAATTAGTACACGACAGTGGGATGAGAAAAAAATCACTGATGAAATCCAGCAGTCCTCCACACAACAGAAAGCTGTGAGAGACTTGTTAATAGCACACGAGAGCAGCTGTGCAGTTTAGAAACTCACTGGGGAGTGAGCACAGGTGTACAAAGAAATACTGTTGGAACAACAACCCAGGGAATTCCTCCACATCTAGATGCCAGTGCTAACAGCAGTATTAGTGTTTGTGTCTCTTCACAAGACAATTCACAAATCAATACAATTCAGAACTGGGCTTAAATCCCGGTGGTAACCTGCTAGGTCTTCTTCCAGCAAACTAGAAAGAGCTGGTAGGAGAACTAAGATTCAGGCTTCTGAGCTATGTAGAATACTTCGCAAAATGGCTGCTGAAAAGTGGTACTTAATGAATATATATAAATTTAATTTAATAATGTTAACGAATTTTTAAATTATATTTAATTATATCAAATTTAAGCAGCAAGCAGTGGGAATTATTTCCATGCATTTCCTGCAATATTTTCTGGAAAAAAAAAAGGTTTTGAATACTGAAATATATAATCTAGATTTGATCTGATGTGCAGAATTTTGCTTGAGTCTTTAAAAGGAAACTAAAAAAAAAATAATCTATTTATCATATTAGGTCTGCTTTTAACCTACATATGTTGCTCCAAAAGTAATGCCTCCAATTTATTTCTGTGAAAACTACAACAGTTATCACAGAATCACAGAACTGTAGGGGTTGGAAGGAACCTTCCGAGATCGTCCAGTCCACCCCCACCATGCAAAGCAGGCTCACAAAGCAAGCTGCACAGGAAGGCATCCAGGTGAGTCCTGAATATCTCTAGAGGAGAATCTACAACCTCCCTGGGCAGCCTGTTCCAAATTTTCACCTACAAAACACTATTTTTCAACAAATTCACCACAATTTGCCAACTTAAACGGATGAGCTTATTGAGATGCTCTTCATTTTATGGCATAACAGCAGCACGTATCTGTCCAGAACATGGCTTGTCTTTCATGTTGCTGTCAACACTGCTGAAATGCACCACCCACTGCCTTGCTGTGCTCACATCCACTGTTTGGTCTCCATAAACGTCCAGCAAGAGCTGATGAATGTCAGTGTGTGCCATTTTTTCTACATGGGGGAATTCAGTGGCACACCTTTGCTTCATACGCACTTCCATGTCAGACACCATTCTGTCAGATTGCCCCTCCGCTTCCACATGTCACACAGCAGCAAAATGTAAAGGAATACTGGTGGGAAAGTTCATCCTCTAGTGCCATACCATCAGCACAACATCTGCCTCTGATGTCATGGGACAACATAATAAAATAGCATTATTATTGGAGCAGCCGTCATATGGGAAAGCAAAGCACCTAGTGGCACTCAGGATACACCAGTAAAACCCCCTCTTATCTCTGCCCCCACCTTAAAAGCATTTAGAATGACGTGTGAAACTTGGTAAGAAATCCTGCATCCACTTAAGTCCACGAAAAAATGTGTAACGATGGCAGCGCAGCCAAAATTTTACATCTTAGTTCTTATCATCTGTGCATCAGAGTAGACTTCCAGCCTTACCTTTAAACTTCCTTACATTGGCAGTTAAATCAGAGTTTTACTATGGTGATATCGCAAGCACAATGACAAACGATAGAGAAAGCAAAAGTGTATGCTTCAGTTAATATAATATAGTATATTCCCCCAAACACATCTGAATGCAATGCAAAAAAAGAACAGCAAGGTGACCCTGGTGAAACAGACCTTAACAAATAAGAGTTCTTAGCTGATCAGCATACACATAGTGCCTCACAAACCTATTGTGAAATGATTCAAAGGCATTTGTTATTCTTTCAGTCTCTCTTCCAAATATTCAGTGTTTGTCAGCAATTCTCCATTTCTTGGAATGCACCCCACCATACCATTTCCTGTTATTATAGGTTTTACATTTCATTTTAGAAATAAGCAATATTCTTTTCCAGCAATTTCCAAGGTCCTACCGTATTCCACTATCACGCCTTTTATCTTTTTCTTTATAAGTAGAAAAAGGAACACAAAAGGAAAGTTTGAAAATATCTGCCAGTGCAGGATGTTGCTGATGGAACACTGGGATATCTTAGCAGTCTTTATTAACACCAATTATTCATTTTTTTTATTTGATGTCCTTCTATGTTGGAGGCTGCACAAACAGACACCTTATCCTTGGGGAGTTAATCACCTCCTGGTGGTTGGATTGCAATTGTGATTGTTAAACAATGAACAAAGATATGAGAAAGGTGATCGCAAGTGTCATAAAGGAATATAGGCACTGACTCTTTTAATTTGGTCCTGCAGAGATTGTGGATATTAAATAGAATATGTGAAAAAGTTTTCACAGCCCCTACAATCCTTCTGCAAGCAGGATCTTTTAACAAGTTTCTAATGTATCATTGGTTACACAAATGAACAGTTATCTAATTTCCTTTTTGAACCCCATCTCATGACCTCTCCAGTCCATCGTGGCAAGTAGGGAGCTGTCAATTGAAAGAGCAATTTCTGATGCACCATAAACTAGAGACACCTGTGGAGTGACACGTGTCTTAGCCAAGTGTTCAATGAACAGCCAATTCAGTGATTAGAGACTCATCTAGTGCAGCACTCCTATGCTGCAGGAGAAAAAAAACTCACCAGATGTTGTTGAAATCCCTTCAGAACAGGAAGTAATAGAATGAAGTACATGCATGTTATTGTAGCGCAGTGGCAGAGCCTGCTGTAATTGAGGTTGCAAAGTACTTTCCAACCTAGTTCCCATTTTCATATCCTCACTTTAAAATATCCACCCTCCGGGCTTGACATTTTCTAGGCTTCTTCAGTGAAAAACACATTTGTTGATATTATATAACTGCAAATACACTTTCTACTGTTTTGAATTCTAAAATAAACAATTTAAAGTCTTTGTTCTTTCAAAGGGCTACAGAACAAGTGCTTGGTAATACTACCACCTCAATCTCACTGTTGCTCAAGACCTAACTTTGATCACCTATGTGAAAAGTAAGAATTTTTCCAAATTCGCATTTGAGCCACTGCCTTCGATAGGGCCAGAACCTCAGTCGAACTTCAGAAACGTAGAACTGTTAAGTGAGTGATCTTTACATTAAATCCTTCATTATGTCTAAAGTATTTTAAAAACGCTGGTAGTGCTGTGTTGAGTGTGTGTAAGGCGTATTTCAAAGGAGAGGCAAGAGGGGCTCAGGCAGAGCACACGAACTATAACAGCTCCTGCTCCCCATAACATTCACCTGTTATGGTGTCACCTTCAGTCTTTTGGATATGGTACAGAATGGCTTCCAGAATTTCTACCATTAAACGAGGCAGCATTAAAATGAACTAAGTCTGTGAAAGCTGCTTAAAAACTTAACTTCTCTAAAGTCTCACACATTTCACATTATCTGAAGTGTAAGACTGCTCACACTAGCTTAAAAATAAATAAATGGAAGCAACAGAAATTTGATGACTTTGTAGCCAAGAGACAGCATAACTTATGAATATCTTATATTTACGTTTATTTTATATAGCAAGAAATGGGAACCTAGCATGAAATCCAGTCTCTTCAGAGATTTCAAATCTTAATAAGATTTAAGAAATTTTATTAAGATTAATTAATAAATATATGGAAAAGTGTTTTTGAGTGCATGTGAACTTAATCAAGACCACACTATATAATATCCTCTAAGCTCCCAGTTTCTAAACTTATCCAGTACAGAGACTTGCCCTGGAAACCAAGGGCTAGGAAAAGAAGGGAGAAAAGGGCATGTATGCATCCAAACTTTGAGATGGAAACATTTTTTCTGGACCTGATAGCACTCCAGAGGGAGCAATGGGAGAACTGTTCTTACTGTGTTTAGATTTTCCCTTTGGAAACTGACAAAAAATTCTCTTGAGGACGCTATGTGTATCTATGACAGCAGGTCATATTGAGGTCATTTCCATAAGCCAGGTTGCACGAGCTCAAAATTGCTTCTGTGGTTCACAGCCCACAGGCTCTTTTTCAAAGAATATTTCCATGCCTCGATTATTTTCCAAGATTACATTTGTTTCTGAACGTGGCTTTTTAAAAAGTACGTGAAGAAGTGCAAGTAAATGTTCCTGTTGAAATGTTTGTGAAGGTTTAAAACTGCACTGAAAGCCTGTGTTTTCCCTGTGACTACAGCATGTAGCCTAGCAGCTGACCTCTGCGCTGTCTGTGCAAGTTATAGGGCTCTGAAGGAATCAGTGTACATCACTCTGGGGAAAAAAAAACAAACTCAAAAACAACTAGGGTACAGAATAATTAGAAGTCAAGGCCCCAGAACCATGAGATTGTTTCAAGCTTTTGCCTTTTGTCAAACCCCACAATGACTAGAAGCACTGAAGAGCAGACCAAGGTGTGAGGGGATAGGAAGAGACCACTCAAGCCTACAACAGCTACCACAGCTCAGCCTCTTGGTGTGGGGCTTGCAGGCCACAGGCAATCCAGATCAACTCTTCACAGCATTCATGGCTGTGCACAGCTGCTGTTTTTGCAAAGAAAAAGGGACTAAGTAATGCACACAGCACAAAATTCGGATAACATCGCCCACAAGCAGGAGCACAGCCCAGATCTGTACCTCACACTGTATTTTCTATTTGACAATCTTGTTATGCCTCTGAATGGTATTGATCTTCTCCTGTGATTTAAGCAGCAGTTGTACAAATAGAATAACGGAGTCCAAACTCGTATGTTTATGCTGTAAACAAAGGAGAGCTGTTATGAACACTATGGCCTCCTTGATCTCAAGTGTTTTCTCCTACTTTTTCACCTTTGGTACACTTTCAACACTCTGGCATTTTGAAAAAGACATTCATAATGAGATTAGTGACAAACAATTTGGAAATAAATAGCTCGCGTAAGAAAAATAACATATTTGTAATATCACAATTCATATTTGGTTTGTTAGATTTTTTTTTAAGGATTTAGACATTTCCTACACTGATGTGTCCCAAACAGGATTAAACGTTTGTTTACTCATTAGTGGTATTTATATGTAGTTATTCCCAACAGACTCACACTGGCATTTTTAAAAATGTTGCTGCAGAAGCACTGCTACATTTCAATCCTTTCTGCAAAACAGGAGAAAGAAAAGTCATTTTTTTAGGAAGACACAGGTGGTATCAATTTTATGAAAATTCCTCAAGAGAATGATAAAATGCAACTGTGCATTGGTTTTACAGCTGAAAGACTGAACAGATGGTTCAAGGATGGTTTCAAGTCAGCCTAACATTCGTGAACTAGGCAGAACATGGGCACAGGGCTGTATGATTACACTGAACCATGCAGAAGCCCAGTTTTGGCTTTTTTCACATTGCATGCGTTTAAGCACTCCCCAGGTTCATAATCAATGTGAATCAAATTGTACAAGTTAAATAGAAAAAATACATTACTAACTAAGAAAGGTCATTCAAGAAAAAAAATCAATGTTGTACGGAGAAACATCCTTTTTTTTTTTTTTTTTTTTTTTGTCTTTTGTTTCTTTTTGCATTAACTCTCTCAAAACTTAGTCACTGACTGTGGATAAAAGCAAAGTTTCACTGATTACATATTAAAAACTTCCATATGATAAAGTTGCAAGCTCTCTTTTTACCTGGAATTCGTGAACAACTAGAAGTTTGAGGCAGTGAAAAATTGTAATAGCTTACTATAAGTCTTTAAATGATATATGAGTAGTCAGTAATACTACTCTTGACATAATACAGATAGAATTAGGTCATTAGTTAATGACCTACTGGTTAATAAGTCAACATTATTGTTTATGGACACAACATATGGAAAGTTTATCTCTCTGTGAGGCACCTCACTAAAGATACTACTCTAGGTAAGATGCTGGAATGAAAGACATTTTGTTTCTGTCTGTACTGTTGAGCTCTAGATTTTGTGGAGGTTCTGATATAACTGAGCTAAATGATGAAAAATGATGAAAAGCAACAAATTTGTCCTGTGTTTAAAAGGTACAATTCCAGAAACTGTCTTCAAACATCATGTTGCTAAAATCTTCCTACCAGTGTATCGTCGTGACTCCAGTATAAAAAAGATTTGGTAAATTTCCTGCCATTTCCAAACCAAGTGGTGAATAAGCATACATAAACAGTCAGCAATTTTAAATATTTACAAACATTCAGTTTGCAAGTGTGATAGAAGGTGAATCTGCTCACAGCTCTTAGGGTCTATACACACATTCAGCTTACTGGCTCTCCACCGAGGCTCAATGTTCAGTGCTCTGGCACTTCCTTCACTGTCCATAAGCAACAGATTCCCCCCACCTCAGCCTCCAACTTACTCTAGAAACAAACATACCATCTTTGTGGCCCTTTATACATTATCTTTATGATCAGCACTTGAGCACACCAAAGGTGGCACTGAACAGGCCTGAGACAGACCACACACCAGACTGTCACACAGTTGCTCATTCCTTCTCCTTTGTATGGCTCCTGTGATCCATGACCAAGAGGTTCCATCCAGTCTGGCCCTATGCCATGTGGTGGAGAGCAAAAGGTTGGCAGCTGAAGTCCATGCCTGTCCCAAGGCCCTGCCCTGACATTTCTTCTCATACTGTCCCCAACATCACTGCTGAATCCCAAGCTGGCCATCCCAGTAACAACACCCAAAAGTGACTATCAGCAATTTTTTAAAATGTCACTGAGGCAGGAGGACCAGCTTTTGTCTCCATTATATTGCACCATAGTGACAGTTAAGCATATATCCTTAAACTAATAAGAAAAAGTAGCAGTGTGAGTGCATAAGTGGGTAATATTTTTAGCAACTGGGCTTATCAAGCACAGCCACTCCTAATTCTCCGCACGTTTCACTGGCAGTAGTGTCATCTCTTAAGTTAATGTGTGAGAACAGAAATGATAGGAAAGAACAGCAGGAGGCAGACATGACAGACAGGGAAAGCAGAACATTTGGGAATGGAAGGTGCTGGGAGTCTTCTGCTTGAGGGCTCTGACATCCATTCCAGAATGCAAGATAAGTAAAACTACTGTATATCATAACTACTATCAACTTCCTAGCAGCCCATTCCAAATGTCAGTCTGTCACAACACTTCTGTTTTGCAATTGCGTACAACCCACATTTGAACAGTACATGAAAGGCTATTTGGCATGTGATTGTACATGTACGTGTATTCATCCAAATACCTTACACACCATTCTAGTTTAGCAAAGACAGACTTTTTGCTGAACAAAGCAGAAGGAAGGATAATCCATATCTGGTTTCTTGATTTCTTTGGCTTAGCCCTAGCCCCCCAGAGTCACATAAAATAACCAGCAGGATCCCAAGCTATTTCTGTAAATGGCTCTCTGGAGGCAAATGGGAGATGGCTGCAATGCTGGCTTAATGCAAGGGATCCCTTCTCATATGAGATTTGGACAACAGATGTAAGAGTAGATTACGTTCTTGCTTGTGGGGTTGTTTGTTTTAATTATTTTTTTTGTCTAAATATATGAATTTTGAACACTGTCATATATGATTCTGATTTGATACACATATTCTCATTAAAGTAATGAAATGACTTAAAGATTTCAGCATCCACATCCTTAGCCTCATGTGCTTTTTATCCGTAGGATGCAAAACAATGTGCAACAAACTCAGCATAGGAAGGACAGAAGGACAGTGGGGAGGAGTAGGGTGTTTCACTGATCGAATTAGATATTCAGTACTGATATTTTACTCACACTGGTCATCTAGGTTCCCTTTAAAGTCAGAGGTGACAGATTGTCCATTCTATGGCACAATTTTAGCATGTCTTGAAGCTGAGGTCAGATGAGCTACAGTGCAATTGCTTGCTTCTCTCTTGGTTATGAAGATTGCCTCATGCAACTGATCCTCATACAGAAATCCAAACTGCAATACCTCATGTTAAATGAGATGAATTTTATCCATCTGCTTCTCCACTGAACATGTGTATGCATACAGACACACTGGTTCAGACCAGAAATTTTTGTGATACTTAGATTTTGATTTTTTTTCTTTTCAGTGTTTTGCAAACCTACTAAATAGCTCAAAGCATCACAGAAGTCATGTTTAACTTCATTTGTTTATCTCTGCAGCTCAACACCTATACCAGTTTTCCAGAATTCCTCCACACTTCCCTAGTTCCTGAACACTCAGAAATTGCCTATTCCTAAAACCTAAAACTGATTTCCTCCAACTCCACTGACTTGAAGCCTACCTCAAAATTTCATCTAAAGACAATTCCTGTCCCTTTCCTATGCTTAGTCTCTTTTCCACTTTTTTTCTCCATTGCAAATTATGTTTGCCTCATCTTGTAAATTCAATATATGTTCACATATTTCTATAAATCAGAGTAAAATTTGTCTTCAAGTGCCTTGGTTTATGAGCCTTTGTGTTGAGTATCCTGTGAGAGTGGTTTGTAAAGTAAGTGATATTTTCTAGAGTAGATATTCCTCTTTTACACACTAAAGGAATGTTTGAAATTATTTTTTTTCTGTATTAGTTCACAAGTCAAGTGTGAGTACTGAATATATAGGAATTAGTGCAAAAGTGCAGTAAGTGCTAATGCATTTGACGGACATGAATCTGCAGACTGACAAAAAAAAAAACAACAACCCAAACCAAACAAACAACCAAAGAACCAAAAAAAGTCCCTGCCTCCTCCCCAGAATGCACCTCCAGGCCCTCCAAAACTCAAATTACTTCTTGTTTCCAATAGAGACGTTAAGTTTAGAATTTGATCACAGCAGACACAGATAATGAATTTCTACATGGACCTGAGATAGCATCCTGGAACCCTGCTTTGCCCTAAATCAGAACTGAAAGCTCACTTATTTCCCCTTTGTGCTTTCAGTCACTTTGATCGGCACTAGAGACCACACTACTAAATGAACAAACACCTTGTGAAAAGAGCCTTGAAATGTCATTGTGTGATAAGGTGATACAGCACATAATTCAAAGCTATTTTGTCTATCCTCTACCATTTTTTTTCTCACAATTTATGCCATTTCCCTGGCTACAAGTTGTGTAACTTAAATACAACTTAGATAGCAAGCGTCAATCCTTCTGATCATCTCGGTATTGCTAAAACACTTCTGAAAAATGCTCTCTGTGCTAAGAGGCTAGCAGTACTAGATTTAGTAACAAACCCAGCCCATAAGCATACTTACATTTTTCAAAAGATGAAAAAATAAGAGGGCAGCTCTGAAAGTAATGCTTCCTATTTTATTATGTTAGGCCATCACATTAAAGGCAGATGTTAGTAGTATGGCAGTAGAGGTTGAACCTTCCCATCAATATTCCCTTATATTTTGTTACTGTGTGACAGATGGCAGCAGAGGGGCAGCCTGACAAAATGGAGTCTGACATGGAAGTGCAAATGAAGCAAAGATATGGAATTGAATTCTTCCATGCAGAAAAAATTGGCACCCATTGACATTCATTGATTCTTGCTGACTGTTTATGGAGATCAAACAGAGGATGTGAGCGCAGTGAGGCAGTGGGGGTGCATTTTGGCAGAGGTGGCAATGACACTGGGTCAGTTCCATTGGTGCAGATTTTAACGAGCGCGGCTTGCAGGCTCTTGTTCATTGCTGGTGAAAATGTGTAACTAATAGTGGTGACTATGTTGAAAAATAGTGTTTCATAGCTGAGAGGTTCCTCTGTCAAATGGTGTTACTGTATTCTTTGCATCTGTTCTAGTTTCCATGGAAGGAAATAGAAGGCATTACTTTTGAAGTGACCTGTGTACTAATCTTTTCCAGAAGCATTATTATTAACAGGTGGATAAGGTGGAATTTTTTTCTAAGTGCTATGTTATCAAAGGCTAACCATCATGAATACAAAGACCACAGTGAAGATCACAGAAGCAATGGCAGCCATAGGAGCCCAAATAATCTACCCAGTTAAAAGTGGCTTGCTGAATTGGCAAAGAGACTGTTGTTTCAGCTGGAACGGAACTGTTTTCTTCAGAGTGTCTTCTATGATGCTGTGATTTGGCTCTGTGTTTTGCCCTGGAGATGGAGGACATTAAGCAGCTGTCTACCTTACCTTTCTCTCTCAGAGGACACTTCTGTTGTGTGGTTCCTAAGCATAGAACAGCAGATTCATATCACTATTACAGCGGTGCACTGGTGGCAGTATCACAACAATCTGGACTCCTTCATTCCCATTCATCAGCTGATTCTCCAACTGGAGAACCAAGGAGCATCAGCAAGACTTACTGACCCTTCAGTAGTCCCATATGGGTCCGCGTGGAAGTAGAGGCTAACTGGACTATTGCAGCCTAAACAAAGTCACATCACTGCTAAGTGATGCCGTGCCAGATGTGCTAGAACTTCAACATGAACTGGAATCAAAGGCAGCTAGGTGGTATGCACATTGTTACAGCAATGGGAGATGATGCTTGTGCATCATCTGTTTTATGTGTATATATATAAATTTTCGTAACTATTATCCTTTTCCTTTTCTCTACCTTAGCAACTAGTTTTATCTGTGGTACCAAGGAACATGGTTTTAGGGGGCAATATTGGCGGTAGGTGGATGGCTGGGCTAAATTATCTTAGAAGTCTTCTCCAATCTTAATGATTCTGTGATTCTATCTCAATCCACGAGTTCTACTTTGTTTTTTACTATTCTCTCCCCATTCTCACTGGGAAGTGGGGGGTGAGCAGACAACTGTCTGGTCCTTAGCCATCTGCTGGATTAAACCACTACAACTAGTCAGGTTGTGGTTTCAAAGCTGAACCCTCCCAGTGTGACACATTGAAATAAATTCCCTTGTGATATCAGATTATGCAATCTCAAGCAGCATCAAAAAGAAATAATCAAAGGTTCTGAATCTAAGGATGACTACAATCACATCAGCATACGCATGTTCAGTTTCTTAGTTGGACGAAAAGAAAGGTAATCAAATGTGGATGACTTTCACAAAGAAATCATTCAAATAACTGGAGAGGTCACAGAGATGTACTGAGAAAACTCAAAAAGAAAATAATAAAAGGAGCAAGCTAGACAGTGGCTAGGGTTTACTGAAGAAAATGTGGCAAGGGAAAAGAAGTGAAAGATTTAGAGAGCAGAAATTGGAAAGGACTGAACGAGAAGAAGAATGAGAAGCATCTAACAAATAAAGGTTTCTGTGACAGACCTGGGAGTAAAGAAAGGTAAGAAGATAGCACATGGGAGAGAGAATATCTACATGCCTAGAAAAGTCAACAAGAAAGGAGGAAATAATTAGGCATGGTGAGGGCAGTGTGAAATTATCTATTATGATGAGATAGGAGAAGGCAAAAAATATATGAAAGGGGAAACAATCACTCATGAGAATGAAATAGGACTCCCTCAGGGAACATGACTTTCATAGATAATTCTTTTCAGAGAGATTATATCTACATGGGTCCTTTTTTTCAGCATTTCTTCCCACTGTTTTTCAGATGATCAGAGGTATAATAACAATGACAGGCAATCTTAGCACTTTGCACCAAAGGTCTTGGTAAATTACAATTTTCCAACTTGGTACATACTATTCTGAAGCTGGTACTTACAGCTCTCCACAAGTAATAGATCTTAAACATTTTAAAACATATTTGAAAATCCTTATGAATATTTAAACACAGATGAGGTCACATTACAGATCTGAAGTACCATAAATAAATGCTAATACTTATCTGAATGAAACACAAATATTGATGAATTACAAGGAAAGTGAAATAACACCGAGCTTCCAGAGAATTACCATGTATCCGTTCTGGGAAAAAATAACATACAAGGGAAATGCAATGAGATCCTGTCATGCATCCCTTCCACAGCATCCAGTAGGAATTTCTCTGGATGCTTTCATTACCAGAGGAGTCTGAGCAATGATTCAAGCAAGAAGTTTCCTAAGAACTTGTTGGTTATGCTTGAACTTTGTTGCAGCAGCAGATAGTTTCACTGGACCTAACTTCTGATCTGTTTCAGCCCTGCAGAATGTTTCAGACATGGCTATTAAAAAGAAGAATGTCTGTCAGAGGCAGGAGATACAATGAACTGTGCTCTCTGAAGCATGCCCTCGATTCTTTCCCACATGCTCTGTTTTGAGCTTTTTTGCTATTTTACACAGAACTACATACCTGAGTTTAGGTTTTTACTGCATATCGCAGTGAGGTTGCTATTTCTTGGTCCTACTATTTAATCTTGGCATGTTTTCAATAGCCACAGCTCTCACAGCTTTCTCTCTTTCTGATTATAGTATGTACAGTTCTCCCACAGAGTAAATAGATGCCAAGGAAACAGTCTATGTTCCTAACTGAAGCAGCTGAGAGAATCTCATCTCCTACGCAGCCCTGTGGTCCAGGCAACTCTATGCTGTCACACAATCACCAAAGTTCTTAATCTGAAAAGTACTGGCAGCAGCTTATTTCAGAGAGGACAGTGAGAAAATAATTTCCTTTCTATACCCAACATTTTCTTTGGATGAAAGTTTATGTGTATTCCTAGATTCATAAACTGAAGAATTGAGGTTCAAGTATATGGTCTTAGCCTACATCTATTGCTTGCATCTCTTACTGTAATATCTGTTGTTTGATATAAGATACCATTCCACATAATGAATACAAATAAAAGAACTATTTCCATTGAAAAGCAGCAGGCGACATAACAATTAATTAGAATTTCAATCACAAACAATAACCAACCTACAGCAAATATTCATTATACACACACACACAGCATTAAAGAGCATCGTTTTCAAAATGAGCCTTTCAGTGGTTAAGAAGTACAAGAACTACAGTTTCCTGGGGTAGTTCCATTTGCCACCCTAGCTTTACTGGCCTTAATATCACAATCGGATTCTATTTCCCCCAGATTTCTGGCTTCATTCAGAAGTCCTGATGGTGGGTGCTCACTTAACACTGTCTCATAATCAAACAATACCTGTAGTTATTATTACAGAGTATTCAACTCCTGAGTTCAAAAGTACTCCACAGACGGATTTTTCTTTATGTCCCAATTGATGTATGAAGAACTGAGAAAAAGTCAGAAACTTCAACTAGTAATGAATATCTATTCTGCACGGTCAAAGAGTCGATCTTTAGGAAATTTATGTAGCTTGTCTGATACAGCAGCCTTCTCAGTTGCCTCTGCCCCAGCTGAGGAGGCCCAGTGTTCCAGTAGCCCCATCACCTCATGGTAGTAGATATCAGGAAAAAAGAAACATGGCATTTGTGACGCACTGTAGAAAGCATGGTAAAAGTATCTTCTACAATCTGCAGGGTACAGGAAGTTTGCCCAGAGTTCGAGGTTATCCAAATGTTTTTTCCCCAGAGTAATGTAGCAGACCTCTAATGGTTAAAACACCTCTTTTTCAGGCACTGAGTTTACAGAATCATAGAATGACTTAGGTTGGAGGGAATCTTAACGATCATCTAGTTCTACCTCCCTTGACATAAGCAGTGTTGCCAACCACTATCATTTTTCCCTCATCTTTGAAAATTCTTTGTATTAAGCATTGCCCATCCATTTGTAAGATTACATGTAATCTAGCATAAACTTAACACGAGACAACGCAAAGAAGCTCCTATAAATATGTACATAAAGGTTAAAGGCTGTTGGAATCACAGCTGATTTAGACCTTCTTACAAAAAAACATATCAGTGTTGTCTTCCACATTCAGTGTAAACACCGTCACTTGTGGAAAGAAGTACAGACTGAACGTAACAAAGCCACCTCATCACAGTAGTGACAGTCACTCACCTTTCTGATTAGCTCTCAAAAAAAAAAAAGTGTAAAAGAATAAGTTCACACAAAATGCTCTGTTGTTCCTTTCTGACTTCACTGTATTTTCATAGAGCTTCACAACAAAAACTGAGATATCATATAAAGCACTGGAAATCCACATAACACTGCCTGACAAAAATTCTCTAGTAAAGTGTATTGGTGTCTGCTACTGCATGATAATGTTTTTCCTACAGAGAAGAAACTGCTTCAGCTGCTTAAAAAATAACTGGTGCTCATACTTTGTAGCTTTCAAATTATTTCCTGACTCAAGCAAGTTGCTGCTTATATTTTACAATTTTACTACAGCCTGGTACATACTTGTACTCTGGAATTATTTGTGAAATCATTTTCTCTTAAGACAGAACATTCCATCTTTCCTACTAAACAACCAAAGTTACAGAAAAATTGTTATCATAATTTCTTGTTGAGGCAAATCACAGAATGGCAATATTGACCTGAAAGTTACCATTAGTTTTGTAAAGGCAGGCAGAAGAGTTATACTACATAACAAGTATGCTTCCTCTGGAAGGATAACAAGTATCCTCCTCAGAAGGAGGGAAGAAGTCAGTTTATTCAGTGCCATAACAGGAGGTCTAAGAAAGAAATGAAGACAGACAAGCCTTTTCTTTTATTGATCCAGTGAGCAGCTATGTTAGATTTAAGTTTGATTAATAGCGAGGAATTGATTGAGAATCCAGAGGGAGAAAATTAATTGGAAAAACAGCTATTATAGTTACTACTTGAATTAATTGGAAGCCTCAATAAAATAAATAGGGATAATGGACTTCAAAAAGCTTGAATGTCTCTTGAACAGAAAATCGAAGTTGGCATAAGCAAGCTAAGACAGAGATGCTGAAGGCAGCAGAAGTAGAAAGGTAGTGCTGTGAAACAGGGTTAACATGGCACCAAGAACTAGGAGTGACAGCACAAGCAGAGGCTTTGGGGAAGGCAATCCAGCTGGTGGATCCTGCTGACTCCTAGGCTCTGCAACTGCCAAAAGCTGCTATCTTGCACAAAGAAGGTTGCTAGTGATAACGTGATTGACAGTATCTGTTTGTTTTTTGAGAAGCAGTATCTTTCAGTTCCTGCTGAGACCTACCCTTAACATTTGCGGAAAAAAATGCATCTAATTGGCTATGCTGCTCCTGAAATAGTACTGAACAAACCATCAAGTACAGAAGAGCTGTCTGTTCTTGTGAACAGTTGTAAGCAACTGCTAATAGAAGTGACTTGGTTTTCTGAAAGCTGAATCCTTTGCTGTTTCTGCTACCATTGTTGACATTAGAAGTTGTACGTTTTTGCATGTGCACTTCAAAGGCTCTGTCTTACTTCATTTTACTCTGAAAACACCCAGTAATACATTTAGGATACTTATTCAAGGATACATCCTAGTAAGTACAGAAAATGTAAGATGCGTTTTCACTAGTCTGAGAGCCATATAGTTCCAAAATTAGCAAGTTCTTACTTTTGTTATCAAATGCACTCATGAAGGCAAATTGTTCGTATCTGAAGGAAAGAGAGAAAGTAAAGTTAAAGAGATATTTCTGGCTGAGCCAGGATCTCTTTGATGATCTAAAAGCAGAACAGGATTCATAGAAATGTACAATAATGACCATTCATCACTAAGGATAATGGAGTAGTTTATGTTCATATGAAGAGATCAAAAAAGCTGGTGTGCAAAAGGGGAAAAAAAGTTCTCATTAGAATGAGTCAATAGAAAGGATCCATAACTCTACTTGAATGATGAAAACAAAAGAGTATAAAAAGAGAATGAAGACTGAAATACAAATTATAAATAGGATAATCTATTAACTATCCTTTTCCTATATCTTGACAGGAAAGACAAGTTGTGAAAAGCCACTTATTAGAATGAAAAGAAGCATTAAAAAAGAAGTGGTGATGGAGAACACATGGTGAAAGAAAACAGAACAGTCGAACGTGAGCACTGGAACAGAGACTGAAAATGTTTACTGCAGAATTTTTAGGAAATCAGCCATTGGAATCCTGAATCTTAGTAAGTATGTATCACAGACCTGTACAAGAAGAAAAGAACAACCAATCACCACCAACAAAAACCTCTACAACTTTTCAGAGCTAACAGAAAATCACCAACTTAATAAAGACAGTGTATAAATTTTAAAAATCATGTATGTGAGCTTCTAGATGACAAGACAGTAAAAGAACATAAATACATGGAGAAAAAAAAAAAAAAAAAAAAAAATCATGTCAAGCCAGTCTACTTTCCTTCTCTGACAAGCTGACTAGACAAAGTGGAAGTTGCATATGTGATACACCCGAACTTTTAATTAGAGCTTCTGACACTATTCCATATAATATTCTCACAAATAAGCTAAGGCAGAAGATGTAATCACCACTGGGTGGGTGGACAACCAGTTGAGAAATTGCTCTCAATGAACAATTATCAATGATTTGCTGTCAAACTGGTAGAGAGGTTCAAGTGGAACAAGAGAGGGGACAGTGAGGGCTGAGATCTACCAAGCATTTTTATCAGTTTCATGAGTACCAGCATAGGCAAGAGCAAATTTGATCATTAGGTGAAGTGGGGAAAAGTTCTCAGCACACAGGAGGCTGGAATAAAAATTATTTTTAGACTAAGGGTGAAAATTTCAGCAGCTAGTTGAAATTCAGCAGAGGGAAGAACAAATTGTTACACCTGGGAAACAGTAATCAAACATACTGCCATATCACACAAAATAACAGGGTAAGCAGCAGCCCAGCAGATAAAGATGCAATAATTGTGCTCAGCGCAGCACCAGTGAGATCCAAGTAATGCAGTGTCCTCTTTTCACAACCACAGTTTAAGAAAGATGGAGATAAAATTGCAGGGAACAGTAAAAGTGATTAGAAAAAGAGTAAGAAAGTATAACCTGCGAGAAAAGGCGCAAGCCATAGCATTTGATTGGTTTATAAAAGCAAAGTTTGAGTAGTGATGCCCTAACATTTTTCCAACATGCAAAAGTGTTATGAACAAAATGGCGATAGTCCATTTTACACCGACGCCAGTACAGGACAAAGATGCAACCAACTTGCAAAAAGCACTCTCTAAGCTATGTAGTCAGAAGCCTTTCATTTGTAAGAGCAGAAGAAACAAGGAATATCACATAATTATTTCTTAGGTAGTTTTTATGACAAAATACATTCCTATGCCAGCTTGTTTAGGTGTGGTTGATCCTTCCAGAAATCAGAGACTGGACTAAATTACTCCTCAACTCTTTCTCTTGACCTCATCTATTTGAATCTGTCATTTGACAGTGACCATTAGAGGTGAACCAAGTATATAGAAGTAATACATGCCACTTCCAATATCAAAGATTTCTAAACTAATAACTGCTGATGAAGTCTCCTTGAACTTTTAATTTATTTGAATAATCGGGAGGCATGCATTATGTTGGAAATGCTAACAATACCTCAGACTTTCAACTGCTTCAACAAAAAGCAAGCATTTAAACAAATGCACAATTAATTGTTGGGAGGAGTTTAATGTTAACTGCGTCATTGAAAACCTCTGCTGAGAAGACTACTAGTATTAGAGGAACCTTTACAATATTGAATGGACTGTGACATTCACCACTTTAAACTATGAAAAGGCTATGGATTTAATCTTTGACACTGCCTAAGTTCTTGAGATAATTGCTAGGACAATTTTCTCACAAAGGAGGTATGTTACAGATGTCCATGTGCTTCTACATCCCTTCTGAATAACAATGGTTTGGCTCTGAGGTTCAGGAAGCTGGGACAGGCTAGGACTTTTTTCATGATACTAATTACCATAAAATGTTGTGTGGATATATCTGCAACATTTCTGCAAGAAGTCTGACCTCCTCTCTCTGGTGACCAGTGATAGAACCTGAGGGAATGGCACAAAGTTGCAAGAGGGGAGGGTCAGGATGGATATCAGGAAAAGATTCTTCACCAAGAAGGTGGTTGGGCCGTGGAACAGCCTCCCTAGGGAAGTGGTCATGGCAGTGAGCTTGACAGAGTTTTAGAAGTGTCTGGAAAAAGTTCTCAGGCATATGGTCTAATTTTTAGGAAGCCCTGTCTTCAGCCAGGAGTTGGACTTTGTGATCCTTACGGGTCCCTTCCAACGTGGGATATTCTATGATTCTATGATAAGAATAAATACGGTTTAATTCACGAGAAAGCAATGATGTTTAGACAAAATATGGCATACTGGTAGCTAAAAAATAAAATGCAACAGGACAAGAAAAAGAAAAACCTCAAAAATCATCAAAAGTTATAAAATCTTAAAAATCTGTAAAGCACTTCAATTTATGTAAAGTAGATTCAGTGCAGCTAAAACCAAAAGGTCATCATCGCTCACAAGGAAATCACCAGAGACAGTTCTCTTAATATAAATAAAGTGGGATTTCATTTTTAAGTTACGTCCTTCTGAAGATATATATCGCTACTCTTAGGGGAGTGCTACTTAAAGAGTATTACCTTGGTTCAGAATCTGCATCATTACCACAGTCACAGCTCTGTATTTGAAGAGATAAACAACCTGCACACCTCAAACTGCTGAAGAACATCTTGAGCTTTCAGAGGCAGAACTGAGTTGTTACTTTGATTGGGTGAAAAAATATAAAAGAGCTTTGTGATTGAACACAGCTTTCTCAAGTAGACAAATGAAAATTAGGATTCACCCTCTGCCTTTTATTGTTCTTTTAGTGTAAACTAATGTTTTCAGTAGAAAAATAAGTTTTTCTTCTTCATGTGCTATAATCTACATCCTCACTGAGCTTACTTGGGATTTGGGAACAAATATTATTAGACAGCCTTTGGAAATTGACGCTTTGGCAACCCAGCTGATGACCAAAATCCCAAGTGGAGACATTCATCTGAGTACAGCTACATCATCAGAACATTTCTTAGAGAGACAACAATAATTTCTCATATGAATGCGTAGTAAAATGTCTAAATGCCATATAAAATAAATTGTTTATTTTACTTGGAAACATGATTGTTTCTCTTGAAATGGCAAATTCTTTTAGGCAATAAATACAATATTGTTCATTTCTGATCGACCTAACATTTTTATTGTACATAAGACTCATGCTTATAAACATTTAAGAGGTCTCTATCTAGCCTCTCACTTTACAATACTGCTTCCCCATCCCCCTGTGGATTTTAAGTATAAATTTTGAAAAAGGCTAACTCAACCTTTTAAACAAACAAACAAACAAACAAGTTAATAAGACAGCTATTAACATGAAACAAGGAAGTCACATTTGTCATTATGCCACTGTCAGATAAAATTCATTCCAACCCCCATATACCTGATCACAGGTAATAGGTAAATAAAAAATAATAACAAAATTGAACATAAAATTAAAGATGATCCTGGATACCAATGTTGTAAATCATAGCTAATTTTCACAATTAAATGACTACACTCCAACACATACTCTATTATTCCACAACACTGAGTTAGCACTACACTCTTACACAGTGTCAAGGAAAAGTACTGATCAGTGCAGAAGATTTTGAATGTTACTCAAGTACATCTGTGTATATGCTAGCACTGAGCTATACATCCATCAAGAAGAAGCCATTAAAATGAAGTAACTTCAACTAATCTCACAGAGCTAAAGGCCACTAAATGCACAATGAAACCAGTCCAAATTTTAAAACCTTAATGGAATGAAATACTGTATTCACATGATAAATATAATCTAAGATAAAGGAGAGTATATAAAAGAATCTGAAATACTGTGCAATTTCAATCAAACTTTTTTTGTACACTGAATTTGCTCCTGTATTTCTGTATGTCAGAATCTACTGCTGCAGCAGAGTCTGAAGCAGCTCTGGTTGCATACTGGGGAACAGGCAGCTCAAGTGAAAGAATGAAATGGTCAGTAAAGTTTTTGCAACAAGAATCTCTTGCTTCTGAAATAAACTCCTTCAACTTCTTTGGAATTGATTTAATTAGCTCTTCCATGTATGCACCAAAATAATTGAAAAACGTGTAAGAAAAAAATGTTGATTTCTTGGAGGTTAAGAAAAAGATCAATGCAAAGTTTTAGAATCTCTCCATTTCAAAAAGAAAACATTTGTACTAAACTAGACAGATGTGTTTTGAATGAAATTGTGCTTCTTTACAAAACAAGAAAAAAACCAATCCAAGTATGTTAGAATTGATGCACTGAAAATTAGAGCTTTTGTAAGAGCACAACCTCTACAGCTAAAAGCATGCTTTCTTTTGATCTTAATCTGTAGATCTAATCACATTAGTTATCTGTCTTAGGAAACTAATGCTTTCTGTAAGTTTTTTTCCCAAGAATGAGATATATAATACACTCCATCCTATTAGAAAATAAAACAATTTTTTTTTTTTTTTTTTTTTTTTTTTTCCCAGTGACATTGGCTTCAAATACAATAAAAGCTTTTATAAAAATAATAATAAAAAAGCAACAACAAATTCCAAAAACAAAATATAAAGTCATCACTGACTAAACAGAAGAAACATGACTCCCACTGGAAAAAATATTGAACATTGCATGCTGGAGATAACAAAATATTTTGGTTATGAATTAAAGTCTTTCTAAATTTAGAAATGAAAATGAAAACAACTAAATACATTTTAGCATTTCTGCCTAGAAGGCCCAAAAGAATACTACAGACAGAGGAAACATTAGTGAAATTTGTGTTTGTATAACAGTATCTTTCTTTGCTCATTGGGTATTATAGCATTTATATCTACCTTTAGAGTTGGAATTATGTTACGTTAGGCTTGATGTTCCGGGATTGAAATTACCATCAAAACAGAGGGAAAAATACAGAACTGTAATGCTTAACTAACAGAACAATACCTCGTATACTTACAGAAAAACATTAAATTCAAACCATGAATACAGAAGAAAATGAAGTATTTTAGAGTTGACTTTTGCAGATGTCATTTAAAAAAAAATACAAAATAGAAGCCTAAATCAGTTAGATTAATGAGAGAGATGAAGATATTTAACCAAAATACTTATGATTTGAAAATCCAAATCGGGAATTCAGCTGTCTCAAGACTCCTGTAACCTTTCTGAATGCTTTCTGATCAAGAACTGACACTGATCTGCAGTGTTCTGTGAGACCTGCTTCCGTCATTGCTTTTATTATCCATGAAGATTCATCCCACCTTCTGGATGTCCCAAAATGAGTGATCAGAGGAGCAGACCTTTATTGCTGAACTAAGTGTGTGGGTGGGAGAGGGGAGAAGAGAACGAATATTAAGGCTAAGGGTATGAAAGAAGGCAAAAGTGAACGAACCCCGGAATTCCTGAGCAATATGCAGAAAGGAGTAGTGCAGGAATGGAGGGGAAAGAGAGAATGAGAAAGAGGACGGAGCTAGACAGATCTGGAAACAGGCAGAGAAACAAGGAAAGAAAGAAAAGAGGAGTAAGACAGCTCCTTTACTTACAAAACAAGCACATGCAAAAGATTAATAAAATATTTTTATTCTGCTTGCTAATTGCTTGAATTATTCATTTTTTACAGTCTGCTATTGATATTTTTGGCACTTAAGAATAAAGCTGAACCTCTGTGTATGAGAAAGTCACAGCATTTTTTGTTGTTTTTGAATGGGTGAACACGATCAACCACTGGCTCACTTATAAGGGGAAGATGCAGCTTTTCACCTCACAAAATCTGTCAATCAGGAAAGTACTTGGATAATAGGGGACAGCATGCTGCTTTTGTTCAGCCACAGGAATTAGTGTTCATAGGATGGTGATCCTCTCCTGCTACATAAAAGTCTTAACATCACCAAGAAGAAAAAAGAATCCACAGTTAAACAGTCCCTGAAAAGCTGAGCTGGGATTACACCTTCCTAACTGCAGTACTTTCTTCATCGATTGAAATAAACAAAATCCTGCCCGGCTAAAGAAGGTAAAAATAAGGGTTTGGTACTTAAGTCCAAGCAAAGACGCAAAAGGTGGTTGTGAAGGAGAAATATTTGGTCCCTGGTTGTAATTGAAGAAGGAGGCTGAGGCTGTTCCAGGCAGTGTGAAAATACTGCAGAAATTAAAGTCTCTTCAAGGCGGGCAGTCAGTAATGTGCCCAGGGTTCTGGATGGGTGCATTTTAATTAAATCAAAGTAAACAAGTCACAGCGGGGCCAAGCGTGAGCCAAGCTGTAGGCAGGCTTGACAGAAGAGGTTTGAAGGTGAGTCTGAGGAAATCTGATGTTGCTGAGGAACAACGGAGAGGGAAAGAAGACCTGGTTAGGTGCCTAGGGGAGAAAGAAGGTCTTTAACTGTATCTGCCAAATGATGAATAGCCCACAGCAATGAGAGAGGATGGGTGTATAGGCAGGAGGAGAGGTAGTATTACTTGTTAGTGTGTGGCTGATACATATAGCCCACCCAGGACTCATCATCAGTCGTGTTCATGGTTTGAATGTTTATCCACTTCAATGCTCATATATGGAGTCACTGGCCATAGTTGGCATTTTAAACCTAGATGGTCCATTTCTTCATTCTCTCACTGGGGACCTGTACAACAGCTGAGTAATAAACAGATACTCTACTTCTTGGAAACAAGTTTAGAAATGTCCGTAGAGAAAGATGAAAGAAGTTCCTCAGTTCTACTACCCAGGAATTCTATAGGTTGGGACTTGAAATATAAATTAACAAAAAAAAGAAAGCGTTTATCTCTTTCATTAGAGGCAACCCCTTGTTTAGGAGCTGTCTGATGTGACTAAAGACAGAACAAAGACAACACAATGAATAGGTGTAAAAAAATGGAAAGTGAAAAACAAAAAGAAATAACAAAAACCAACAAAAATCTTCATCCACAACTAACATTACAGAAGAGATCATCCGCAGCCTTTCCCTTTCACTTGTTTTTCCATGATGTTTTCCTTGGATATTGGACTGATCAAAAAATGAATAGAAATCTTGTCAAAAATGTATGTTAATGAGAAAAAGAGCAAGAGGTAGAACAATTAACAAGTTACTTTTTCCTGCCAGATTTTTACCATCATATTAGAAGAAAATATAAATATTTGTTTAACTTCAATGTTCAATTAATCTAATAGTTGAATCTGTGACATGGTATCTAAAATTAGAATGTCACTGTTTGCACTAAAACAATTAAATCTATGGCCACTTACCTTATGGCCACTTAGATGTTCATTTCATCGATTCACAGAAAATCACAGATTCAGCCAATTGCACAAAAGAATTTCATACTGTTATGGAAAGTAGACTTATCAAATGCTTGGATATTCTCCAAATGCCATGTTTCAAGACATATCAAATAAAATTAACTGCAAAATGCTTTACCATTTAAAGTTAAATGGAAGGATTTGGCAAGCCATTACCTGTTCATGCTTCTCACTAAGAAAGTCTTATGCTAAATAATGAATTATATGGAACATTGGTTATAATGATGAAAGTGAATATACATGTTTTGGCTGTACTGCTTTCGTGTGAAAAGCAGGTTTTGACTGTTTTTTGTAATAACAAAGACAACTGAAAGACTTGGTTCAACTGCAAATTAAACTTAATTGTCTCCGTTTACAATGTCTGAGTTAACTGCTGGAGGTACCATAGGATATCTGCAGAAAATGCACTTCTTTGATAACACAGAAGCATCTTGACTGTCAGTGAATAACAGCTGCAATGTTTTCATGGAAAGCAGGCTCTGATTCAGATTTTTTTTTCAAGGTCTTTTTTTTTTTTTTTTACTTTGGCTCTATTTTTTAAAATTAACTTGACTGTGCAAATACAGCACAGATGAGATGCACACACGCGCCTTTGTAGCTCGGAAACCCAATTTTTCATCCCATTTCTCTTTGCTTTAATGCAGTCATCAGTCTTAAATTCTTGGCTATTAAGGCCTAGCCAATGCTGACTTTTCAATGGGACTCCAATGGCAGGAGAAGCAGTCCTACCGATCTGCAAAACAAATAACCTTTCTTTTATCACAGCTGTCAAACAAATATCCCTAATTCAACAACAACAACAAAAAATTGTCAGCATAGGCTTAAATTGCTTATTACTGAAGTATAATGAAATGTTTAAACTTGACTGCTGGAGAAAAAGCACGTGCTCAACTGCATTACTGGGTAGACATCTAAATAATGTACTGATCTTTCCTATATGACACTAACCAGCAATTTCCTAGTTGAGTTTTAAATCTAAAATTGCATATACTGTTTTTGGACCAAGGCCGTACAACCATGTGCTGGGAAACATCTCCTGAGACCCTGCTGGGGATTGCTTTCAGTTCTCGGTGGCCAGTAGGTCCATAACCAGAATGCACGAGTGTCTGGTTATAATAATCTTTTCAGTTGCGCCCAAGCTCTGCTGCTGCATAATGCTGCATCAGCAATATTTTTCTTTTTTCTTTTTTTTTCTTTTCTTTTGTTAGTTTTACTTCTGGATTTTCTCCAAGAATAGATAACTTCACCTTCTTCTAGCAGAGGTGTCAATAGGTAGTCTGCTCATCCTCAGCTACTGAAATATTTATCTTAGGGTTATATACGCGTTCTAGACACAGACCTCATCATCTGCAATTCTTCAAGTGAGTTTTTTTTTCTTTTTTTGCCTCCTACACAGCAGTTTTGTGCTTTGGGAACAGCGAAAACTCCGACATGCCTATATTCTGTAACTACTGAAACGCTCCAGTCCCACCAGAG
The DNA here is from genome assembly GCF_019232065.1 of Centrocercus urophasianus. Lineage (NCBI taxonomy): Eukaryota > Metazoa > Chordata > Aves > Galliformes > Phasianidae > Centrocercus > Centrocercus urophasianus. Next base: position 13,637,117 of record NW_024884142.1, on the reverse strand, counting down.
CTTGAATAGGGACGCCACAGTTGATCAAACAATTTCCAGGCTGTTGCAGATCTTCTGAGAACCGCAGCAGTTTTCATTCATCATCACACACCCAAGTAATTGAACCTCGAGGGCAATTCTGTCAAGCGTCGCACTTACAAGCATATGACACTGGTGGTGTTGTTATGACTGTAGTTCATGGACATTTAGGGAGAGGAAGCAGCAGGAGGAGAGAATGATTTGAATTACTTTTCAGAGCATTTAACCATTTTCTGCACAAGAGATAGGAACCATATATTGGCCTTAATTTAATACTTCTTCTGTGCTAAGTTTCCTCCCTGTACGTCTATCCAGCTATCTTTGCCCATAAGTATACAGCTGAGTAAAAAAAAAAGAAAAAAAAAAAAAAAAAGTAATCAAATCAGTAAGAGTTAACATTCTTTCACTGATTTAAATTTTTGCAATGATCATTTGGTAGAAATAAGTTAAACAGAAAGCACCCAGGGAAGAGAAGAAAGCATCTGTATGCTCCAGGTTTATCAGCCTTCTTTTGTACATTAGCTTGGAAAAGGAGAAAAAAATACAGAACTCGATTTGGGTATCAAGCTTAACGAAGAAATGGAGTTGTTCTGGTTCAAGACTATGTTTAATTCCTTCTATATGTTTAATTATGAAATTGACTTATTTACATTATTTTTTTTAAAACTGATAGAAAACAAAACTGAAAAGCACCCTGTCTCTGAAGCTTTGATCTGTACTCAGACAGCAGCCCTTGTGCCTGCCTTTGTTACTTGATGTAAACATCCAGGTGTGTTCTGAGGATCAAGGCTGTTTCCCCATTCAGTGCAATAAAATGGCAAGAGGCACAAAGTGACTTAAGAGTAAACAAAACATGCTGAAGAACAGACTGCTATTTTCTTTTTCATTTTCTCACACACACTGAAATCACAGAACGACATGTTAAGTGGTGAGACTTTGATTAGTCAGTCACTGTAGGATGCCGCTTGTTCTAGCCTCAGTCTGAAATTACCTCCTGGAACTGAGGAAGGCAGGACAGGACAAGGCTAGTGTGGTGAGCATTCAGGAGCCATTCCCTTGTGCAGGGCTGCAAATTCAAGCCCTCAGTATGCACAGTGGCTTCGACATCACACACAAGATGAAGCTGTCTGTCAATGAGGAGAAGCCAAAACATGCAGGCAGAATTCAGTATTATAAACTTAAGAAACCTACCAATACCTCATATCGTAAGCTTTTCCTTTACATATTCTAAATATTATACAGTAAAAATGCCTTTATAAGTACTGAGGCACTATCCTTAGTAATCCATTCCATGGTATCTCCAAAACATAATCTTTCTCCAAATGTCTCCTAAATGTATTGGGATATGTACCAAGATGTCACACTTTAGATCTGATTATCTACATTAACATTTTTTTAATTGGAAAAAATGTAAATAATAGCTTCAAATCATCATTCACTGAAACAGAGTACTTGTCTCCATGCAATTCCTTTGTTTCATTTTTATTTCTTACAAATGGAATCACAAGATGTTGTGATTGAGTTGTGTTTTTTGGTTTTTTTTTTTTTTTTTTTTTTTTTTTTTTTTTTTTTTTTTTTTTTTAAGCATTTTTAGTTAACATGTTCACCTATTTTTCTTGAATGGCTGCAGATGAAGAGCCATCATCTGTCTCAAAGCAAGAATGATTATATATTCCAGTGGTTAGGGAAGTCACAGAAGAGACCTGTTCTACACGAGGCAATAATCCAGAGCAGGGCACTAATCTGGAAGATGGGCTCTCAGCTTCAAAGTTCCTTTTCTGAACTAAGCAGAGTAGGGCCTGCAGGGTCTCTCACTTCTGAGAGTAAGCATGTCAGTCAACTACTGAGGATGCTTATTTCATCAAACATTGGTAAGCACATGGTCACCTGCATTCTTAATTTCCATGAAAAGTTTTATTTTCCACAAGGCTGACCTTTTCTTTCAAAATGAAGTCCAACCTAAAACGTTGGTTCACCAATTTTAAATTAGGATTATTTATAGTAGTATAGGATTATTATATATCCCATGAGTGGGGAGAGATGCTGTTATCAATTTTATTTCACTGCTAACATTGAAGAAGCTTGGCAAAAGCTCAGTACTGCTAGGAAGCTTAACTTATCTCTGCATATTACTTCCCTAGTAAATTATGCAGCATTTATTAATGAACGTATTGCCTGCTCAAACAAGAAACAGAATCATCTATTGTGCATATATTAACAGTAGCTAGACCATGATACATTATGCTGCAAAGAAACAGAGAGAAGAATGGTGTGGCAATTTAGGGCTCTAAATTCACAGTGAAACAGGAGAGATGTTTACCACAGAGTGAAAAATGTTCCAAGAGGAGATGGTGAGTTGAAGAGAACATCAAAGCTGTAAATATTACAACGCGTTTATCTGTTTCTAAGCCAGTAATAAAGGAAGATCCTGGCACTTCTTGGAATTGCCCTGCTGCGTCTCACATTTTAGTGTGAAAACAATTATCATTCATTTCTTCAAATTATGTTGAAGTGTTGCTTCTACTAAATAGTGTCACTTTCACTTCTCTGTACATTTGATCAATTTTTAGATCATGCAGTTTATTAAGCACATCTCTGTGAACTCAACCAAAACATTTCAGGTATTATTTGAAATTTATAGTTTAGTAACCAACCAACCATTACAAAACCAGACCAAGCATTCTGACCAGAGCATATTGGTAAGGTATTTTAAACTAGCTACATGTGTTCAATCTCAGTCTTGTACTTTTAGCCTACAGACTGGCACGGCCTTGTGTGATGCTTCCACTGTCAATTAATAAGAGCTTTAAATGGGACATTGACTTTTTACTAAATTTGTAAAAAAAAAAAACAAACAAACAAACAAAAAAAAACACCACAAAAATGGAAACACCAAAAACCAACCAATGAAATAAACAAAAAACCCAAACATTTTCTGATTAATTTCTGATTAATTCTGATTAATAAATTGGGCTATAAAAACACAGAACATCCTTTTTGGGGGATTGCTAAGTATTTTTCAGTAATAACTTGCAAGGTTTAATTGCACTGTTTACTAACATAGCTTTTAAGTTTTAAAAGTCTTCCAAGTGCTGATTTCTATGTGATTTTTTTTTAGTTCACTGTTGGAACCACTTGATTCTCTAGAAAAAGATTTATTTTGGACTAACAAAACAGAAATTGTGATTATCTTGTAGGACTGACTGTAATCTTTTATTTTCTTTAGCTACAGTATTACATTATACTTAATATTGTATAAGTGTCTGAAAACACAAAATAAAAATTTATTATCCCTTTTTATATTGTAAATAATGAATACCTATCTCTAGAATTTGTACTTTTTGAATACTAAGTGGAAGATACAACTCTTCATGTGTTAATGGATAATCTCTTTTTGTTACAGATACAGTTTATGTTTTCTACAAAATGCTGGTTACTACTACCCAAACAGTAAGCATACTTTGATCACAAGACTTTGTGATCTGCCAGCTGGGACAGCAGCTAATTATACAGTATTTTGTTTTGGCTTTTGTTAGTGTCCCACTTCATACTGTCCTCCAATTCTGCCTGTAATCTCCATCATTCTTGGAGGCAGTAACAAATTGCCTTCTTCCTTCCCCCGGGAGTCAGAATGATTAATTTGTCAACATCTAGTTAAAGCCTACTACAAAGAAACCAAGATCTTGGAAAGTCATAATATGTCTTCAAAACCTGATCTTTCTGAAGGATAATATTGGAAATACAGCACAGATGCAGACACAAAGCTTTCAGCCTCTCTTGTCTGGTAGAATAAACACAGTGCAAAGTTCCCATTTCAAGCACATCCATCATGTTAGTTTGGGATGCCTTGTCATTCACCCTACATCAAATTCCAAGCTTGCTACTGTGAAGTAATTGTGGCAGAAAGGCGTTTATGTAGCTGAGCAGATTGCGTGTCATTTTCTATGGCCATATTAAAATGCTAACATGGGGCAAGTTCACCATGGGTGTTTAATGTGCCATCCATTGGAGGGCTGGAAAAAAAGAATCACCAGAATAGAGCAAGAATTCCAATGATGGAATCAGCCTTGGCTCCTCTTCTGTTACCTCTTTCACCATATTCATAGCTGTTTTTTCTGCTAGGTACTGCTCCTGTATCTGGTTTCTGCAGTAAGAGAAATGGGTGTGTTTAATCTCTGTCCAAAGTCTGTGTTTTATTTAATCACTACCTCAGAAAATGAGAAGTTGAATCTCAGCTGTGTTATTTCTGGATATCATGCTCTTTTCTCCTCAGATTATGGGAAATCTGAGTTTACTGTTCACATTTTCAGGTTAAAGGCATTGAATGCTAGCAGGTATATAAGGGCTACAAAGATTCACAGACTGCATATAAATCAATTTTAGCTTATGGTGACATAAGTCACAATCTAGTGCAAGGAAAACATCTTACATAGTGTCATATTAAATAAAACACAGGTAGACTTCCTCCTTTTTTCAATTCCTTCCTGCTCTTGTGTATTCTTTGGGGACACTTCAGAGGTTCTTATGTTTCCATGATTCTGCTCTGCTGTAAGTCTTATCATCTGAAACCTCACTTCTATTCCACAGCAATGGCATCTCCTTTGTTAAACTGAATTTTACCCTTTCATTACCTGAAGTCCTCCATCAATCAGTTTTCCTGTTGTTTATTTAGCAATACAATTTTGGAAACTGAGTTTACCCTGGGCAGTGTCTCCTGGTCTGTAGCTGTTACAGGAAAGACTGTTGAAGCTAAGCAGTCCTCCAGTTTTAGTTTGTTAGTGTATAAAGAAATAATTTCTTTTGTTCTATTTTTTCAGGTTTTAGATCAATAGGGAGATGCTCAGAAATACCAAGTATAAGCAAGTCCCATCGTTAAAGCAGAGCTTCTTTCAGACCAGAGTACTGAGCAGAAGCAGATTCTGAAGTTACAAATAGGTGCCCTTAAAGAAATTCTAATGGAAGAAATAGTCATAACATGTTCTTTCCTATGAGCGTTTTTACAACATGAAATAAATAATTCCAAGAAATCCTCTCCCAGGCTGGGTTTAAACTCTCAGCAGCTGGCTAGCTACAAAACATAACAGACACATAAACCTTATGGTAGCAAGAATAAGATTTAGCTAAACAGAAGAAAAGGGCAGAATTTGAACTGCATGAGCTTACCTTGATCTTGAACTGTCCAGCATGTTAGCATAGGCCAAAAAAGCAGAATATTTTGGCTTAGCTTCAGGAATGTCCCCCAGCTTCTCTGTGCTTTTTCTGTGATACCAAGTCATATACTGAAGTTCTTAAACAATTACTTAATTAGCTGCTTCAATAAGCCAGGAAAGTGAAAATCTGCATCTCTAGCACAAAACTGTTTTTAAAGCAATTGTATGCAATAAAGACAAAGGAAATCAAAAGGAAAAAGAAAACCCTCGCATGTTCTCTGTGTTACGGGAAATTCACTTTCTTCTACATCAACGTGATGAGATGAAGATTACTGAGGAAAAGGTAAATGTAAAATCTCTACATTGCAGTTCATGACCACACAGCAGATCTGAAGACAACAATTTTGAGCCTTATTTCAGCTCATGAAATCCATGATTTGCAATAATCTACTTCAAGAACACTGCTCTGTTGCGGTTTTCAGATTCCTTTGTTAAAGCATGTCAAAAACTGCAGAGATGGAACTACCTCAACACTAGCTCTTATGTTAGTTGAGAAGCACTTTAAGAAGTCTCTTTTCAGAATGAAATCTGATTTGCAATCAGAGATGTTCTGTTCTTGGAAAGGAAAATGGCATGCTATACTTGACAGGAAAAAAATGCAATGGTATAACAAAAATATAGCACTTGAAAAAAAAACACCTCAAGAGCTTCCTATCTCTACATATTCTGAAAGAGAAATGATTTCCAAGTTTTAATAATTCGTCTATCTCATAAAAGAAGCTGATAATGGACATTGGTGAAACTGAGTTCAACACTTGAAGTTTCTAATTAAAAAATGAGTCCGTTCTAAGAAGTGAAAAAAATGATTCTTAAGTTTTACCACTGGAGGAAAGAATCTATGCAAGTTTCAGTTTGTTGTGTAGAGTTAAAGCCGAAAAACCAGTACGAAGGTAGGAACTCCTTGCAGAGATGGCTCTTGATGCAACTAGAAATCAAGTTTTTAAGAAACTGGAACAATGACTTATCTAGATTTTACAGAAATATTTTTTTTAGAATAATCATAGAATCATAGAATGGCCTGGGTTGATAAGGACCACAATGATCATCTAATTTCAACCCCCCTGCTATGTGCAGGGTCACCAACCGCTAGACGAGGCTGCCCAGAGCCACATCCAGCCTTGGAGACAAATACTGAAGAGATTGCCTAACATTCAACTGCACAAGCTAATTGTCATTAACACAGCTGCTGTCACCACATGATTCATTGTTTTCATGAAGACTCCATCAGCGGATACAAAAAAAGATTTCCAAAGCTATTTTTTGTTGCATATTTTACAGACAAATGTTGGCTTTAATATTTTATAGGGTGTGTGACCATTCCAGTGACTGAAACATATGATGAAAACTGATGGAAAATAATCAGCAAGTACAGAAATCAGTCTGCTTGAAGCTCTTTGCTGTGAAAGCTCTTGCTCTTTTTCTACATAATACTTCCACTAATATCAGTAGTAGCTCTGCACAGGATAAGAGCTCAGGATTTTCATACATCATTGAGGTGAACATTGCCAGAAGTTATCTAAGATTTATGCAAACACACTCTACAAGTCAGCATTCCTTCTGCATGGAAGTCTCATTTAAATTAATGCAGTTTTTGGCTTAGGGAAAGAATTCCTTCTAAGCACAGTTTCTTAACTTTGCAGATTGATGACCCAGAATCAAAGTGAAAAATCATTCATGATCTGCTCTGTCAGAAAGAAATGCATACATGGGTGCAATAAAAACCAAGTAATTTATTTGAGTAGGGGTTCAGAAGATGGATTGGAAATACTATCTTGAAGGTCATGGTGCCTGGTGGTAGGAAGAAGATATTTCTTTATTTTCGGTTACTGACATACTCTTCAAACTCTATGGCAACTGGTTATTTTATGTTTTTACTTCTAACCATAAATTCTTTTGCATACAGAAGATCCCAAGATTCTATACAGCACTTTTTGTACCTCTGTGCTGTTCAACTGCTTGAATTAGCTTCACCTTCTATTAGAAGGCAGCAAACATATTGACAGTTCCACTGCAGCACAAGCTCCTACATACTGAGCTGCTAAGGCAGGGCTAGCTTTCCTTACCAAACAGTTGTCTGAAAATAACCCATCTGAGTACCCTCTGAGTTTGGGACTAAGTCACAAAGCCAAGGAACTTCAGCTCTTGCAATCTATCCTCTCCAGGTTTACAGTGTAGAATCTCAAGTTTACCTATGAGATCTGTTCTTTCAACTTTACTCAGTCAAATCTTTGGTGACACAAATAAGAAATTAATATTAAAATATATAAAAAAAAATAATCTGTATGCTGTGGTAAAACTTCATCATACTTCTTTTCCTACACAGGCACAAAAATATCTTTCTAACATATAAAGGAAGCTAGAAGCTGTAGGCAATATTCAAGAACCACTGTTGCTCAACGTAAAGAGGTTGGTTATATATATGGACAAATATATTACAGTTAAATGCACAAACTCCAAGCATTGCAGAGTATCAAAATTGGAAGTAAAGGGAAAGAAGACCATCTTCAAGCACAGATTGCTCACACTATTTGAGATAAACATTCTTATTTGTGATACATCACCACTCCAAAACATGCTACTGCAGAAATTAACATATAGCGAGCATATCTGACAAATACCAATGACCACTCAAAACAAGACATGACATTCAATATAAAAACAGATTGAACAGCTAGCAAAACAAGAGCAATGAAAGAAATGTGCATTCTTAAGCATATAGAATTCAGTTCCGAAGTTAATTTAAAACATCAGCATCTTTAAGGCTGCACTAGCCTTGCTTATATTGGCTCCTACTCCAGCAAATGCCTAAATCCTGTCCTCTATAGAATTGAATAATGTGCAGCTGTTGTCAGAGCGAATATTCACGTTACTAAAGCTGCACGCAACCTAAGGTGTGCTGTGACTATGAGCTTTGAGACCAGCTCTTCCCACACATACATCAAATGAACTTTCCTTTTACTCATTCACACCGAAGCAGGAAAGATGAGATGATTCTTGGGTTTGTTTTTGTTGAGGATTTTAATCACAACAGTGTAAAATGAACGTAGAAATAAAACCGTCTGCATTTGAGATTACATCGCATTTGTCCAAATTAAATCAGCTTTTTTTAGTTTGCACAACCCAGGAGATTGAAACAGTAGGTGAAAAAAACAGGGACAACAACGGTGTTTTGAGTGCAGCTGTTTCACATACATATGAGAAGGAGAAACTGAGAAATTAGTTTAATTTATACTAAATATAAATGATAAATAAAGGCCCGGAAAAGATTTTTTAAAGAAAAAAAAAATATATATATATATATACATATATAATATATATATATTTTTTTAAGAGCTTTTTTTCTTTTAAAACTGTGCTCTTCAATTACTACAAGATGTTCCATAAAGCAAACAGATAAAAAGAAAGACTATCTCACACCTGGCTTATGTAGCTCTATTTCTTTAAATATCTTATTCCTGACTTCAAAACAAGCACATAAGATGTGCAAATTTATTCCTTGTTGTTGACAAGTATTTGTATTACTAATGCCATATCTAACCTTACAAGCTTGCAAACTATATGAATGTAAACTATACAGTTTAGAAGTGTTCACATTGAAATTTTCAAATACTTCAAATGTAATCAATCACTGTGTGCTTTCTTTGCAACTAACTGTAGCAGACGTACTATTAACAACTTCTGCTGTCTGCTCAAGTACAGATACGAAAATACAATAGCATTGTGTTTCTCAATAGTGTTTGAATAAAACCATACTGTACCTACTTCCTAGCAGTCATGACACACCAGAATAATACATACTGTGAATATACTACACCTTGTTATCCTAAGGAAATTAATCAGTAAAATCTGACACATTAGCCTATTGAGAGATTTGAAAATATTTAGACTCATGCATTCCCCAAATTTTGCAGATTATCTTATTGAAAAAAATGTATAGCATAAATTGCATATTCCCCTATCTTCTAAATGTAAAAAATATATATCTTTGCACTGTACAGTGGAGAATGGTAGCAACGTATTTCTATGCAATTTGAAAAGGTTTCCGTGAAGCTGAAAAATCAAAGCACTTTGCTTTGAGAGTAATGCCAAAAAGCAAAAAGAGAAGACAGACATATTAGCCATGCTCTGATCAGGAGGAAGCTTCGCATCATCAGGGATGTTACCAGAACCTGTTATTAAAATGTTAGCAAAGGAGCTCACACCAGCGTATCAATGTGACTGCTCCTGCAGACCAAGGAGCTGGCATGCAAATAGATCAAAGCAAAATTCACTTTAAGTCCTTGGGTCTGTATTTCCATAAAATCTTTCATGATGGACAGAATAAAGGTGGAAATACGTCAATCACCTCAAGTAATAATTACGAGTTGTCATTAGGGCAATAGAAGGACCAGTAATCTACATAACTACTTTAGTGGAAGATATACAGAAGAAATCTTTCTAATTTGATAAAATAATGTGATTTTTTTTTTTAATAACTCAAAAGAAAATAAGCAATATTAAAATCAGACAAAGTAGATTTTATTATGTGTTATTGTCTTCTTGAAAATATCAGGATTATGTGCTGTGAAATGCACTTTCTTTCCATAGAAAAATTCAGGTTTTCTTACTGATAATTGTTGGTGTAGTAAATACAGAGTAAGCATAAAACAGTTAAGGACTCTTGAAAGTCATTGGTAACAGTCATAAAACTGCCAGTTTTCAGTGCCGATTACTGAACGCTGAGATTAGTGAAATGAAGATTAGCAACATTCTCTGGGGTTATTAACATGCCTGTAATAGTTTTCCATTAGATATCAAGGGAAATGTTTCTACTGGAGCCAGAAGTACACAGATGTGGCACTGTCAATATTAAAAGATAGCACAAATTTTAAGATATACTTTTCTGAACTACTAATGTCCAGAATTCTTTATTTTTATTAAAAAACAAACAAACAAACATTTGTTTTCCAACTCCAACATATGAGAATTACCAAGAGTTCAGATGGCACTAAAGCTGGCAGTACCTGCAGCAAATGCACCACTCTAATACTGACATTTACATGCACATATCCTAAAAAGTCATATTTTCCTCTAGAAAAAGGTTTTTGTTGTTCCTGTCAATTATTTACACTCAAAAGTTAAAGTACTTGTATCTCCAAAATTCTACTGAATATTTCATGCATTTTCTGAGTGAATTCACACAATTCAAAAGTGCCATTTGTTTTGATTATGAAACATTCAACAATTCTTTTACTTCAAAAAAAATTACTTAATTGCATCCTTAACATTTAATTACATTTAAAAGCCTTCCATTTTTAATTGACGTAAAATTGTGTATGGGTAAATGAGTCACATACTCTCTGGCATTCTTGTACCTTTGGTACAAATTTTGCACAAGCACATTTCTTCTCAGAGATAGACAAAATAATGCCGGCATCTTAGTTTGAAAATGTAAACTAGGCCTAAATAGAAGGGATATGAGGATTCCCGAAACAGACCAGGCCTATTGGGGTATTGGGTTACAAATTAATCAAAACCAAGAATGAATTTATGAAGCAGTAGCTTATATATAGGGGCATCATCTCCTTTATCTATTAAAAGAGCGGTAGTTATTTTGTTTGTATAGAAACAATTACTGAAAATAATTAGACTTGCCCCTGTTCCAGATCTATAGGAATATTCTTACTGTTCACTGAAACATACAGCACTAGTATTAGTCAATCGCAGAAGTTGCATCATGGAAGTACATTCCACAACTGCATTTGCCCTTCTGAGCTACACTTGTTCTGCTTTTGAATATTTACTTGCACAGGACATATTAAAGAACTAGAAATTACAGTTTTCCCGATCTCATGGAAAAATGGGAAGCATCACTTATCAAGAATGTGCAGCAGGTGTATTTTGTTTTCTTTGATATCTTCTCTGAACAACACACAGCAAACCATCTTGACGTCCATTCACACAGAACCACTCCTCACATATTTTCATCAAGTTTGCTATGTACAGACACCTACTCTCTATTTTCTTCCCAGTGGTAGGGGCAGTAAAGATTCAACTTGTATGAATCTTTATGCATACTGGGGTACTTCTAATATGGACTGGTGGTGTTTTAATGTACTGCATTGTACCCTCCATCTCATTCCTTGTAAATATTCATATTTTGTTTTTATTTAACTGTCATCTTAATTAGAGGTCTTGACTGAACCGCTCATAACGAAAGTCGAATCTTCTTTCTATGCTGATATTAGCACAGATCACAGTAAAGTACAGATGTACTGCTTCTCATAGCCTTTCTGAACAGCAGTATCTTTCTGGAGAGCCAGACTAAATGCTAAATGCTGTGGAATTGAAAGGACATTTGCCACATCATATCTGCAGTAGAATGAGAAGTGCATATTACAGTCTGCACATACACTGCAAGATCAAGAGGTACCAGATAACAGGGTGAACAATAGGCTGAACTGCCAACTGTCTACTCCCCAGTCTTTGCCTAATTCTATTACTCTCATAATGCATCAGGACTTCTACATGGAATGTTCATTTACATCATAGAATATTTCTAAATAAAATGGAAACTGTTATCAGCATCACACGCACAGTAGAGAAGACTTAATACTTACAGCAAAGTTAACACAGGCTTTCTTTCTTCAAGGGATATAAAGAAAAAAAAATCCACACAGAGCCATTATTATTTAACCTCAAACTGAGAACACAAGCCCGTAAGAACATCAACAGAGGGTCAGATCAAATGCCAGTGGTCTCAATGTTCTGTCCCCCATGACTGCCAGCAGTAGCTACTTGGAGAAAACCATGTTTCCATTTTCTCTCTGTCTTAGAATCATAGAATCATAGTGGCCTGGGTTGAAAAGGACCACAATGATCATCTAGTTCCAACCCCCTGCTATGTGCAGGGTCGCCAACCACCAGACCAGGCTGCCCAGAGCCACATCCAGCCTGGCCTTGAACGCCTCCAGAGATGGGGCATCCACAGCCTCCCTGGGCAACCTGTTCCAGTGCTTCAACACCCTCTGTGTGAAAAACTTCCTCCTAATATCTAACCTATAGGACAGCAGTGTCTAAGTAGAAGCAGAGCACACTACGATATTTTACCTGAATCCAGTAAACTATAGCTTCTAGCTGCTAAAGGATTTCCTAAGACAAGTTGAATCATCAGTATTTTTTTCTGAGACAAATGTTGGACAGAACCAGAACTTGTATTAATTCTCACAGTTAACTAAGAACCAGCTTTGTGCAGTGGTAGGCCTCTTTAGCACATTTTCCAGACCTAAGTATTCAGATAAAGCTTGTTTTACAAAGAATCCACAGACATGACTTTTTATTAAGAAGCTGAAAAGTGTTGGTATTGTAAGGGACTCCCTATTTATCTTTCAGAAGGAAAGAAACAGAATAGTCAGAAAATACTGAGGGAAAAAATAAAAAACAAAACAACAACAACAACAACAAACAAACAATCCAAGTCATGAATAGAACCCGTAAGTCACTAGCGGAGTTTCATAGGATATAAAATAGGTCTGGAAGAGCAGCTGTCACTTTCATAGTCTTTGAGAAGATAAGAGTAATCTACTGAAATCTTAACAGCCACAAAATTAACTTCCTTGCTGTTTTGGTAATATAGCAAATCATGCTTATTAATACAATACTTTTATGAACTTCTGTGAATAGCTGCTGTAAGTTAGAAGAGAAACAATATCTGCTTCATGGAAGCAACTGTGTTGAAACATCTCAGGACTACACCACTCCTTTGTCAGGGTATGCTGGCTGTCACAAAGACTCAAGTCACACGTGTCTACACATGCCATTCTCACTTCAAAGTTGAGCAGGAGGAAAATGCAGTATTTACCACGGCAGTGCAACCTATCTGATGCAGATTACTTCCACAAAGGAAACAGTTGTCATCTGCCTGAAAAGACATCCTTGCTATGAGCTTCAGGAAGATGGAGCAACCCAAAGTAGATGCACTCACAGGATTTATCAAGAACAGTACCTCTGTCTTCTTCAAATTTCATTCCCTCCCAGCACAAGACAGGCTCCTTGGTTTTCAAACAACTCACACTGACAGGTGTGGTGTCTGACAACTTTGTTAAAAAGCATAGATCAAACCTATGTTTTCTGAAGCAGAATATGTAAGCCTTTGCAGTTCTTACAAAAGACAACCACTTAAACAGAGACCTCAGTGTTGACCAACTCTTCCTCCTTAGATCGGTTGCATAGGCAGACACAGCACACGTGTGTATTTACAGATCTACAAGTTCCACAGGCAATACCTCTGAATGACCACGATGTGAAATGTAAATTATCAATAATAAACATCTCCTTCCCACAGCAGATCTTTTTTATTCTGTAAAACATCTGCATCTAAATTGTCCCGCGGCAATGTGTGCAGATAAACAAACTTGCTTCCTGAACTACAGAAGTAACTGCCAAATCTTTGCAAAGGGCTCCCCACGAAGAGGGGAGAATTAATAGAATTAATAAGTAGCATTACAGTAATGCTGAATTTGAGTGGGGAATTCGGTGAACCAAGAGACATCATTCTTGGGAAAGTTCATTTCTACACACAACTGAAAACAGCATTATGTTCCTGAGGACCATTCCTACAGCAATGCGTATCATTATATTTTGATTATATGGTTTTAGCTGCATACACATTAAATATTTTTACTACAGCTTTATTTCATTTTATTTTAATTCCCTTTTTAAACCATCCTTATACATAAAGTTTGAAATGCGGAAGTAGTATGAAAGAACAGCAACAAAAAGAAAGGAGAATGATACAGCAGGCATAGTATGCAATAAAAGAGAACTAATCTAGTGTATAACTTCTGAGTTAGACAACCCTATTATGAAAGGTATATCTCACAAAAGGCAAATAAACATCTGCCTTATTTTTCCTCCCCATATATTTATCTGTGGTATTATGAATTTATCAAATACAAAACAATGAAAGCAAACTAAACAAGAAATGGCTGTTTATAAAAGTAATGCAAAGTCCAAAGAAAATCTAAAATATTTTATTTTCGCAACAGATAATGGATGGTAAATTTACTAAGTTATATCACTAGCTGCAAGGTCTCAAAGGCTTTCACTTTCAGACCTCACCTCGTTAACTCCTCCCTCCTAGATATATGAAAATTAAAAGTTTGAATTGTTTTTCAGAAATTTTTCAATATATAAAGCCAAATCTCTTTGAGAAAACACATAATCTTTTTTTTTTTTTTTTTTTTTTTTTAAGAACATGCTTTGCTTCAGCAGTTACATTTGCTATTTTGGGCTGCTTTTCTTAGAAAGACTCCAGATGGTTTATCTGAAAGTAAGGTTAAGTTTTTTGACATTTTCTTAAAACGGCACCAGTATGTGTGTAAAGGAGAAAGAGAGAAGAAAGAGAAAGGGAGAGAAAGATTTTCTAAAGCAATGACCCGCCTCAAAAATCACAGTCTTATTACTGCAGTGTTTATTTAGATAAACTGTGGGTCTTGCCATGGCATTTAATTAATCACTTGGGGAAAAAATAACAACCACCAAACATCCTCACTTGGGCATATATTTGCACTGCGTAACAGTTATTGCTTAATTATCCTTATTTCAAAAACAATATTTATTCGCTTCACCTGCTAACATGTTAGCCTCTCTGCTCTCTGTAAATCATATCAAATATAAAAACATTTTCTCATTTCCCTTTTAATTTTAATACTTTTGTTTTCCATCTGCAAAGCGATGTCCTTAGATGACTCTTTGCACTGTCTCTCACCCCAAATCAGTTTGACAAACACAAAAATGAATAAGAAGGAAATATTTCCTTTTTTGTTCTAATGGAATATTTGTCCTATAAGATATTTCCTGCCTGGAGCACATATCGTGCTTTACTCAGCTTAATTCGATCCATTTTTGCCATCTAACATAGGGAAGAAAGTCATTCATTCATCGTCATCATTCAGATACCATTTCCAATCTCTCGCACTTGTGTCATTTGAGTCAAGCATTCACAACTAGTTGCTTTGAAAAATATGAAGAGGAAAATATGCTCACCTTCAGGCTCCCCACAGAGTGTACACTGTGACTCTGAAAAGAAAAAGAGAAAAATTACGATTTCTTGCTTTTAAGGTCTGTGTGGTGTACAGTTATGAAGTCGTAACTACATCCAAATAAAATAAATCTTGTGGAACTCAGATTTAGCATGGACAATGCAATTCCATTTTCAGCATCTATTTCTTTAACAGTTGCAACATAACTTTTAAAAGAGAGTTTTTGCAAAAAAAAAAAAAAACATTTTCTAAACAGTCATAAAAGTTTCTAGTTTTGCTTATGTCACTATCACCTCCACATATTCCAATCAAGTGCAGGTAGCAGGACTTTTGGGTTCAGCGTAACTTTTTTGTATTTGTAGCTGTAGATCAGTGACAGCAGCCACTCAAATAAAGAGCTTAAGCCTCTTAATATTTTATCACTGGAGGCAATAGACAGTAAAAGCGACAAAGGTATTACATTCCTTTCTCATAAAAGACTTCCAAGTCCTTCCAGGCGAATGAATAAGTCAAATAAAAAGTAAAAGTGTTCTGATATCCTACAAAATATTCGATTATAGAAAAGAGGGAAGTACAGCTTTATTATAATAAACACACAGTCTCTAAATTATTATTATTATTAGTGCAATTATTATTTTCTTTACACATCACTATTTGGGAGCTGGCCGTCTTAAAAATTACATCGCATAGTGTAGAAATATGTGCACATACAAACGAAACACTTTAAGCCTTCTTTGTTTGAGATTGAGTTTTGTCAGGCATTAGCATCGAGCTGCGGTACAAAGCTGTTATTTTGAACACCAGCAACAGAATCAAATGAAATCACGGGGACTGCAGTCGAGCTGGTAGATAATTCTGATAAAGCTGGAAAAAGTCTTACTTCAAAGCAGCGCAGTATATTTTACAGTCACAACTACTGGAATCTCCATCTTAACAACTCAGGTGAAAAGTGGTAACTCCAACAGCATAAAGCATTCTGAAGCAAATATACATATACACAGGCAGACACGCAAGTATGTGTATATTTTATTATAAATTAAGATATAAAAAACCCCAACAGTTCACTGTTCCTGGTTATACGCAAATCCTTTAACCCTCTTGATATTTTTTTCTGTCCTTGAACGCCAAATGGAAGACCATACTTTAGCTGTGGTTTTAAGAAAAACAAACAACAGAAACATAGAATATGAAATGCAAACACTGAGATGATTTGACCTTTACAGTGCCACTGTGACATTGCCAGTTATTTAGAGGTCCTTTCTCTGTACAGGTAAGTCTATAACAAAATAGCCTGCTGTTGGAAAGGTACTTGACCTTACATCTTTCACATGTTTTAAAAAATCATAGTGGTTGCTTTTTAATACGGTCAGAGGTTGTAGTGTACACGATGGGAAGGAATGAGAAAAGTAATGTTTATTCAGGCAACTCAACTACTGTTGTTAGGCAGAGTACAGTTTTTAAAACATGATAAAGTTGCATGAAAGAAAAGAGGAATTAATTTTGATGCAGGCTGGCACTGTGAAACATGCTGTTGACTGGTCTTCTGACAGACCCAGCAGCAGTGACAAACTGCAAACAGCACCCCAGTGGCTGTCCTGGGAAAACCCACCGGCAAAAAGCATAAAAAGTTTAGTGGCAAATAGCAAAAGGCTCTTTCTTCCACTGCTGGATGAAAACTGCACTAGTCGCAATCTGGAGTGATGCAGAGGAAACAGCATAAAGGTTTTTTTCACTTTTAATTCAAAGACTTTCTGAGGTTGGACTGAGAGGAGCTGCCTGCTTGTCTGCACTTTATTGTCCTGATTGATAAGGAAGAACAAGCTGAAACTCAGTTTCTGAACTCGTGGCTTTTTGCTGATGCTCTATGTCCTGCTAACGACCGCTTCACTGGTTTGCTACAGCCCAAAGAGATTGCCTGACATTTCTTGCAGCCCTCAACACCATTTTCCAAAGGTCCCCACTCAATAGCACAAATTAGTAGCTTCCCTCTTCTCCCCATCAGCGTACCTCAGTGCCAATACCAAACAGAACAGTTCAGTTGTAAAGGTCATCTGTTTCAACTATCATATATCATCTATTCCAACTGTCTGAGCTGTTCAGGGTTAAGCAAAAGTTGAAGTGCATTAACAACATTATGCATATGCTTCTCGCATACTGACAGGCATAGAGCATCAAATACCTCTCTAGGAAGTCTGTTCCAATGTCTGACAATACAGAAGAGTTTCCCAGTGCCCAGTCTGACCCTTCCCTGTGCCATTCCCATCCTGCCATCAGAGACCCCTGCCATGTCCCTCTGCTTCTCTCCCTCAGGAGCTGCAAAGAGCAATGAGGTCACCTCTTGTCCTGCTCTTCTCTTAGACAGCCCCCATGTCCTCAGCTTGCCCCAGCCCTTCTATTAGCTTTGGTGCCCTCCTCTACAGGCTTTCAAGGACCTTAATATACCACAGCACTGTTATAAATCTGCAGCACAATAGCCTAACTCAAAATAAAGCTTACAGATAAGACTGGTGCCAGGAAGTCGCCCAGAAGATTGCCAGCTCTCTGCACAACTGCTGATGGACAACCACTCATTTTGGCTTTCTTCCAGGTATTTGCTTAAGGTCCTG
Source organism: Centrocercus urophasianus (assembly GCF_019232065.1). NCBI lineage: Eukaryota > Metazoa > Chordata > Aves > Galliformes > Phasianidae > Centrocercus > Centrocercus urophasianus. Next base: position 13,619,261 of record NW_024884142.1, on the reverse strand, counting down.
AGTTTATGGGCAGGCTAGGTGCCTCTTCCCTTTCATTATGATGTGGGAAATAATTAAGTCTATTTAGATCCACACATCCTGTGGTAATTGTTGAAAGATTGCATGTAATACATTTCCAAGCCTATCTGAATATCACACTCAGATATTTCTACATTTACGCTTTTTATAAATACAGACATCTTAAAATCTTGTAAAAAAGCTGGATATTGAAGCTAATTTCATTTATTTCTTTATTTATTTCCTTCTAGAAGGAAATTGTTGCATCTTGGTAGAACAACTCTCTCAGGAAGATAGCTAAGTACTAAATACCTGAATTAATTAGGATTTTTTCCTTTCAATCCAATTTAAATTTGAGCTCTGGGATGGCAGCAACCAAGGACATGACAACAGTTAAAAAGTTACTACTCCATCAGGTGAAGTGACAATACTGAGGCTGAAATGCACGTGACCTAAGATTGAGTAAATCACCCGTTATGCCCTCATTCATGTTTCAAATATAAATTAATATTTAAAGATCTATTAATTAGTGGAATTCTATATTAGGATAAGGTAAATCACTTTTTGTAAGTGCACACTCTTTTTGTGTGCACTGTGCAAGGTCTTAGACATAGGCTCTGTCTTCAGTAATATTCATGGCAAGGCAGAAGCATTCACTGACAAGTGAGCTCTTGAGATGTCCTAGCTCAGCCTTCTGCTGAAATAAGGCTGCTCCCACTCATGTTCAGCTCAGATGGGGCTTTGAGAGCCACCTCCTGGAAATCACCAGGGATGGAGCCGGCAACCTACTTCAGTGCTGCTTCAGCCTTCCACAGTCCTACCCTATCTCTCAACCTGCTGTTTGTGGTCTCTCTTCCTTTTTATATGACTGCCAAAAAGACTCCGGCTCCATCATTTCTGTAATTCTTCAGACATGCCTAGGTTGCTAGTGGATCTCTACTGTACTGGAATAAATCAGCCCAGCTTCTTCAAGTATTTTCTTAGTAGGTCAAGTCCCCCTGACCTGATGGCCCTCTGCTAGGTCACTCTGATGTCTCACTGTGTTTTCTGAAGCAGGGACCCCCAGACATCAAATGCAGTATATTCAGGTGTATTCTCACCAGAGGGAAGAACAATGCCTCTATCTGCTGATTAGACCACTTGTGCAGTAGCCCTCCCTGCAGCGTTACCATTTGCAATGGGAGAATGCTGTCAGCCTGTATCTAACCTACTTTGGAAAGAAGTAAAAGAATAAAATGAAGTATTAATAAGACCAGTCCCCTGCCTCAAGTCACCTGGCAATTATCCTGCTGCTAATGTATGGCACAAGGGAGGAATCTTGGAACATTGAGGCAGACCAAGGCTGTTGTTTCCAGGAGCCACCAGACCATGGATCAGCTCAAGGGAGTCATGAAATCTCAGCCTCAGGCAATTTCTGTATGCCCACAGAGAGTGAAATGAAGTCTAAAGTGAAAATGCTTAAGCTACTGCACATGGTAATAGAATAGAGCGAGGGACATGATCTGTTACTACATTTCAGAAAAGAATATTTCTTAAACCTCTCTTTCTACTATTCCCTATTAGTGGATCATGACTCTAGATATCTGATTCATCTGAAGTATTCTGATGATGCATTCACAGAAGATATTCTTTCTTTTTAACACATTGCTAATCAGCTTCACTTAAAGATGATCATTCTTGCAAACACTCATACATGTGAGAAACTTTGTCATTGTTCTCGGAAGAAAAATGACTAAGATAGGTGTTTGGAGATTTGGAGCCCCATAAATCAACGGAACATGGAAATATCATATTCATATTATTAATCTCACTCTATCATTTTGAAATTGGCTAGCCAACAGAAACAATCTTCCTAGATACAAGAACTTGCTGACAAAATAGGTCACATGGAAGATCTTTTGAAGAAACAAATTTATCACAGAGACATGAGCTTCTTCTTTCCCCCAAATAACATGAATTTTATTTTATTTTGATAGCTTTTCTTGTCTAACGTAAGTAATAGGTAACACTAAAATTAATAAACCCTGTCATGCAAAAGACAATATTCATTCTCAAAACAGCTGAGTTAAACGTTCAGATTTAAATTAGAGTGAAGATAAATTATTTTATTAAACATTTTCACCTTCCCCTACTTTGTAAATCTCTTTTTAGGTACAGTTGGTGTAAATAAAGTCAAATCGACTATGCAGGGATAAAGAAAACAATATATGGGCCAAAAGAAAGACACGAAATAGATATTGTGAATAAATTGCTATTTAAAATGCTCATACAAATTATGTAACGTAGTAAGACAAAACCAAAACATTACTAGCAGTGTTTGAAATCTGTTTAAAGGAAATATTTTTCCTAGTTAACTATGCTTTGAAGTACACTATACTCTCCATGGGGCTTACCTAGATTATGGAGTCTGGCCTGGATGAGTTTTGACCTAGATATATAGAAATGATAGTATGACAAGAACTCATGCAAAGGTCAGAAGCAGTACTGGGGTCCGCTCAGCATCATGTTCAGAAAATAGAAGCTCTCAGCTCTTATGATTGCCCCTTGACTAACAGCACACATCCAGTGTTATATCCCTGCTTCAGATCTGTAAGCCTTTTCTGTCTCTCTTTCTGCCTGATAGTACCAGAGGCCATCTGCAGCCACCCTTCTCTATAGGATTTTAAATTTAACTATGAGCACAGTATTGTTGGCTCCACAGAAAAAAAATTCTCAGATTTTTTTTTTGCCCTTTCATTTTAGCAAAACACTCACACTGTATACATATGTTTAAAATGCAGTGAAAAAATAGATCAATTCTAGTAAGGAAATTTAGCAGGTAATACTTAAAAGATTTTCATTTCACTTGTTCCAGAGGCAAGAAATACAACAGTTTTGCACACTGTTTCATCAGTGTCTTTTTATATCATTTTACTGCTGATGGTGAAATGGAACTCTGCAACAATTAAAGAAACATAAAGTAGCTATGCAGGATATTGAGATTTCGGGCAGCCAAAAAGCAAGGCGTAATTCAAGGACAGCTGTAAGACTTCTAATCATTTATAGGATTTTAGTCTAATATCTGTATCTAAATGTGGCTATAATAATGGTGACAAAAGCCAACTGTACTATGAATTGGTTTTTATTCTCTATTTTCATGCCTATTTTTTTCTCCTACGCATTTTGCCCTTATCTGTGCCTTTTCCTCTTGCTGATATCTCACTGTTACAATACCATCAGGTGGAACACTGAAAAATCTGTGGGATACAATGCAGTTTTTTCTCATGTCTGCCAAGATTCTCTCCTTCACAATCATTCCCTTTGTTTCACAATGAAGTCAGAGCAAATCCTCTTGACATCTCCCACTCTGTGTTCAGTCATGCATGTAGGTAACCGATTGAGAGACACCCACAAAACCCATCTAGTCCAACCTTCTGTGAAGTACACCAGGACATTCCTTATATACATTTTTTTCTAAAATGCTCCCTCCAAACTTCTGATGACAGGGAATGCAACTGTCTTCAGGTAAATTACTTCTGTTGTTAAGTTATCTTTGCAGCTGGAGAGATTTCTTCTTATACAGTATCAATGGGCACTGGTTTTCACTTTGTACATGGAAAATAAAATCTTAGAAAAAAGACTGTATTTCAGATCCTCACTGTTTTCTTCCAGTCTAGTTTTACTATTCTAAGCCTTGTTTATTCACTTTTTCCAGCTGTTTCTAATAGCCATCTCATCTTCGCTGTCCTCCTCTGGAGGCTCTGCAACTTAGCCATGCTGTAAAGTGCACAGTAAACCACCTGAACTCTTCCATCGTTACATTCCTGTGAACTTCTACTTTTAAGAGTGCCACTAGCCTCATTTCGGGCACTGCTATTTTCTAGCATGAAAAGAGATCTCACTTTATCCGCATAGACATGGATTTGATAGAGACACCTTCAGTGCCTGCTGTCATGAAAATGAAATTATAACACTAAAGGACACTTCATTGGTCTACCTTGGCAGTAAAGGCCCTGCTCAAACAAACCATGTAAACCATTTGAAATCCACAAAATGTTCCAGACACTCCTTAAAACTTTTTGTTTGAAACTACCAAAGTGGCAAAAATAATCAAAACGATGCTGTAACCAAACAATTTATTTCTTACAGTATTTGAAGTGCTGATAAATAGTGCTAAAAGAACAGAATCTACCCATATTTGGACTCGAACACTATAAGGGCCCTTGTCCCTCAACAGTCACAGAAGAATTTAAAAATTTCATGTGTTACATAATCAAAAGAAATGTATGGAATTATACATTTACACACACACATATATCTCACGATCTTCTTTTTTTATTTGCAAATAAATAAATAAATAAATAAATAATTGTATTTAAACGTAACAATAACTACCAAGAGTCCATCCATCACGTAGAACTTTTTGAAAAAGGCCATAACAGCAACAGTTCATAACAGCTGTGGCCAAGAAATGCATTTAATCCCTCTCGGAACCATTTCTACGAGCAGTTCTTGTTCTTGAGTATAAAATCCTGCTTTCCTGAGCACCTGCCTGCTTCTCACTGCTGGCTATTCCCCAGAGGAGACTTCCCCAAGTTTGCAACTTCTGCCATAGGGAACAGCTTTCTTGAATCTTTTAATTGAAGTATTCATAAAAAAGGGCCTTTTATTGCCCATGATCAGGTCTTGGGGGAGGGGGGGGGGAGGGAAGAAAATAGCTGCCTATGAGAGAATAGCAGCTGGGCTATATTGGGAAAGATAGAGCAAGGGAAATGAGTTGCCCAGGGAAGAGAAGAGACTGAAACAAGTTATAAAAATACAGAATATCCATTATTAAAATTGAATGAGCTGAAAGCAGAAGAAAAATCAACCAACCTGGCAGCTGATTTTGTATCATTTTGAGCAAACGAACTGACATTCAGCCAAACGTATAAAGCAAGCACTAAAAGCCCATTATCTTCCCCAGATAAAAAAATATAAAGTTTATGCTCAAAGCAATGCCAGAACCTATTCACAGTACTTGCATATCAGATCCTCCTCCATATGGAGTTTATACATTACATGTGCATTAACCAAGCCAGAAGAGATTTCAGAAAAGAACGATGAGACCAGACACTCAAATATTTTCATAGAAAAACAAATGTAACTGTAGTGATAAAAAATAAAACACAAACCACTCAAGGAAAAAAAAAAATACACATGCTGATGTTTCTCTCAGTGATCTGAACACAACCACTTTGTTTTTAGAGGAGCAGCTATAAACACAGTAATAAAATGTATGTGCTTTAGCACACTTCTGACACTTTTCAAACGCACAGTACTGAAGAGTTCAAATATTCTGAATGAGTCAAAAAAATAAAAAAACCTGAGATGTGCTTATAAAAGACAAATCTATGTGCTTTTCTCATTTTTATACTCATTTTCCAGTATTTGACATTCTGTGTTTAAAGTCAGTCATCTTCCTCAAAACCGAGAGAAAAAAATAACTCGCCGACTCGCTGATGGCACTGTTGCATCTTTATGAAAAGCTCCAAGTAGAGGAAACCAATAAACTGAGTGTGGACCCATGAGAGTTCTGTGCAACTCCAAACTGAAGAATTCTGCACCTTAGTCTTGCTTCAAAACCCCTCTGGAACCAATGCAAGTCTCAGCGGATTACAGTGGACACGAGGTCAAACCTCAACAGCATACTAATGCAAAAAATTACTCCTCTATCTATCACCATTCTTCCTTTTCTGTCTTTTCCTCCCCTCTCCTTTTACTTTTCTCACTTTATGAGATCTTGCAAAAAAATTTCAGTGTCTCCTAAGAACAAGTAAAAATGGTACAAATCCAAGTTGAATGTGATATAACAAAGAACCTGATAGAAAGATAGCAAAAAATATAGGATGGGACAGCACAGTTACAGACTAGATTACATTCTCTAATACTGTGAAGGTTAAATTGATTTTTTCTCACCTTTCTCATTCTTATCTCTCATATTGAAATCAGATTTCAAAAAAATTTGAAGGGGGGGGAGTAGCTGGCAAACAGATTCAAGGAGGTCATTTGAAATGCCAAGGGCATACAGAAAGAGTGAAAGACCGTGATGCAACCATTAGAAGGGGTAAAACTGAGTTTAATATAAAAAGAGGAGAAGTCATCAAGAAGTCATCATATCAGTTTAAGAGAGAGCTTGCTGGCCAAGACCGCTGAATGATGTCCTTCGTGTAAATTCAGAACATATACTGACTTAGAACAATACAAGTCAGAAGAGATGTCTTGAGTCTAGCCCTGAAGACAGAGTGACATTTGGTTGCTCAGAAAACCCTCTAGGAAGGAGAACCAACAGTCTCTCTGGCCTACTGTTGTGGTGTTTGATCACCTTCAACATGAACAAGTTTTACCTTTTGTCTAATTGCAGTTTTCCTTGCTGCAATATCTATAAATTTCGTCTTGTCCTTTCATGCATGTTGTCTGGCTGCATCAGATGTCTGGCTCCATCTTTTCTGCAATGACCACTAAGCAGCTGAGAACAGCATTTAGCACTGCTCTTCTCTTCGCTTTCTCTTTTTCAAGCTGAACAAACCCAGCCCTCCTCAAGGTCTCCCTGTGTACTATGTCTTCCCAGTACCCTAACCCTATCCTAGCCTGCACTGGGGACACACTCCAATTTGTCTGTGTCTTATGGTGGGGCAGGGTCTAGAACTGGGAACAACCACAACATCTCAAGTGCTGAAAAAAGGGGAATAATTACCTCCTTTAAAACCTGCTAGTTATAGTAATGCAGTTCAGTACACAGCTAACATTCATTGCTGCAAAGACTCACTGTAGAAATCCCAATAAAAGGGCCCTCAAACATGAAAGGACGGATACATAACTAAAGCTTTGAACTGGTCCAGTCCTGAATGTGCAGTGATCTCACATGCTAAGTGATTACTTGAGAAAGTTATAGCAGTAACCTCTAAATGTGCAATGTCTCCCAACACGTATAGACCACAGCTTAAGGTCTGGCATGCCATACAAGCCGTTTCTACTGTGCAGAGAAGGAAACTGATATGGATTCCTTTGCCAGTACATGCTGGAGGGTACAAACCTGCTTATATGAGCCCTGACCTATCCTCTGTAAGGTTTTCTGTCTTGACTGATCTACAATGACTTTTGAGGCCTAATGACATTGCTAAGTATATCTGCATGCGTTATGAAAACAGCTACCACGTAACCTCTGCTCTCCATTACAGGATGCTATCTTCCAGTGAGTGAGCAAATACACAAGCCATAGAAAAGTAGTGTGAAATACCAAACAATTCAAAAAAATAACTTGGATAGCCTTTGTCAGCAAACAAGTGCTAATAAATAAAGTACAGAAACTCTTTAAGAGTGAATAGAGTAAAATGTGCTTGAGCGCTCTCAGAAGTCCATGGATGAGTTCAAACTTTTCCATCTTACTGAATTCATAAGCATGACCCCTGTCATGACCATTCCAAAGGCACAGAGGGCTCACTGTAGGACTCAGACCTGAACTCAAAAAGATAACGGTACTTTTAGCTTTCGCAATAGAAAATAACGATTTATTTGGGGTAACAGAAACTCTCCAATCGGTTTAGCAGAAAAAAAAATAAGTCTGCCATTTTCTGTAGAATATCAGCTTCGAGTTCTGGCACAGTGAGACTCCACACCTGTCCAGATCTCCCATACTGGAACAACTGAAATTGGCACATCTCAAAATTTTTTATCGAATGGCAAATATTCAAAAGCAGAAACAATCCAAAATTCCAGTTGCAATGAAATGAACATTAATAAGGAATGGAGATCTTTTGACAAAAAGATGTAAAACTGCAGAGATGAGAGTCCAAAAATATTGCATGAAGCTAAAACTGAAATGCAGTAGAATTCAGCAACTAAAAAAATGCTGAGTTTTTCTCAGAAACGCTCAGAAATTTAGCCTAAAGTAGCCAAAAGCAACGCTGAAACAACAGATTTAAAGTTATTATTTCTCTTTAACTATGTGAGTAGTCTTTCTATTTATTTGAATCTGTCACGTATGCAGCTATGGATACTTGTTTGCAGCCAACCACCTCTTATATCACAACAGCAAGCCCATATTTCCTGTCAGTGATCTGACCTTCTCATCCTTAACAATTTTGCCATGGTCTGGTGATTTCTTCAATACTTAGCTACAAGGAAGTCCAGATCTGCACTACAAGGAGTCTATATACAGAGCGGAATCATCAAAAAGAACCCCAAGGTTTAAATAAAAACAGTGTGAATTATCAACTTGCACTATGCCATATCTGTAAATGCTAAGCACCATGCATCAAGATACGTTGTTTAGAAACTTTGGGGAACATGAAGGACAAACACTCAAAATTCCTACAAGACTCTTTTGTCAAATTCTTAAAAATCATTGAAATTAGAACCTCAGTGTAAACCACATAAGTAAGACATTGTTATTAATGTACTCATAAAACTCAAGCTGAAATTAATGCATAATATACTCTACTAATTAAGTAAAAATCATTGATATTATCATAATTGGAACAAACATTCATGGACAAGCCCAGCCTAGGGGCAGGATACTGCTGCTAGCTCCATCTGAATGTTATTGCATTTTGGAAATAAAATGCTTTGTTGTGTCAAACACAAGATCAAGATAATTGCACATCACTTTCCAGGCTATTAAAAGACACTAGTCACTATTAAGTGCCTGAAAATTCTCAGATTAGTCAACCGAGTTTGCAGCAAAATCCACTTGTTACTATCAGTTTCGTGTCGTTTTGTTTTCCAAAATCATTAAGTAAAATTTCTGTCGTAACTGAGAATATCTCTTTCAATCTTAGGATAACAAAACGTTCTCTCTGCTCCCTAACAATATAGTGGAAACAAACCTACAGTAAAAAAAAAATGTAAAATCACAGGTTAACTGAGCAGTTTCTCTTATAAGATATATCATCCCCTGTTCAGAGACAATGCCAAGAAACTGCCACCCCATTTGCCTTTCTGCCCAAATATTTAAACGGTAGAAAATCTGCTTCAGTCACAAAAAGCTCATGCTGTTTTCTTTTGCATAACTGCACTGCACTCCTTGTACTGAACCTCCTAGTGAGGTTACCTGCAGGACTGGCATGAATTTGGAGATGATAATCACACAATTCTGTGATTTCCACGGTGTTAGTGGCCTCCATTAAATTATATACAAAATGGAACTACAAGGTAAATGACTGAAAATTTGAAACTAAGTGGATTTTTATCACTGCGGGTATCATACTGACTTACAAGAGACAATGAAAAAGTTAAGATCCGCCTTTCCACAGTAAAATGAAAAATAGTTATACAAAAGTTACTCATAAATAAATGTCACAAACTGGTAATGTTAAGTTCTCTTAATCACAGAAACACCACTGAGCTACTAACAGACAGAAAACAGGCACACACAGGTGTGAAATCAGCTGTCTGCCAGATTTAATACTTCATCCTTGAAAAAAAGAAGTATGACTTACCATGCATATTTTTCAGCACTATTTATTTAAGTATTCTTATTTACAATAATCCGGTGATTGAGTGGTGCAGTCAGACAACTACTATTTGCCTTCAAGAAACAGCTGAGCCTCAAAGTTGATTGAAAAACAGTAAAGCATAACAATAGTTAAGATGGAGTCCCAGTGCAAACAAGTTTCCCAACATATATATAATTCTTGATAACTCAAGCCCCTTTAATAAAAGTACAGTCTTCATAATCTAACGGTACGATGCACTAGTAACAACATGAATCTATCCATTAGACTGAGAAATGCTTTGGCCTAAGTGAAGTACTCTGGTATAAATTGTTTAACCTAATTTTATGACAGAAATAACAATCTAACAAAAATTCACTTAGCATCTAAACTACCTGTAGGAATCCGAATGTGTCCCGTGAGAGTATTCACAAAACATATCTTCGCACATATTTTTGATCTATCCACGCTCTGAAGGCTCACAAGATTTTCACTAGGTTTGTGGTTTCGGTTCTACTTAGTTCCATAGCAAGAATTTAATTTATTAAGCATCTTTTTGTAACATGTGAAGCTGAATGCTTTCACATAAAGGCAGGGGATACCAAATGTACACACACACACACACACACACACACACACACAAAAGCAACAGCTAAACACTTAGATTTTAAACAAGTGATTTTTTAACACTGCTTTCATCAGAAATAAGTACTCTTTAATACACTTTTTAAAATGTGTCTACTTTGAAATGGACGCAGAATAGGAGATGCTTAAATGCCCAATCAGCATATAAACATATAATATAAATGAAATTAAAGCATATCCATTCCCTTTTAACTGACAAAGTAACATAAGGAAGAGAACGCAATCTGATTATGCAAATCAAACTGTAAGTTGTGGAATAAATAAATCAATAATTGGACCAGAGAAATATACGTGTGAAAATGTTAAATTGCATTTGAAAGGAGAGAGGAAATAACCTCTCACATGAAACTTCAGGTCAGTCCCAAATTAGCATTGCCTCACATTTCAGACTCTGCATATGACACTCATAATTACCATTTAACTGTTATTTCTTTTTGTTAAATGGGAGCATCAAGATCAGTCACATTTTGCTGTTGAAGCAATAATTAGGAATACAAAAGAACCAATACCTCTGAGGAAATCCAGGTGTTTGTTAAAGAGTTCTCGGGCTCACTTCTAGCTTACTAGAAGCCCAGACTCCGCTTTTAAGACTTTTGAAAAGCATATTATCACTGTTTTACAAGATCAAATGTTGTAATAAATCTGCATTTGCTATGATTTCATGTCCTTGTCAAGACATTTCAGTCACGCTGCTCAAACTAATGACTTGCAAGAGTTATACTTACATGAAATATTTTTCCTCCATGGAAAGAAACTGTTCTATATAGTTTGCATAGTATGTCTCCTTACTGTAATAACTCCAAGTCTACATCAGCTTATTTCCAAATAAGAGACTGTTATGAAAGAAACAGATTCTGCCTTTTAAAATCTAGCAGAAGATCAGAAGGTATACAGACAGGAACAAGCTTAGTGATGAAAAGCTTAGCAATAACAATCTAGGATGGAAGAGGCCAACTTGCTAAATGAATGTAACTGTTATCAAGTAAGATAGGCAGTACCAAGTGGTAACAAGCACTACAGAACCAAAGTGAAGGTTTAAAATAATTACACAAGATCATATACACTGAGAAGCTGAAAAAAGCAGTATGAACAGACATGGAGAAAAAGATGTATATGAAAATTGTAAAGGTGGTTTATTTGCTTTATTGCCTTTTTTTTTTTTTTTTTTTTTTTTTTTTTTTTTAATTCTGCAAGCATTGCCATTGTAAATCACTTCCAGTTCATATCTGCATAACCACAAATGAATACTTTGCATTAAAGTGTTCATGCTTACTGACACAATGAGGCTCTCTGGAAGTGCTACAAACTTCCTATGAATTCCCTGGAGAGAGTACACTCAGAGCATAGATAAATGAAACACTCATTCACAGCAGGAGCTTGGTCTAAGCGTGGGAAACAGCACCAATGCCATACATGAAAATTGATAGAAGCATGACTCAGACTTTTTTTTTTTTTTTTGGAAAGACAGGGAACTTAAAATATACAACAGTAGGAAGTGAAAGATCAGGATCACTATGGCTCAGCCAAAAATCAAAGGAATCTCACTGTTTTTTATCAATTATTTGGCTCAAGATCTTCCAATCTGTGGGTAATAACACAACTGGAGACAGAGCCAGTAATTAGGAGATTGCAATTGGATTCAAAAGGTTCTCCATTATTTTTTTTTGTCACTGGATGAGCAGATGGCAAATGCAGCTTAACACAGAAAAAAAAAAAGTGAGATAATTAGCAGGGAAATCAAACACCAAGTTAGAGGATACGTACTGAATTGAAATCTCATCTAGCAAGCTAATCAAGAGAAGAATTTGGGGGTTATTATGAAAAATAATTAAAACCATCAAATCATTTCAGAGCTGCTGGGGACAAAAAAAAAAAAAAAAAAAAAAAAGGAAGGCAAAGATGATAGCAGGTTACACTAATAGAAAGCTATACTACAAAGGAAAGCAATGTTATTAGTGTTCAAGGAACTTCCGAAGAAGCATCAAAATGCTCCACCTGGTACAGATGGGTGTGGTGCAGCACTGAGATGCAGGTGGAAAGCTGCTGAGCTCCCAAGGCTAGGAGTGGTCAGCCTCTCCCAGCCTCACCAGGGACTTGACAACTCCACCTGAGCCCCTCATCAGGATATTTTTGTTCCCACTGCTCCTACAATGCAATTTCAGAGTTTCAATCTTGGGTGATTAAAGCCACCGAACTACATTAATTCATGGCTAGTTTACTCTATGTTATTTAGACTGTATGACTCTTCTCTCCTCCTGCTGTTTACCCCCTTGAAGTACCTATGGAGAGTAATCATATCCCTTCGAGGCCTTCCTCCCACTGTGCAAAACTTGCATATTATATTTTTCTCTTGTAAAGTAAGCTCTCCACTTTCTCGATCACCACATTAGCTGTATAAGTTCAAGTGCACACTTGCACTCCAGTGCATATTTCCACTCAGTGAATAGCTCTTACACTTGAAAGAACACCTTACAACATTGACACCTGTAAGAAGTAAGGAGCCCCAGGAAGAGGACACAGTCAGGTGTCATGGCAGCCAACAAGTCCATGAGGATAGCTGGTGGGAAGTGCCAAACCAATGGCAATGGATTAGCTTAGACACAGTGGAGGCAACCCCAGCATATGGACTCTGTTGGAGTAAGAAGCAGATGGGCATGGAGTGATGGGCTTGAGAGCATCCTGTAGAAGAAGCAGCAGTGGAAGAGCAAGACCACAGGAGTGGGACACTGTGGGTTGGATGGGGAGTCCGGAGCTTGTAGCAGGGTTTTGGGGAGAGGATCCTATGAGATAGGAGATGGGGCTGTGGGCATGAGCTGTGGAGCCATTTGCAGGGTCAGAGAGAGGTGAGCTGGAAGGATTGGAATTGTATGGGTGGGGGCCACTAATCTAGAATCCCTTTGTGAACAGGAACACACACACACAAAAAACTACCCCTTGTTCCCATTTCATTCTACTTTTAATTTTGCTTTGATAAGAAGATTAAATTTGACCCAAGCACCTCACCATCTGGCAGCTCTCTTGCTCACCTACAGTGTTCCCCTCACCTTTGCCCACTGCCCTGCATTTCTACAGAGAGCTCAATGCCTTGAAAACAAATTGCTAAAAGATTCAGAATACTGGCATCTGTGCGGAGGAAACAGTGACCCAAATTAAGACCCTCTCCCCCCCATTGTAAAAGCAGTCACACAAGCTCAGCAACAATCAGCTTTGTTCAGTCCCCCAATCAGGACAAGTATTGTGTTGAAATCAACTATTATACAAGCTGCTTCTTCCCCAGCAGCTGGGATTTAGGGGACATGGGAGAGAGCCAAGTGTATCAAGAGATGGGAGGCTTAGCAGATGTTACAGAGGAAGTGATTACTTGGGATGAAAGTTATTTATAAGGAATGGAAGGAGAAAGGAGTGGGATACCACTCAGGAACATAGATCACAAATCCATAGATACTTTCATTAGTTCCAGCATTCATTAATCAAGCAACTTGCTTGCTTTCCAAATACAATAACTTTATTCAATGTGGAATTGGAGCATTCAGCATAAATCTCATTTTGAACTAGTAAATTACTAGAAGTCAGGTCCATTGTATTCAGCAGAAGAATTTTAATATTGTGACTGATGTATTGCACTTATTAATTACAGCCTGGTCACAGAACCTATCAAGTCTATAAAGGTTTCCCTTAACTGTGTCCCTTATCTTGCAGGAAGTTACTGATCTCAAAGTACTTTTTAATTAATATTGAAAAATCCAGCAAGTTTTCTTTTCTAAAAAAATTAAAAATAAATAAAAATCAGAGAATCTCTAAGTTACTGTTCTTCAGAACATTCCCCTAGAACACTGCTGTCCTTTGGAGAACTTTCAACCCACATTTACAGGAGAGAACCAGACCTTTATTATACACTTCTGTATGCCAACTAGTTCTTTCTTGCTCTTTAACTTTCTTCCTCTTTCCTACCTGGTAGGTGAGAAACATTCAGTCCTCATATTACAATGCAACCATAAACCTACTTGTGTGAAGTGGTACATTGCTCCTGTTACTGTCAGTCAGCTGATTAGTGCTTCACAGCAGCAATAGGAATGAAACTGTCTCTGAAAGACCTCATCCCCAGGATGCTTCTGTGGTCATTTACTTGAATAGAAATATATTGTCATTTGTTTTTGGGAACAGCATATTTACTGTATAAATTAAGACTAGTTTTAAGATGATACTCCAACTCACTGGGACCTGGTACATGTAGCTTCGCTTGTGGTAGTTCAGTTAACAGCTCAGAATTACTGCATGATGGTAAAGTTCAGCATTTCAGCAATTGCTTTTGTCCACAACTAGAGTAAAACCTAAACATCAACATTTTGTACATCAGCTTTCTCCTGACTAAGCTGAAATGTTTAACTTTGGGTAATCAAAGAGAAAGGAAACATTCCTTGTTACTGTTTGCTTTAGTTTGGTCAAAGCGTATTGTACTGCCCTCTGTTCTCAGGTCTCCCACAAAGCCAACAAGCTGCTTCATAGCAACTGGGCAACTCTATGATGTCCTCCTAGTTCTTATGAAAACACATGATGATGTAGAACATGGGAAAAAGCTTAGTCCTGGAAACATGATCCATTAGAAGGGTGCAGACACAAGGAAGAACTGCCTAGAAGATGTTAAAACTGCATACGTTCATGTAGTTCCTTATCAATCACAGAGAGAGGCATTTCAACACAGCACAGTCCTGTGATGTGGCTGACTCACTTTGATATGGAAATTATGCCTATTATGTAGCATTCAACAGATCCAAAATTTGGCAATTTTGTATTTTCCTCCATCATGGAATATGTAATAAAGATTGCAGATATTTTTAGCAGATATTAACTTTTAATAAAGGTGGCCATAAGGGCATGCCAAAACCTGCACTATTTTTAATATTATTAAGGCAAGTTCATGTTTTTACAATCCAACAAGATTTCTAAATGGTATCAATATTTTTATCACTGTTCTGTTGCATCCTTATTCAATATTATTTTCTCCAGGTAGAAAATAAGAATGAAATTTACATGTCATTTTAAAAACAAAAAAACTAAACTATAAAAAGCTATTGCAATCTGTAATATCTCTCCCCTTGGCCCTTATTCTGTGCTTCTGTTTGTCCTTCAGAGCTGCCATTCTGGTGCCAACACAGCAGCCAGCAAGAGCAGCCTAATGCAAATGGTTCCCCCTAAGTACATTTCCCTTTCTGGGTGAAGTTTGAGAAAAGAGCACTATGCTTGAAAAAGTCAGGTACGTTTTACAAAATTCTGCTGCATTTAAAATCTAATCATACATTAATGCCTTGTGCTCATGGGTTTTTGTAAGTGCTTCCATTGCTTTGTCCCCAGTGGGTACTATCAAGTGATTTTGCTTTCTTTATGTTGGCAGTTTACTGCTCAACAAGTAGTTAGAGAAAGCACTGTGATTTTTCTGAATGTGAACAAGTGGCCATTGGGGGATACAAGTGTGATGAGCACATATGTATGGGTCAGAATGCTCTGACAGGCATTTTTATAGGGAACTACACAAAAACTGACCCTGTACAGAAGCTAAGGCATGATGTCTAAAGGGGAATACCAGAAAGTACAGTTCCTCTTCAAATCACGGTGCTCATTTGTTTCTAATTTCAAAAGCACAGCCACAGGTATCAGAAATAAATATTTCCTGCACTTATTTTTGCCCAGGGAAGGAAAATAATAATGATTAATAATTATTTTAATTATAATTAATAAATTTGCACAAGGACTTCTTGCTCCTTGAGTACAGATTAGATCTCTCTCTAGCTGCCTTGCCTGTCCCTTTAGTGTCATTTTTCCTTTTATGAAGGGGCATGAAGAAAAGTGATGTGCTGGCTAGCAGCACATGCATTTTTAGAAAATTAGCTTCACAATCCTATTTGCTGGAAAATTGCACCAAAAGAGTAATCTTATTAAATTTATTTGTTTAATCTGTCATTATAAAGCTAAAACAATACTGTTACAAAGCAACTGAGACCATATTAATATATTAGGTTGCGGTAGCTGAGGAATAGAGTAGGCGTTTACAAAATAGGAAGTCTGATACTCAAGTTCTGTTGAAATAGCATAGACAAAGGTCATTAATTCATATTAGGCTTGTAAGAAAATTGGTAGGCACTCTTTGCTTATATTTTGTAACACCTGGCTCAGGCTCCTCTCGGTTCATAGAGAAACGTTGGACAGTTGTATCCATTTAAAATATTCCCACTCCAATATCATAGAATGGCCTGGGTCGAAAAGGACCACAATGATCATCCAGTTCCAGCCCCCTGCTATGTGCAGGGTCGCCAACCAGCAGACCAGGCTGCCCAGAGCCACATCCAGCCTGGCCTTGAATGCCTCCAAGGATGGGGCACCCACAGCCTCCTTGGGCAACCTGTTCCAGTGCGCCACCACCCTCTGGACAAAAAACTTCCTCCTAATATCTAACCTAACCCCCCATCTCAGTTTAAAACCATTCCCCCTTGTCCTATCACTACCCACCCTTGTAAATAGCCATTCCCTCTCCTACTTATACAGTACCTTCAAGTACTGGAAGGCCACAATGAGGTCTCCCCAGAGCCTCCTCTTCTCCAAGCTAAACAATGTTTCCCTTTTTCCAGTCACCAGGAACTTCACCAGACAGCCATCAAACATGATGGAGAATGGCTCTGCAACTACATCAGCCATCTCTTTCAGAACCCTAGGATGGACATCATCCAGCCCCATGGACTTTTATATGTTTAATTTCACAAGGAGGACTCAGACTTGTTCCACCATTACATTGAAACAGAAACCACTCCCCACACCCTCACCTAGAGGCTCATGGTGAGGCAGACATGGGAAGTCTGACCACCTATGAGGACTGAGGCAAAGCACTCACTGAGTACCTCAGCTTTTTCCTGTGTCTGAGGAAGCCATTGGCTTTCATCAGAAGGGGAACAATCTCCTTGGCCTCTCTTCTCCTGCCTATGCACCTGTAGAACCCCTTCTTGTTAATTTTCACATCCCTTGCCCAGTTCAGCTCCATCTGCACCTTGGTTTTCCTAATCCTATCTCTACTCACACGGACAACAGCCTTCTATTCCTCCCAGGCTGCACAACCCTGCTTCCACTTTCTGTACATTTCCCTCTTTTCTCTCAGTTTAAGCTACAAGTCCTTGCACAGCCATGATGGTTGCCTGCCTCTCCTGCTCGACGTCTGCTGGGGGGATGGAGATCTGTTGAACTCTCAGAAGGGTGTCCTTATAGAGCTGCCACCTCTCTTCCCCTTTATCAGAAACAGTAGACATGTATGGCTAGCTCCTCACTTCCCATGCTGTTCAGAGCAGGAAGGCAGCTGCCAGTGCCCATGGGTGACAGCATCCCCCAGGCATAGTTACAATGCCCACACACAAGAGGTGGCATAGAGCAGCACCACTGGGTCACCAGCTGGAAGGACACTGGGAGTGCAGACAGTGACAGCAGCCACTGCGAGCATCTGAGCTGGAGTGGAGAATCAGCCTTCTTCAGTGCATGGCAGCACACCAACCCACCCCAGACAAGTGCTTTTATATCAATGGCAATTAAAAATACAGCAGCATTTCCAGAGAAATGTATTCTCCGTCCTGGGAGTGCATTTTTCCTGCTTTTCTCTCACTTCTCTTCCTCCTCCATATGACAGGATCCTAAGGTCCAAGATGTACAAATGAACTGGTGACAGGTGACATTCACTATCTGGCAATCCCCATCGAGATAGCAAATGGCAGTTCATGTTACTGGAAGTGAACATTCCTCAGAATCTCAACATATGTATCGCAAAGCACCCTTAAAACTGAGCATTTTGTGTTGCTGCTACACAGAAAGCTAGCATAGGTCATTTCCAGTCAGGTCTCAGCATACTCAATATATTACAGAGATTTTGAAGTTGCGTGTAGTTTTTCCAATACAGTCTCCTGGGGGATGTAATATCACGCTAGTGGTACTATGTAAGTGTTCTATGTAAATACATCTTAACTCTTCAACTCAAGAGCCGACGACAACATTCAGGTATATTATTCACAATACCTATGTTTTTTCATGTCAACCTATGTTTTCCCCTATAGCTTTTACTATATATCACTGGAAGTTATCAGGCAAAAACGTGGTGATAACATAAATGGGAGAAACTGCATTTGTACAGATATCAGAACCATTTCTGTTTGTTGAAAAATCGGTAGTCTATGGAGCTGTAGTGCTCAACTGAAACACTCTGAGACAGCAAAGAAAAAGGAAAATGTGATTACTGTACAGACTTAAATGTTACAATACAACATTATTTAGGAAATAAATACATGCCCTACCTTTTATGCTTTTTCTACTGCAGTAACAAATTTCAACAATTCTTACATGTAACAGAGGAATTCATTCTACCAGACTGCAAACAAATCAGTGAGAATTACACTTGAACACCTACAGCTTCTCAGGGATTTCACCATACTGGTTCCTATTTAGAGACAAAGTGGTAAAGCAGCCTATGAAGAGTTAAGAGAAAAGCAACTGTAGTGGTTTATGTTTAGGGATGCTAAACGTATTATTCTTTATTCTGAGATCTAAGAGAACGATTTTGTAGTCAGACTGATGTCCCCTACCATGGCAAACTGCTTGGGTGGTACATCTAAGTTTTGGTG